>NC_073254.2:35907500-36237500 GCF_029289425.2 Pan paniscus
GTTTTTGTTTTGTTTTGTTTTGTTTTTTGTTTTTTGGTGTTTTTTTTGAGACAGAGTCTCGCTCTGTTGCCCAGGCTGGAGTGCAGTGGTGCAATTTCGGCTCACTGCAAGCTCCGCCTCCTGGGTTCATGCCATTCTCCTGCTTCAGCCTCCCAAGTAGCTGGGACTACAGGCGCCCACCACCACGCCCGGCTAACTTTTTGTATTTTTAGTAGAGATGGGGTTTCATCATGTTAGCCAGGATAGTCTCGATCTCCTGACCTCGTGATCCACCCGCCTTGGCCTCCCAAAGTGCTGGGATTACAGGCGTGAGCCACCGTGCCCAGCCCCCATGGGAATTCAAGGATGAGGAGTATAGCTTTCCCGTTACAGAAGTCCATTCAAAATTCACTAGGATGACCCAAGGAGTCAAAAGTTTCAGGAAACAATGTCTTAAATTACTTAGAAATACTGTAGTATTTGCCACAGGAGTTATAAATGTGTGTAAGTAGAAGACAGAAATCAATTCCAGTTCTGATGTGTGAATAAGAGCAACCTTTGGCAAAGAGGCAGAGGCTACATGTATTCTTCATGATCAAACAAGAATATAACTGCTAGAAATTGTTTGTCAATGTACAGTGGGGTTCCTTCGAGAGAATCTTTGGCTGAGAGGGACCCCATGAGATGAACCCCATGATTTAAACCTCCAGGAATCTCTTCAAGATTATTGATAACTAACAATTAGATGGTATATTTTGATTCTGAATATGCAAAGAGAAGTACAAGGAGAATTTTACCCACTAAAGAAAAATTAAACATTTAACTCATCGTTTGTATATCCATGTTTATGGCAACATTATTCACAATAGCCAAAAGGTGGGAACAACCCAAATGTCCAAGGGATAAATAGGTAAACAAAATGTGGCATATACATAAATGGAGTACTACTGAGCCTTGAAAGGGAAGGGAATGAATAATAAGGAGTGAAGAAATAATAATAAGGAAGGAAGGAAATTTGGACACATACTACAACATGCATGAAACTTGAAGACATTATGTGAAGTGAAATAAGCCCGTCACAAGACTAATATGGTGTGATTTTACTTATATGAGATATCCAGAGTAGTTGAATTCATAGAGACAGAAGTGGAATTATAGTTGCCAGAAGCTGAGGGGAGAGGGGAATAGGGAGCTATTGTTTAAATGGATGTAGAGTTTCAGTTTTGCAAGATGAAAAAGTTCTTCTGGGGATTGGCTATACAGAAATGTGAATGTGCTTAACCCTACTGAATTGTGCACTTTAAACATGGTTACTTCGCTGGTAACCATTAAACCACTAAAATGGTACTGAACTCTATAGTTTGAAATGGTTACTTAACGCTATTAAATTGTACCCTTTAAAATGGTAAATTTTTGCAGTGAGCTGTGATTGTGCCACTGCACTGCAGTCTGGGCAGTAGAGCAAGGCCCTTTCTCAAAAACAAAAGGTAAACTTTATGTGTGTCTGACCACAGTTAAAACTAAAAAATAAAAACATTCATCTCATCAAAACTGAAATGTGCAGTTAAGATGGTAATAATTTGTTCTATGGTCAAGGAAAATGCCTCCAAGAGTATTTCTCTAGCTCCCTATTCTTTTTTTTTTTTTTTTTTTTTTAGATGGAGTCTCACTCTGTCGCCCAGGCTAGAGTGCAGTGGTACAATACCAGCTCACTGCAACCTCCGCTTCCCGAGTTCAAGAGATTCTGCTGCCTTAGCTTCCCGAGTAGCTGGGACTACAGGTGCGAGCCACCACGCCGAGCTAATTTTTTATTTTTAGTAGAGATGGGGTTTCACCACGTTTGTCAGGCTGGTCTCAAACTCCTGATCTCAGGTGATCCACCCACCTCGGCCTCCCAAAGTACTGGGATTACAGGAGTGTCTAACTCCCTATTCTTAAACCAGTACATTGTGAAGCATAGGTGATTGCTGTCAATATTCTTTCCCAGGAATTTAAGAAAGGAAGTTCTACCTGAATTCAGGTCTATGTAGAAAGTTCTCTTGGTCCTAGCATACTGAGGTAGGTGAATTCAGTAGTGAAGGCCTAGTGAGTATTTTAAATTGGTGATCACCTCAGCTTCCTTGCCAAATGCAAGCATCTATATTTTGTACTGCAGTCTCTCTCCTTGGTTGCTGGTCAAACAGTGAACTTCAGGATATGCTAGAGCCTCACCATATCTCTGCTTCCTGCCACTTGTCTGCCATTGTTTTTGTAAATCGCATCCTGGGTCACAAGGGCATCTGAGTGAGAGTGTGGGGTGGTGAGCGCCAATCAGGCAGGGCCAACCATCAGGGCTCAGAAAACTTTGTTCTCTTCTTCAATTAAAGGATGAATGAGGCCAGAGGGTGCATCTTGCACCCATGTAGAAGATGATCCGTGTCCCCAGCCTGCACAGAGACTGACAGCATCCTTTTGGAGGCATCATGGCGGGTAGTGGTGCTCTATACCACAGAGTGTACATGGGCCTATGCTAGCTGAGGACCACTCTCTTGAATGATGACACTCTCACACCAAAAATGACCTCATGCTAGCAACTCCCTATTGATCTTTACTGTCCTGCCAGCCTATCTCCTGCCTTCCGACAGGAAGCGATGGTGGAAAAGCTGTCTCCTCCCAGCACCAGCACCAAGCAGCGTCAAGCATGTCTGCCACGTTGGCATTTGTCTGAGTTGGGCTCAAGTGGCGAGATCGCTTCTTTCTGGGAATACCCCAGTGTTCAGTACGTTTAGAGAGAGATGTTCCTGCTTCATGTTTAAATTGGGAATTGGGCCGGGTGCAGTGGCTCATGCCTGTAATCCCAGCACTTTGGGAGGCCGAGGCGGGTGGATCACAAGGTCAGGAGATCAAGACCATCCTGGCTAACACGGTGAAACCCCGTCTCTACTAAAAAATACAAAAAATTAGCTGGGCGTGGTGGCGGGCACCTGTAGTCCCAGCTACTCGGAAGGCTGAGGCAGGAGAATGGCGTGAACCCGGGAGGCGGAGCTTGCCGTGAGCCGAGATTGCGCCACTGCACTCCAGCCTGGGCGACAGAGCGAGACTCTGTCTCAAAAATAAATAAATAAATAAATAAATAAATAAATAAATAAATAAATAAAGGATTGAAGCTGGTTTAAATGAATGTTTTTAAAACCCTAAGGGGAAGATGGAAGTATTTTTAAAGAGATGCTGGGCTGTCCCCTAGTAGTTTCCTAGGGCTGCCATACACATCACCCCCAACTGTGGGGCTTAAACAACAAAACAATTGATTCTCTCTCAGTTCTAGGGGCCAGAAGTCTGAAATCAAGGTGTTGGCAGAGCTGTGCCCTCTGAAGTCTCTAGGGGAAAAAAATCTTCCGTCCCTCTCCCAGCGTCTGATGGCTCCAGGCATTTTTTGGCCTGGTGCTGCAGAACTGCAGTTTTTGCCTCTGTCTTCACATTACCTTCCTCCCTGTGTGTCTGAGTCTGTCGAATCTCCTTCTGCCTTTCTTTTATAAGGACACCTGTCATTGGATTTAGGGCCCACTGACCATCCGGGATGATCTCAGCCTTAATTACACCTGCAAAAATCCTTTTTCCAAATAAGATCATATTCACAAGTTCTGGTGGGACGTATCCTTTTGGGGGCAGCTAGTCAACCCGCTACTATTTACAGTAATGTTTCAACCAACGTGGTGGAAGATGGGCTAAAACCTTTTTGGAGTGGTATTGGTTCTGTTCTACATTTCTGTGTCCTCCAGGCCCCGGACCTGTCCAGCCAAGGCCCAGAAACCCAGGCGCCAAATCCCATCCCTCCCTTTCTCTCCTCCCCAGTCTCTCACTGCCCGCCCCCTCAACTCTCCCTCCCAAAGCTGAAAATATCCTTTTAAGCACATGAACCTGGAGAAGTTAAGCATTTTGTGCATGCAAGTTTATCCAAGTGAGCAGAGGGAGGGCTGGAGCTAGAGTTCCTGATCCCTAATCCAGTGTCCTCTCTGAAAGAGTTATTCTAGAGTCGAATCGCTAGGTTAGAAAGTGTGGAGAGAAGAGCTTTGGAATTAGAACATGAAGCTTCCCGCACTGCTGGCAGCATTTACGGGCTGTTTCCAAAGAAACCTATCAGCCTGTCAACGTTCCCACAGCCCCTCTTACCTTCACGGTGTCACAGGCACCACAATGTGCAGACAAATGCGCTTCTCACAACCTCCTCAGCCAGGAGCTATCCAGGCAGTGTTTCATGTCTCCTGTCCAAAGCGTATGATGGCAGCGAGTTCCAGGCAGCTGCGCCACGGCACTGGCTCTGTGAACTATGCTGTCAATTTTTATTTTAATCCTCCTTTATTCACAGTTTGATTTCATTTAGGATTGGCCTCACTTCCTGTTCAAATCCCAGGCCTGTGGCCCCACTCTCACTGGCAGAACTGCCTAGTCGTCACTACAAAGAGAGAACTCTGCCCTAGACTCTCGTAGAGGAGTTTGGCTTTTGTGTTAACTCAATCTTCCTGGGCAGCTCGCAGTCCTAAAGCAGAAGTCAAGAGACAGCGACAAGGAATTCCATCTTTGCTTTCTGTTGCTTGGAGCTATGCTGATTTGGAAATATTTATTTTTTTTCTTTCCCATATCTGGTTTCCTTTCTCGTGTACGTGAGGAGTAGGAATAAATACACCACGAGCAGATCTCTGAAATGATCACCTCCTTGAAAATATTTGAAAAGGGAGATTAATAAAGCATTCTGAATCTGCCCTTGGGCTGCTTGTCAAGTGAGAAAACGCATTTTTTGGTAAAGGACTCCTCTCAGGTCGAATGTGAAGGCTGGAAGCTGATCTTGTCAGCAAACACAAAATGGAAATCTAGTATAGGAAACAGAAGCGGAGCCAGCGAAGCCCACTGGCCTTCATTTGCAGCGTGGCATCCTACGGTGACCAGCAGGAGGAGGTCAGCCTCGGCAGGGAAGGGCCATGAGTGGCTTTCTGTCTGGCTGCCTCAAGGGAACACCCCTGAGAGCTGTGGCTGTTGCACTTACATTCTCTGCTTTATTTGATGTAAACCCACCCTAAATGTCTGCCTCTTTGCAAAGCTCATTTACAGTTGTTTGTTTCTTTGTTGAGACAGGGTTTCACTCTATCGCCCAGGCTGGAGTGCAGCGGTGTGAACATGGCTCACTGCAGCCTTGACCTCCCAGGCTCAGGTGATCCTCCTGCCTCAGCTTCCTGAGATTAATGGCATGCACCACCACACCCAGCTAGTTTTTCTATTTTTTGTAGAGACAGGGTCTCGCTGTGTTGCCCAGGCTGCTCTTGAACTCATGGACTCAAGCCATCTGCCTGCCTTGGCCTCCCAAAGTGCTAGGATTATAGGTGTGAGCCACTGTGCTGGGCCTTTTTTGTTTTTTAAACCAGAGAGATTAAAGCCCCTCAAAAAGCAGATGCAACCCTGAGGATAAATTTGCACTGATTTCAAGCCCAGAGTTCAGGAATAGCCAGGAGATAACGTGAGTTATATACGCACCAAGTAGCACAGGCCATGAAAGACAGCAGGGGTTGGAACTAACCAATTGGAAACGTAGCCAGGAGCAAGGTGCAAAAGCAAAAATGGTATTCCCATCTTCTTGGCTTTCCAACGGGGCTGGAAGTCATAGTGTGCTCCATCTAAGACTAGAATTTATATCAGGTAGACTCTAAGACAATGACATGCAGATTTTCGAATTTCCCACGCTTTTCAAGATAAATACTATCTTTTGCTATACGTTTCCAGGTTTTCCTCACCGTTTGCTCTGAATCAACGGCTCCTTCATTTTGTACACCCATGAACAGGACTCTGTCCCTCTTTTGAGGCACACGGAAATGACGAAGTTGAAATAAATTAAGACATTTTTGAAAGTTCAGACATAGCTAGTATGATTCAAAGCCAGTGATCCAAACCAGTGATTCTGACACCATGGCCAGTGTTTTCTCTCTGTTTGGGGGGAGGATACATAAGTATTTTAAGTACATAGAGTTTGAATTGCCAACACAACACCCATTTGGGGATCTGCAGTGGGAGGGGAACAGTGAGTCAAGAAGTAGAGAAAAGTCTAGGCTAGAAATGTTCATTCAGGAGTCATTTGGTTGAAAGTCGTGAGATTGATGAGAATGTTCAGGGAGAGAGTATCAAGGGAAGCACAGAAACCTGATGATAAACCTGAAGGAATTCCCCAATTTGGGTGTCGAAGGATAAAATGTAAGCAAATAGAAGGGGTAGTCAGAGAGGTGGGAAGAGAACCAGAAAAGACTAGTGCCATAGAAACCAAGAGAGTTATAAGTAAGAGGCAGTAGTCAAGAGGATTTAATTGGAATTACTGGTTTGCAGGAGATCAGATCCAAAAAAGTTGTTTTTTCTTTTTTTTTTTTTAAGTTAAATAGGCAATTGACCTTAGAGATCTTCAGTCTAGGCCTCTTTTCTGAGTTTCTGAGTGCTATATTTGTATATCAATGTGCTTACTTGACATCCCAAAGGTACCTCAAATCATATATTCTTTCTTTGTCTCTCTCTTTTTTTTGGGCACCAAAGCGGTCAGCAAAGCAAATCATATATTCTAATGTCCTGAACTTACATCTTCCTCTCTTTACTCCACCCCCCAAATGTGGTGCTCCTCTATGGCTGCTATTTTAGTCAAAGTTTCTACCATCTATTCTGTTATCCAAGAGTAGCCCTTGGCCACACCCTCTTCCTTACCCACTGTATACAATTCAACATCTTCCTAGCTGCAAGGGAGGCTGGGAAACTGGCTGGCATTGGCTTGGACTGGGACTTGGCAAATGTTTTCTGTAAAGGGCCAAATAGTAAATACTGTAGGCTTTGCAGGCCATATGGTCTCTGTCACAACTACTAAAATATGCCCTTGCGGTGCAAAAGCAGCTATAGAAAATGAGTAAATGAATGGGCACATCTGTATGCCGATAAAACTTTGTTTATAATACCAAGAGCTGGGCTGGATTTGACCCAGGGGTAATTTGCCAACTCGTGCCAACAAAACATGGCCTGTTCTGAAGAGCTGGGAACATCATATTTCCAAACAAAGTCATGATTCTGTAAACTAAAAGCCAGAGGGTACTGACTGTTGGTGGGTATTCAGTGTCTGCTACCCTGGCCAGTAGGATTTACTTCTCTGGGATGGGAACTCCCTATAACAACTATCTATCAACTATTGGAGGTTTTTGTTGAATTATGGAAACTCTACTTTTGTGTGTGTGTGTGTGCGCGCATGTGTGTTTATGTGTTTAAGACAGGGTCTAGCTCTGTCTAGGCTGGAGTGAAGTGACACGACCACGGCTCACCATAGCTTTGACCTCCTGGGCTCAAGCAATCCTTCCACCTCAGCCTCTTGAGTAGCTAGGACCACAGGCACACACAACCATGCCTGTCTAATTTTGGGGGTTTTTTAGTAGAGCTAGTAGAGACAAGGTCTTGCTATGTTGCCCAGGCTGGTCTTGAAGTCCTGAGCTCAAAGCAGTCATCCTGCCTCAGCCTCCTAAAGTGCTGGGATTACACATGTGAGCCACTGTGCCTGGCCTAGTTTTTTTTGTATTTTTTGTTTTTGTTTTTGTTTTTTGTTTTGTTTTGAGATAGAATCTCGCTCTATTACCCAGGCTGGAGTGCAGTGGCGTGATCTCAGCTCACTGCAACCTCCGCCTCCCAGGTTCAAGTGATTCTCCTGCCTCAGCCTCCCAAGTAGCTGGGATTACAGGTGCGCTCTGCCACACCCAGTTAATTTTTGTATTTTTAGTAGAGACGGGGTTTTACCATGTTAGCCAGGCTGGTCTCGAACTCCTGACCTCAGGTGATCCTCTGCCTCGGCCTCCCAGAGTGCTGGGATTACAGGCATGAGCCACCGCTCCCAGCCTACTTTTGGTTTTTGATAAAGGGTACAGTTGAATGTTTTTTTCTTCTTCTAGCTATTGCTGGTTAAAGACTTAGTCGTTCTGACCACTGACTTTGGAAAAGGGCCCCACTAATTCTACCAATCACTAAATTATCCAATTTCTAAACTGATGCTCTGGCTCTAGAAACTTGATGGAAGGAAAAGTAAGACTGAAATAGCTGGAGGGAGCTGTGAGGGCAGAGCACCTGCGCTGGGGTGTATGTTAATTTGTTTGGAAATATTTATCTATGCATACATAGATGGTACTCTTGATGAGTAACTATATTTGTGCTGCACTTACATGCTTTTTCTCCGCCGTTAATGCAATCAGTGCACATTATAGAGGCATGAATATGCAAATGTTGAATAAAGCTTGAATTTTTAAATTAAAAAAGCTAAATCAGGGGAATTATAAGCACCCAATTTAACATTTTAAATATGAAATGAAATGTTCTCCTTCATTCCCATTCATTGCCAACAAAAATTCGTGGATTTTGTTGATATTCAGCAAGGAACTTGATTATTTTATCCCGATCTGTTTTTAAAGGAGTTGGCTTGGGTGTTGGAGAGATCAAGACAAGTGGAAGATGGGGGAGAAGTGTAAGTCTGGAGGAAAATGTCTAAAGAACGACTTTTTTTCCTGTCCTGTTTGATGTCGTTGCCGCACGAAGCAGCTTATTGCTTGTGTACTTGCAAAGGGTATCAGCATATAAATACTCAGTTGGGAATTAAATTTCCGAAAAGAAGCATTTTCCCCACTCAAGTTTCTCTTAATTCAGAAAAATTACTTTTAAATTGATGAAGCACAGCAGCTTATAACAGTTACATTTTTCTCCCCCAGGAATAAATATAGGCTTCTCCCTGCTCCCTTTTCAACCTGGTAAACAAACCCTCTCTCTTCAGGCTTGACTTTCCGAAGAGGAAAACGAGCCTCTGTACTGGTTTGGGATTAAAGAGTCTGCACTGCAATCGGCTGATTATTTATTAAACATTTCCTCATGTGGAAATCAGTACTGTCCATAATTAAATTATGAAGACCCATGCCAGGCCCTTTGGAGTTTAGAATCTTCCATGGTCTAAGCAGCTGGGTGAACTTGGCCTAGTTGGCTGGTCATGATATCAACAGTAATTGTACCTTATAATTATGAGGCACTTTATTCAAAGTACTTCTGCCTGTGTGTCCTGGTTTAGTTTGAAACCTACCTCTGGGCCTCAGGGGAAGAATGGATTAGGCCACCTCTAAGTCCCCTATGGAGCTACTGCTGTGAGTTCTTTCTTTTTTTTTTTTTTTTTTTTTTTTTGGAGTATCGCTCTGTCGCCCAGGGTGGAGTGCAGCAGCATGATCTCGGCTCACTGCAACCTCCGCCTCCCGGGTTCAAGCAATTCTCCTGCCTCTCAGCCTCCGAGTCGCTGGAGCTATAGGCACACGCTGCCAGGCCCAGCTAATTTTTTTGTGTGTTTTAGTAGAGACGGGGTTTCACCATGTTGCCCAGGCTGGTTGCGAACTCCTGAGCTCAGGCAGTCCGCTCGCCTTGGCCTCCCAAAGTGCTGGGATTACAGGCATGAGCCACCGCGCTCAGCCTGCTGTGAGTTCTATAAGGTATTTAAGTGGAGAAAAAGGGAGAGGGCTAGACTAATGATAATGACATCAGATTTAAGTTTAATTTATATACTAGTGTGAACAAGTAGGAAATCCTGTGTGCAGTGACAAAACCAACGCTTGATCCCTGCTTTCCAATAAGCATTAGTATTTATAAAGCTTTGCACTTTGGCTTCCTGGACTGGTCATTTTATAAAGGAAATTCCTCCTACAGTTTATCTTATCCTCAGTATTTTACACCAAGTATTACTCTCAAAGCTCAAAGCATGCAATCTGAAATTCTTTGGAGAACTTTTTCCATTGCTGTAGGAAGTCTCAAGTCCTTCCTGCTACAATGGAAGAAGAAAGAAGTGCTCAAGAAATGACTGAATCACCTAAATTAGCATTAAATTCATAGCTACAGAAAAACCATGTCTCTCTATTCTCTTGTCTTCTCTGAGACGGAGGGCTGGCAAATGTTGTTTTGTAATACCCAGTTTCAACTAAATGTTGCTTTTATTTAAACACAAGTGAGAAAAAAAGTATATTTATTTATGTATTTATTTATTTATTTATTTATTTTTGAGATGGAGTCTCGCTCTGTCGCCCAGGCTGGAGTGCAGTGGTACAATCTCGGCTCACTGCAACCTCCATCTCCAGGGTCCAAGCGATTCTCCTGTCTCAGCCTCCCAAGTAGTTGGGATTACAGGTGCCCACCACCACGCCCAGCTAATTTTTGTATTTTTAGTAAAGATGAGGTTTCGCCATGTTGGTCAGGCTGGTCTAGAATTCCTGCCCTCAGGTGATCCGCCCGACTCGGACTCCCAAAGTGCTGGGATTACGGGAGTGAGCCACCGCGCCTGGCTAAAAAAATTTTTTAATGTTTTATTTTGAAATAATTTTAGATTGCAGAAAAGTTTCAGAAATAATACAGTTTGCTTATATCCTAGTTTCTACTGATATTAACGTCTTAACATTACCACAGAACATTTGCCAAATCTAAGAAATCAAAATTGACTAAAGTCCAGACTGTATTCAGATTTCATCAGTTTTAGGAGAATATTTTTAAGTCCTAAATATCTGAGTGTATGCAGAAGGTTCAGCTCGGCTGTTTCAAACTCTATGAAACTGAGCTTATGGGATCAATCATATTATTGAATCACAGAATGGTATATAAGGAAAGGATTTTAGAGCCCATATAGTTAGTGCTACTTTTAAAAGAAATCCTCAGTTTTGTAAAGGAGGTGAATAAGTCCTTTGAGGAACCTGAAATTATTCAGGGCCAACATAACTTTAGTATTCTCTGCCCAAACAACTCTGAATAGTGGTGGCTTCGGTCTTGGCTGCCCTTTTCTTGTTGAGAAAGAATCCTTGTATGCACAAACACATTCATCCAGCATTGAAATGAAAACATCTCTTACATTGTCACGCGCAGAAACATCCCAATACTCACAGTCCTTTTAACCTACAAAAGGAGGAATTCTGTGGCATCAGCCGCTGCAGAACAGAAAGGTGGAGTTTGTGGAGAGGGCGCGATAAGGTCTACTTCCAACTTTAAACACGACAACGGTGAAATGAGTCATGCTAAAACTCTTTGGGTTTCCTGGGAGAGGCATTTCGTTAGGGCTGTCTGTGTGGATATGGGTTAATCCCAGGTACTTGTAAGGTGGTGTGATTCTGCATATCAACACAGCAAGGAGCACAGGAGACACTCTGTCAACATGCATAACCATTAGTCCATCTACAGCTGATGCCTTTGAGTCATCTTATTGAGAATCAGGGCAACCCGAATAAATTTCTCCCTAGCAGTACAGATGGATACCAGGAAACCAAGCAGATGCATTGTAGCTAATCAGGCAGAGGCACAGCAGGGTAACAAGAAGCTAAGATTCACATGCCTTCATGAACCTTAATTAAAGAGCTCAGTGCCTCCTTTTGTTTTATCTGTTGCCAGTGTTTTGTCTCCTATTGTGACAGTTTTTTGTTTGTTTGTTTGTTTTTTGTTTTTTTCAAGTAACCATCAATTTGCTGTGATAATCTAATGAGGAGACAGAACAGTCCTATCTATGTATGTGAAAGAGTAGGGATGGTTATGGCTGCCCAAGAGTTAAAGAGCCGCTGCTCCTGCAGCTGCAAACCAACCTTACAAGAGCCAACTAGAAGGGAGGCAGGAGAGAGGGTGGGAGGAATCCAGGATACCGCAGGACTCATCTCACATTGTCTTCTGCAATCATCAATAAAAACCCAAAACCAAATGTCTTTAAGGGAGAGAGAGCTAAATTATTGAGCAAGCTCTTAACAGCAGGCAAGTAGAAAAGGCATCTGCAGATTTGTGCTTCACACCCCAGTAATAAATACAGTGTTGAGAGAAGAAATCTGTCCAAGCAAACTCACAGGGATGGGGACAGACTCTGCTATCAGTCTCCTCTGACGCGCAAAGATTTGAGGCAAAGGTTGTTGGCTGGGCCCGATGCCCTTCCATGTGAGCTAGGAGGGGTGACCGGGGTGAGAAGATACCAAAGCCCATAAATAACTAGATTTCCTGTAGTTGAGGGATTAACCCCACAGCAGTTCAAGAGAAGCCAAGGAAAAACTGGTCCCTGCGGAGTATTACAAACATATCTCTGGGCAGAATTTCAGTTTTGCAAGATGGAAAGAGTTTTATGGACGGAGGGTGGTGATGGTTGTATAACCATGTGAACACATGTAATGCCACTTAACTGTACGCTTGAAAATTGGTGAAGATGGTTAATTTTATGTTAACGTGTATTTTACCACAATTTTTAAAAAGTATCTAGTATCTCCACGCGGTGTCTGGATTAAAGGGGTAAATGTGCCACTCCTCAGAGCAAGTTCCTTGAGGGCAGGAATAACTATTTATTTGCCTTGCTCTCTCTAGTTCTGGGAATAGTCATTGGCACATGGTACTCTGCTCAATAAAAGAGCATAGTTATCTGCTCTGTTTCTTGGGCTTAGTTTTGTGGATGCTTCTAAATGACACAATCTCACATGTGTGGCTGGAAGGCAATGGAAAGAGGCATTGCATCCTAACAATTTGCATGTCAAGGTAGTTGGGTAGTCTTGGAAAGAACATTGAATTATAAAGCAGAAGCCCTGAGTTCTATTTGTAGTCCATGTTTTAAATTCAAAAGTTCATTGGCCAAGACATTTAAATTCATAAGTTCATCGGCCAACTCTCTGGCCCAGTTTCTCAGGACAATCCTGTTTGATGGTGTGCTCATGGGCTAGACAAGCTGCTATAGGCTATGTTGCCCCTTTACATCTTCATCATACTTAAATCTAGATAAATTCATATTTTTAGATGACAGCCTCATGCCCCTCCCTCTGTCATCCCCCCCCAAAGCAATGAACTCCAATTGTAGAGATTAAAGGGACCAGAGGTGTCAAGAAATGAAGATACCTAGTTTGGGCAGTGGGCCTAGGTGTGAGATCAGCCCTGTTTTAAAATCCAATAATTCAGTGCCCCAACTGTGGCTGTTCAGAAGAGCTGTGCTCACTCACACATCACTAAGAGTGTGCAATCACAGTGGTCGAGGCTCAGTGACCTTATTCACTCATCCTGCAGGGCCTGCTTGACTTGCAACTCTCTGCTCCTTTCCCCCGGCTCTCGGGCCATCTGGCTTCATATTTTGGATCGTGATATTGATCTCAGGTCCGCCATGTTTTGGTGACCCATTGGACTCTTCCCTGCATGCTTCTCTGTAGAACACAATAGATCCAAAATGGTGATAAAAATGAGTCTTGACATGTGTGAGTTGATGCCTGGTGTTTAGTCAATTACAATTAGTAAGTTATTAAGTCAGGCCAGAAATAGAAGCATAGATTGGTTTTATTGTAATCTCAAATCTCACAAAAGACCAGCAGACAAACTATGAGGATTTCTGCAGCCCTCATTTGGAGAAGCCCACCATACATTTTCTTCTAAAAGTGATGGGATATCACTTTTGAGATTTTGCAGAGTGTGACTTCTGATGAAAAGAGACTTTGGAAGAAGCCATTCCATGGCTCCCTTCTCTTCATTTGCTAGTAGGTTTTTCTTTAAAGTATACATCTTTCAAAAGGACAAAATGCTTTTTTATCATTAGCTTAGTTCCTTGTGAACCAGGGTATGGGACTCATAAAAGAAATGACATCATATATGAATGAAGATTGACTCCATTTTAAATCAAACTGGTTGAAGGCACCTTGATTTCCTTGAAAATAAATCTTGAAACATATCCTTCTCCGTTCTTGACTTTTTGACCTATATTGCAAATCTGGAATCCCGAGTGGAAAGCATGAGTGTAGATCGGTCATTTTGACTGGAGATATCGGTTGGCTGGCCTGGAGACCCCTTAGGTTCTGGAAACCTTCGGCCTACAGCTCATGTGTTAATTTAGGTTTGTCATGCAAATATTCCTGTACTCCCAAACTACGTCAGATTTGCCAAAGTGCACTTTGGGCATCTGAGTGCAGGGTTGTTATACCCTGTACACACTATTGTGTATGTATCTCTAAAGGGCTGATGGTTTGCTTAATGATTCTCAGTAGAACACCTTGGAGAAATACACCCCTATATATTCTCATCAATCCTCCACTGGTATTGATAATGTTGGTTGGGATTTGTGTTCATCATCTACTAGTGACTCAGCATTTGAGGCTAAATGAGAGTATGCTGAATTTGCTCCAAGGACATAATAGAAAAGTGCTGGAGTTTAAGGAGCTGGTGTATAGCCCTTGCATTTTTTATTTCTTATCCTTATGATTCAGCCACAGACAAAAATTGAAATTTCACTGGTTGGGTGCTGACCATCAGCCTGGAAGCTGGGGAAAACTGCACAGAAGGCAGAGGTCACCGCTCATTTCTGAGAATATAAATGTAAATGGCAGAGAAGGAAGTTAATAAGTGAGTGACAGAAACAAGTGAACACATCCACAATCAACGATCTTCCCATTGTATGGCTTGGAGATCACCTTTAAATGAGCAGACTGATTTAGGGGGCATTTTACCTGCTTCTAGGGTACCCCTGCTACAGTTTTCCATTTGAAACCCATGCCTATTTGAATCAATTTTTTTTTCTAATTCATCAGATGAAGTCGGTTAGTTTAGTCAGATTTTAGCCACACATACTCCAAGCTAGTGAATGATTTTACTGTTCACTCTTTTAGGCCTCGGGATGCAGTTCACAGAATTTTAGAAAACCCAGATGTATGGAGTGAGGAACAAGCTGATGATGTGTGTCCCATGACTCCTCCCTCTCCACCCCACCCGCGTCTCCCACATGTACTCTGCCCTTCAGAAGTGTGTGGTGTGACAAGGAATATTAATGTGACCACTGAAATGGAATGAATAGAATCTAGGTGGGGCACAGGCCTCTGGCCCCTCTGGCCTTTCCCACTGCCTGTCTCCACCCCACTTTCATGCTTATCTAACCCCTCCCAACCAGTCACAACCCAACCTCTTGGGAAATCAAGACCTTGGAAGCTTATTATGTGACCGTGTCCTCAGGCTTCTGGTCCTTTAGCTCTTCTCTTTCCTGATTGATTGGAAGGCCACTTATCACCAGAGCTTTGTCACTGCTCCCTCCCCCTTTTACAGATAGCTCTGGGATGCATCAGAACCCAACTGTCCTTGTCAGCCTTCCTTTGAACCTTTGTAAGGACAGCGCAGCGCAGAGTTGTTTTAAGAATTTCCTATATGCACCGCAGAAGGGGTTTGGGAAACCCAGGATGGGGCTGATTAGGGGGATGGGCGTGGTACTTGCCTTCCCCTTATATACGTGGCCTGTGATATTTGTGATGTTGAGATTGCCTTAGGTGATTGTGTGAGAACTTCTCCTTGTAATAACTGTGTTCCGTTTCTCTTCCCAGAGCTCATCTCGTGAGCAAAATTCCCATTTCTAAACATCTCCTTTATAAATATCCTGAACTCAATGGTCTCTTAAGAGTTTCTGGGTATTTAGCAGATTCTCAAGGGGCCAGACAGTGGGTTAACTATTAGAACTACTTAAGTAGTTAGGGTTCTGAAATGGAATGAACTGGATGCCTTAAGAGGCAGTGAGTCTCCCCACGGCAGGAGAAGTTAAAGCAGAAACTGGTGAGGATGCTGTGGAGGAGACAGAAGTGTCAACTAGGTACAGGTGGCACAGGTGGCAAGCAGCCTCTGAGATGGCACCCAATGACCCCACTTCCTAGTATTCATGCCCTTACGGAATCCTTTCCTCTTAAGTGTGAGTTGCATCTAATGACCTTCTCTAAGTGAATAGACAGTGATGGGATATGACGTCTGAGCCTAGTTTGCATACGAGTGTAACTTCTGTTTTGCTCTCATTCTCTCTCTTGTCCTTTCCTTTGCTTACTTGATGAAGCTGTCAGAAGTGTTCAAACCAGAGTGACTCCATTTTGAGTGAGGGCTAGGAAAAATGAGGCTTGGACTTGCTGGGCTGCATTCCCAGAAAGTCAGGCATTCAGAGCCTCTAGATGTTTACAGTTAAGGGAACAGATTGATAATGTTTACTAAACAGACCCAGACTTGGGAGTGTCCTAATATCCTGATATCTTGAGAACGAAGGCATTCTAATTTTGCTTTAAAGATAATAATATTAATTCTTACAAAATGAGTAATTAAGAAAATTAATCCTTTATCACAAACGCTTGTAGCAGAGCATATCTCCCCATAATCTTTTTTTATCCTATATACACGAACATTGTACCTAGGGTGGATGCATTCCTCCTCTTACTTTTGGGAACACCCTACTCTGTCTATGGAGTAGCTGTTCTTTCTCTACTTTACTTTTTTTTTTTTTTCTTTTTTTTGAGATGGAGTCTTGCTCTGTTGTCCAGGCTGGAGTGCAGTGGCATGATCTCAGCTCACTGCAACCTCTGTCTCATGGGTTCAAGAGATTCTCCAGCCTCAGCCTCCCAAGTAGCTGAGATTACAGGTGCCTGCCACCACACTCAGCTAATTTTTTTTTTTTTTTTTTTTTTTTTTTTAGTAGAGGCAGGGTTTCACCATGTTGGCCAGGCTGGTTTTAAATTCCTGATCTCAAGTGATCTGGCCACCTCATCCTCCCAAAGTGCTAGGATTACAGGTGTGGGCCACCATGCCCAGCCACTACTTTCTTTTTTTTTTTTTTTGAGACGGTGTCTCACTCTGTCGCCCAGGCTGGAATGCAGTGGTGTGATCTCGGCTCACTGCAAGCTCTACCCCCCTGGGTTCACACCATTCTCCTGCCTCAGCCTCCCAAGTAGCTGGGACTACAGGCACCCGCCACCACGCCCAGCTAATTTTTTGTATTTTTAGTAGAGACGGGGTTTCACCATGTTAGCCAGGATGGTCTCGATCTCCTGACCTCATGATCCATCCGCCTTGGCCTCCCAAAGTGCTGAGATTACAGGTGTGAGCCACTGTGCCCGGCCGTACTTTACTTTCTTAATAAACATGCTTTTGCTTTGCACTGCGGACTTGCCCTGAATTCTTTCTTGTGCGAGATCCAAGAACCCTCTCTTGGGGTCTAGATCAGGACCCCTTTTCTGTAACAAAGCCAGCCACCATATTACAAGCTGCCATTTGGAGAGGCTCTCATAAGAAGGAACAGAGGGAGGTCTCTGGCCATCAATTTGTGAGGAACTGAGACCCTCAATCTAACAGCCCAGGAGGATCTACTCCTGTCAACAGTCTCTTGAGCGAGCTGGGGAGCAGATCCTTCCCCAGTCAAGCCTTCAGATGACCACAGCACCTGTGATCTCACCAAGATTGCAACCTGTGAGAGACCTTAAAGCAGTGGACCCAGCTAAGTCACACCCAGATTCCTGACCTACAGAAACTGTGAGATGATAAATGCTGTTTCAAGCCACAAAATATTAGGGTAATTTGTTATGTAGCAATAGATAATTAATCTAGCATGTTGAATAGTTGACCTCTGGTATCCCTCCCACATTTAGGATTTTATGAGTTTTCAGGGATTAAAAATGATATTGGAAGATATTGACTCTATTGATGTCCAAACCATTCTTTTTATTTCTCTTTTCTTCTAAGTTCAATAAATAGTTGTGCTTATCTGTGGGGATTCATTTTTCTTTGTGTTCAGGCATGTCAGCTAGCTGAAGCCTTATTGTGCTGGCTGGAGAAAGTGAACTAATTCAGGCAAGGATCTTTGAAAACCCTAGGAAGTCCACCAAGGAAAAGGAAGATACCATCTGCTCGCTAATGCAGTGTGCTTTGCATGTGAAATAAGAGCCATCGCAGCTCAAATAAGCAATTCCAGTGTCATTGATTGCTCTGGGTCTGAGCAGTTTTTTCTAATCTACCCTATTATTTTCACCTTTAGTGCAGGGCCCATCAGTGCTGGTTCTGAAGGGTTCCTTCAGTCATCAATTTGAGGAGCTGCCACAATTGCTTTCTGCATAGATATATTTGTGACTTAAATGCTCTTGGTTCAATAAAAGAATTGTAGTGCTTTATTGTGACTTGAGGAAGCCCAGGCAGGCTTTGCCACCACAGTTCTGAAGATCTATTACTCTGCCAGACCGGCCCGCTGAGTTAATGTTTTGTATTAAGATTTCTAGTCTTCATTCTGAGAAACAGAGAGGCAAATGACTTGCTAATGCTTGTTGCTGGAAGAAATAAAAGATGTAGTCTGAAATCTAAATGATTTAAATAAAAGAAAAATTTCTGCACGGTGAACCAAATTGCCCTTCTTTCCCCACCAGGCACACAGGCCGACTTCACAATGCTTGAGCAACGTTGTATTTTAAACCAATGAAATGGTCTAGAAGACAGGCCCTAAGGAGTTCAACCGTGTGAAAAAAATTGTCCTGTGCTCTCAGCATAGCAAGTACCTAGAATACATTAGGAAGAAGCACAACTGCCTGTTTCTGTCTCTAAATAGTATTCTGATTGTAAATTGTGACTAGCAGTTTATCTTAAGAGCTGCTTCGGAGGTGGGGGTGGAGAGAGAATGAGAAAATTGAGGGATTGTGTGATCCATGGTGGGGGTGCAGCTGCCACCTTTAATATCTTGTCCCAGTGTGCTGGTGTCCTGGGTGGTTTTGGCCATTGAGTGTGTGCTTAGCACAGTGGTTCTTACATTCCACTTACATACACATTTCCATCTGCAAAGATTCTCACAAAGTAGTTTATTATATATTTCCTTCTCTGATATTCTATATCAGAGAAGATAGATTCAAGAATGTAGTTGAGGAAACAGGCACCCAGAGGTTAGATCCTTCCTTTAAAAACTTGTGGTAAAATGCATATAACATAAAGTTTACCATGTTAGCCATCTTAAGGTGTGTGATTTAGTGATATTAAGTATGTTTACAATGTTGTGCATCCATTGCCACTATCTAGTTTCAGAACTTTTCATTATCCCCAAAGGAAACATACATCCATTAAGCAGCCACTCCGGCTTCCTTCTATCCCCAGCCCCTGGCAACCACTAATCTACGTTGTCTCTCTGGATTTGCCTGATTTGGATATTTCATAATTTAGATATTACAGAATCATGTAATATATGTTCCTTTGCATCTGGCTTCTTTCACTTAGCATAATATTTTCAAGGTATCCATGTAGACACTGCATAAATGTATCAGTACTTCATTCCTTTTGGTGGTTGAATAATAGTCCATTGTATGGATATACTTCATTTTGTTTATCCATTTATCAGTTGATAGATGCAAGTTAAATGCTTTTAACATTAATTAATGGCAACATTAATTACAAGTATTTTAAGTGTCCACAACCAATCAATAGATGGTTGCATTAATAATAACTATCATTGAGAACTAAACGTCAAACACGGAGTCCTTTTCTTAGCCAATTTATCACAGGACTGGACTCCTTTCACTGAAAGCAAGATTTAGGACTCATCATTATCTTCTAAAATGCTGAGATGGACAGCAAGGTATGTGAAAGATGTGACTCTTCTGAGAAAATGGATCCACTGAATGCTGTCAGAGATTTTTACTGGTTCTGGCATTGGCAGGCTGGAGTTACTATGGGGGAAATTCATCCCAGTAGCATGCTTGTGGAGAGATTTTGAGGAGGTTCCAGGAGAGAAGTCTGGAAGGTTTCTCTTAGGTTACATGTGTCTGGCCAGTCTAGCTAGTGTGTTTTCAATGTTCGTAAGTAGTTCTGTTTTGGGCATTCACAGGGTCATCCTCCATCAGAGACATTCCACGGGGTTGGGGTTTCTGGGACTCCAGTTTCTCACCACCTCCCCCAGTATTACTGCTGCACCATGATGGTACTGAGCTTGGAGAATGGGGTGGACTATGCAATGGAAGAGTCCATTGGCAGTAAGTCAGAGATGGGAAGGCTGGGTTTGCATGGACAGAGGAATCTCACTCCTGAGGATAACACGAGGTCCTCTGGCACATAGTCAGAAATATTATGTTTAAAAATGAGCTGACTTGGGAACTTTTGAAGGTAGGTGGGTGTCCTATGACAAGAGGAATGGGGGCACCTCAGACACATTTTTTTCTGAAGTTTACACAGATCATGGCCAGTTTTAACTGACTACACCTTGTATTTAGAGACTCTGAGATCAGAGTTGTCTTTCATACTTCTTAGAATCTGCCAGTTACATCAGAGGAGATAATAACATGCCAGCTTCTTAAACTGGGAAGGTGGGAACATGGGTGCTAGCTATAGCATGATTCTTTATACCTTCTATAAATTATATTTAAAAATCACACAGATTCCGATTTTGTAATACATTCTTAAGATATCCTACCACAAGCCAAGCAGTTACAATTCAAATGGATAATAACTGCTTTTCCTTTTGGAAAAATAGCCCATGCCCCTAATTGGATCACTGTGCATTCAGCACAGCATCTGTTGGCATGGCACTTGCTGGGAAGGCTGAATGAAAGATATTGAATAATCATGCCCTGTGTCTCCCACCGCTGCAGGTCCCCAGATGTGGTCTGCCACTTCTACTCCAGTTTCTGGTATTGGAACTTCTCCCTGGCCCACTGCTGCAGTGATTAGGACAAGATCCCAGATTGGCTAGTGTCTGCAAGTGAGCATCATACGGGTTGAAGTGATTCACAAACCATGAACGTGATTTATCTCCCTAGGAAGGATGGTCTTCATAGCGAAGTTGCATTGTTTTTCTAGAAGGTTGTTATCATAGTACCTTACTCATGATAGTGCAGCCCATCGTGAAGTAAATGCACACGATTAAATTTAACTCGAATGCACACACACGCACACACAAAACCACCCTAACATATAATCTGGAACATAGTAGCTGCTCAATACATCATCCTTAATTTTGAAAGCATTGGCAAAAGTCTATGTCTGGGGGCCTAGAATGTTTTCCAGGTGGAAAGGATATAAACGAGCAAGGCATATGCCAGCTTTTTAGGCTCAATTTACCAAACACTTGTGTTTTTCTTTAAAACATGGCCAAAACAACTTAGTCTGAATCCAGGTGGATTCTGCACACCCCTCATGAGGGAGCTTCTGGGCTGAGACATAGACGTGGTGAGACCCCGCCAGGTGTTTCTAGAAGCCAGCTCTTCATATAGAAAGCTTACATTGGTTCCAGCCTTTCTGCTAAGTGAACATCATCTATGTTTGAACATTTTCACCAGCAGGAATCTCACTACCCTCATATCTGGAAATGAAACATTTGCCTCATTTGTACTTTATGCACGAGAAACCCACCGACTGCTGTGATTCTTCATAATTCTCAACCACATGGATTGTATGATGGGATTGATGGCATTGACTACAAATTGTTGGAGGAAGGGTGCCCCTACATTTCCTAGGGCTGCCACAATACAAACCGGGTGGCTTAAAACAAGAGAAGTTTATTCTCTTACAGTTCTGGAATCTAGAAGTCTGAAATTAAAGTGTCAGCAGGGCCATGCTCTCTTTCCGAAGGCTCTAGGGGAGGATTCTTTCTTGGCTTCTGGTAGACGCTGGTGTTCCTTGGCTTAGAGATACATCACTTCAGCCTCTGCTTCTGATGTCATGTGGCATTCTCCCCTCATGTGTCTATGTGTCTGTGTTCCTTCTCCTCTTTGGTCTTATTAGATTAAGGGTCCATGATACTATGGCATGACCTCATCCTAATTTAAGTAATATACCTGCGATGACACTGTTTTCTTTTCTTTTCTTTCTTTTTTTTTTTTGAGACAGGGTCTCTGTCTGTCACCTAGGCTGGAGTGCCGTGGCGCGATCTTGGCTGACTGCAACCTCTGCCTCCCAGGTTCAAGAGATTCTCCTACCTCAGCCTCCTGAGTAACTGGGATTATAGGCATGTGCTATCACACCTGGCTAATTTTTGTCTTTTTAGTAGAGACAGAGTTTCGCCATGTTGGTCAGGCTGGTCTTGAACTCCTAACCTCAAGTGATCAGCCTACCTTGGTCTCCCAAACTGCTGGGATTACAGGCATGAGCCACCACACCATGCCTGACCCTATTTTCAAATAAGATTGTATTTTGAATTACTGGGGATTAGGACTTCAACATATCTTTTGGGCCAGGCATAGTTCAAACAATAAAAAGCACTTGATCTATTTTTACCATGCTCAAAAACTTAAACCCAGCCCTGCTGAATCCCTGTAGAGAAGATGTCTCAGGAATTCTTAAGAACTAGGGAGTTGTGAGGTTGTCACCTCATGTTGTTATACCCAGTGATGTTTTAGGAGGTTCTGCATGAAGATGCAGCATTGCTGATGAAATGATTGCTTGCTGAGTGGGGAAGGCTGCAGTCCACTGTTTTGATTTATTCCCTATGACTTCTTTTTAGATTTTCTTTTGTTCGGTTTGAGTTGCAATGCTGCTGTGCTTCTCAATCCAACTTTATTCTCTGTGTAGCCCCATCAGACAAGCTGATTTCATTGGACTTACTTTTTGTAGTTTTTGTTAATAAAGATTTGATCAATTCAATGGGCTTTGGCCAACTGCACATGTCCAGTCCCAGTGTTCTTATGCCTTCTTCTGAGAGGGGGCACCCTCCTCCCCTCCCCCTTGAGAATCACTGCAATAATATATGCTGCTGGAATTTAGGGTGGTGTGAGTTCAGAGATCTTGTTGAAGATTCCCCCCATATCCCTTTTACTGCCATGTGACAGGTATTCCATCCCACGCCTGAGGACAGGTGCTCCGTTACACCTGTCCTAATTAAGGTTACCTAATTAAGGTTATCTAATTAAGGTAACCTAATTAAGGTTACCGCTTTGGAAGGGGTGGATTGAGGGTGGGAGAGGAAGAGAGAGAGTTGAGGAGAAAATGGTGGCGGGAGAGGGAAGACCACCTTAGTCATCTGGGTTATCTGAACAACTCCTGGAGGTACCTAAGGTGAAGGACACTGACCATTTCCACATCTGGATTGCCTGAACTATTTGCCAGGCAGTTCCATTGTGGGGTTCCTGGTCTTTGGGTGGAGTGGAAAGAGAAAATCTCAGATGGAAGTGGAAGGGAGGTACTGGTAAGTAAGAGGGTCTAGAAACAGACATTATTCATTTGATGTTTTATGCAGAAGCTTTAGGGTAACACTGATGATAGTACCTCCACTTTTCTTATTTGTTTGATAAATATACCACTTCCAGCTGACTGCAGGCTTATCAGTTGTTGTCTACAATTGTAAATACCGTCCTTTCTTCATAAGGCTAAATGGTTAATATTTTTATAGCAATTTTGTGAATTAATGAACTAAATCTGTGGTTACTCATGTAATTTCAGTTACCACTGGCAAGGGAAATTTTAAAACAAATAGATTATTACTACTACAGTTCCACAATTTTGCCAACTCCTGGACACGTCTGCTTCCTTGAAGAGGGCTCTGTCACTCAACTCTTGGCTTTACACTTCGAGGCAGTTTACTGCTCCTTGGAGAGCGGGCTGTCTCCCTCTATCAGTGCAGTGAGTCCTTTGCTATAAGAAAAAAGAAAGAGAGTGGGAGAGTGACACTGGAAGGCTGGGAGAGCTGGGGTGGCATGTGGATACTTTCTCTTCTCCTTTGGGAATTCCACTTAAAGCCTGAGGAGAAGGCATTGCCCAAACCCTGAGGGTTCCTGGAAAAACGGAGGAAGTTTCCACCAGAAGAATTTGCTATATTCTTAACAGAGTGCACAGCAGGGTGGTCAGCATGGGCGCCCCAGTATGGCAGAGCCTGCAAAGTCCCCAGATAGGTTCAGACCCTTTCCATTGCACTGTTTGTGGCCAGCAAGATTTACAGCCCAGCCAGGCATGATGGCTTATGCCTGTAATCCCAGCCCTTTGGGAGGCCGAAGTGAGCAGATCATGAGGTCAAGAGATTGAGACCATCCTGGCCACCATGGTGAAATCCTATCTCTACTAAAAATACAAAAATTAGCTGGGCATGGTGGTGCGCACCTGTAATCCCAGCTACTTGGGAGGCTGAGGCAGGAGAACCGGTGGGGCAGAGGTTGCAGTGAGCCGAGGTTATACCACTGCACTGCAGCCTGGTGACAGAGCAAGACGCCATCTCAAAAAAAAAAAAAAAAAATGCCGGCTCTGCGCAGTGGCTCACGCCTGTAATCCCAGCACTTTGGGAGGCTGAGGAGGGCGGATCACGTGGTCAGGAGATAGAGACTATCCTGGCAAACATTGTGAAACCTCGTCTCTACTAAAAATAGAAAAAAAAAATTAGCCGGGCGTAGTGGCAGGCGCCTGTAGTCCCAGCTACTAGGGAGGCTGAGGCAGGAGAATGGCATGAACCTGGGAGGCGGATCTTGCAGTGAGCTGAGATCGTGCCACTGCACTCCAGCCCTGGTGACAGAGCAAGACTCCGTCTCAAAAAATAAAAATAAATAAATAAATAAAATATATACACATATATTATAAAATATGAAATGTTTATTTTTGAATATTTAGAAAGTAGAGAAAAGCTCCCCAAAGAAAAGAAAACTACTTTTTTTTTTTTTTTTTTTTTTGAGACAGAGTCTCGCTCCGTTGCCCAGGCTAGAGTGCAGTGGTGTGATCTCGGCTCACTGCAACCTCCATCTCCTGGGTTCAAGCAATTCTCTGCCTCAGCCTCCCGAGTAGCTGGGATTACAGGTGCCCACCACGCCCAGCTAATTTTTTTTGTATTTTTAATAGAGATGGGGTTTCACCATCTTGGCCAGGCTGATCTTGAACTCCTGACCTCGTGATCCACCTGCTTCGGCCTCCCAAAGTGCTGAGATTATAGGTGTGAGCCACCGTGCCCGGCCAAACTACTTTTAATCTGACCTGCCAGTGATAACTCTTGGCATTTTGACATATTTCATTCATAAACACACACGCATTCCCCATTTGGACTGCATTGCTCATGGTGTTTTGTAACATTTTCTCCTTAATGATATTGTTAATATTTTCTTAAGGTGTTAATTGTTCCTTTAAAACTGATTTTAAATGACTGCATAATATTTTATTTAAATGACTGCATAATATTTCATTGTATGGCTGTGACATAATTTATCTAACTAACCTTCTAATTATTGGCCATTTAGGTTGTTTCCAGTTTTTCACTATGATAAATAATGCTATAATAAGCATCCTCATATGAAACTGTTAGTGCACATCCTTATCAGATCATTGGTTTGTTGTGGTATTTTCCCTGTTTTTGCTATTTTCTTGATATAGATGCAGTCACTTAACAGTAGCAATTTTAAGTTGTACTTATGTACTATATTAAGGGAGCTCTTGTTTAATTTGCTCCCATCCATGAAGCAAATCTATTTTCTATTTTAAAAACACTCCTTAAATTTAAATAATTAGAATGAACTTGAAATCGTTATATTTAGCTACAAAACACACTGGAGCATTAGACTGTATACTAGTCAGCTTGGGGCTGCCGTAACAAAATATCACAGACTTGGTGGCTGAAACAACAGACATTTTATTTCCTCACTGTTCTGGAGGCCAGAAGTCCAAGATTAAGGTTCTGGATGATTGGTTTCTGGTGAGGGCTCTCCTTCTGGCTTGCAGATGGCCACCTTCTCCATATGTGCTCATATGACCAGTCTTTGTTTGTTTTCTGTTGCTTATAACAGAATACTTGAAACTGGGTAATTTGTAGAGAAACAAAATATATTTCTTACAGTTCTGGAGACTGGGTAGTCTAAGGTCAAAGGACCCATCTGATAAATGCCTTCATGTTAGTGGAGACTCTGCAGAGTCCTGAGGTGGTGTAGAGCATCACAGGACGAGGGGCTGAGCATGCTGGCTCAGGCCTCTCTTCCTCTTATGAAGCCACCAGTCCCACTCCCACAATAACTCATCCATCTATTAACTCATTAATCCATGAATGGATTAATCCATTCATGAGAACACAGCCCTTGTGATCCAATCACATCTTAAGGGCCCCACATTTCAATACTGCCACAATGGGGATTAAGTTTTAACATGAGTTTCCAAGAGGACAAACATTCAAACCATAGCATGGCCTTTCCTTGGTGAATGTGTTTAGAGACAGAGCAAGAATGGCTTCTGGTGTCAATTCTTATAAGGACGCTAATGCTGTTAAATCAGGGCCCCACCCATATGATCTCAGTTAAGATTAATTACTTCTAAGTGGTCCCATCTCCAAATACAGCACACTGGGGGTTAAGGCTTCAGCATATGAATTCTGGGGGACACAAACATTCAGTCCATACGAGACTGAGATTTTAAAACTTAATTACGCGGCCCTATCTTTGTATAGTATGTTTTTTATTTTTTAAGCATTTTTACATGTATTATCCCATTTCATCTGAAACAAGTTGGATCATCTTTAAATTTTCCTCAGGTTACCTTCTGGAAAAGTTAATTTTTTTTTTTTTCAAAATAGTACATGGATATAGTTTACAAAGTCAAATAATATTATAATAATAAATGCCTTATAACAACCACAACTAAAATAGTCCTACGGCCCCTGTGTTCTTGCTGGCTGGGGGTGTGGACTGCTGTCAGCTCTTCAAGGCCACCTGATGTTCCTTGCCTCATGGCTCTGTCACAGGCAGTTGATTTCTTCAAGGCCAGCAGGATATCTGTCTTTCAAAGTGTTCAAATTGCCTGATTGAGCCAGGTCCACCAAAGATACTCCATTTGGTTTACCTTGAAATCCGCTAATTTGGAAACTTAATTGCATCTACTCAATCCTTTCACAGCTAGAAGCATGTCACAGGTTCCACCCAAACTTAAGGGGAGGGGAGTACACAAGGGCATGGCACATCAGGGATTAGCTGCTATAACCTATAAAGCTATATGATAACCATTCGATTTTATATTCCTAAGTTCCTATTTTGATACATATGCATTTTAACTATTACACCTTCCTTCCCCCCCATCTTCCCCTCCCAACTTAGTTATAGCACTTTTTAAAAACTTAAATCCATGTATTATGTTACATTCTGTTTTATTATTATGTTATATAAATTTGTGGTAGATATTTATCACATTTTGTAGCTGCACAGTCTTTTTGGAACATGTTGCTGTGTTTGAGGAATTATCCACCTAATGGTTCCCACCTGCACGTCTCTGCGATCTTCTAGCTTCTAATGTTGCTGGGGAGACACCCAGTGCTGTTCTGATCCCAGGTCCTGTGCGTGTAGCCTAGTTTTTTCCTTTCTAGAAGTGTTTAGGGTCTGTTCTTTGTTTCAAATGTTCTGAAATAGATAATGTGTCTTGTCCACTTTTCTTTTAGGATTCACTCAATGGACATTTTAAATTTGGAGCTTCAGCTTTATTTACTTCAGTTCTAGAATTTTTTTCTTTTAGTATTATGCTCTCCTTAATGTTTTCTATTTTATTTTTCTGGAACTCCTATTATTTGGACATTGGACATTCTTATATAACCCTTCATTTTCTTGCCTTTTGTCTCCGATTGTCCTCTGTAATATATATTTTTACAAATTCTGCATTATCTTCCAATTGCTTTATTGAATTTGTAAGTTTGAGTCTTATATTTTAATCTTTCAGGAGCTCTTGACTGCTGAGCAGTCTTATTATTTTAAAGTAGCATTGATATAGCACTTAAGAAGAAATCACTTAGGCAGATAGCAAGGGCATGGGAGTCCTCAGTAAGGCTTTTCTTTTTAATAAAAAGCAGCCCCAAATCATTTTCTAACAAAGAGCAGCCTGCAAGCTGGGAGCTTGCACGGGTGAATGCCAGCAGGAACTAGGGACTAGACATGTTCAAAATGGCAGCTCCATCTTCCCTTCTCTGCCAGCCACGTGTACAGTAAGAAGCAGGCAAGATGGGGCTGATCAACTGGAAAGTCTGTTTGCATAAGAAGATTAGGGTGGGGCAACCTGCCTTCCTTAGCGCTATGTAAACGTCATATCTGATCGAATCAATCTGTGAGCCCTGTGTAAATCAGACACCGCCTCCTCAAACTGGACTATAAAATGTGATGCATTCATCACCAGGTCCTTTCTGCTAGGAGACCCCTTCATCTATAGAGGAAGCTGTTTCTCTTTCTCTTCTACCTATTAAACTTCCACTCCTAATCTCCTGGTGTGTGTCCGTGTCCTAAATTTTCCTGGCACACAATGACAAACCCCAGGGTATATACTCCAGCCAATGTAGCTACTTCAGCGTCTCATTTTTATTTCATAAATGTAATATCTTGAGGTTTTCTTTTTCTCTTTGCATTGTTTTTATTTCCTCTGAGTTTTCTTGAGGCGGGGGTTTGGTGCTAGTAGGAGGGGGAAGTTATTTGTTAACAGTTTTCTCCATTTTGGAGATTTTCCTCAGTAACGGTAGAGGAGGAGAGCAGGGCCAACTTGTTTTCTATAGAGAATTCTGAACAATTTCCCCATGCTTATCTCCTGTCTCACATGTACCTTCATTGTGCTGAAATGGATGCCACCAATACCTCTGCCTTTCTGAATTTCTGAGGCAGCAACCCAGCTTATTTTTCAGCAGCATCATCCCTACCAACACTTAAGGTTGAGTCCTCCCTCCTCTGTGAAGTGTTTGCCATTCTTCCCTTTGCTTTCTATCTTCATACACTGTTGGTGCGGTTACTAATATCTTCTGGCTTCATTAAAGACCAGCTTTGTGTTTCCATATCTTTGCTATCTTTCCATATTTAGGCGTGTTTGAAGGATTATCGTCAAAAGAAGGAGGTATAAAACCATGTTTACTGTGCTTTCTTAAACCTCAAAGCACCAAAGGTCTCTTTCCAATGACTTTCTACTTGCTGGTACTGGGGCAGGCGTAATGATTCCTTTGTCAAGACAATGGGATTTAAAGCTAGGAGAGGGACTTTGTATGTCATACAATGGATCCATGGAGGCAGAAGAAAACGGGGAAACTCAAATCCCATTGAGGTTTTTGAAATGCAGAAAATGGACACATGGCCTATTTGAATTATGGAATTCCTGTTTGATAATGCCCATTGCTTGTAACTAGTTGGTCAAAATTAGATTTCACAGAAACATTATGTCTTGATTACAATATTAGAATTCTACAGCAAGACACACAATGTGATTTGAAGTCCACAAACTCCCTGACTGTCAGACTGAATTTCTGTAAGCCATACTTATTTAGCTTTTAGAAAAACAGAAAACTTGGCAGAACTCTTCTGGCCGGGATGAAGCAGAGTGGGAATAACCATATCAGATTTAAATTGGAGATGGTAGAATGCTGCCACTTTTTTCAGACTAATCAAGGTGAAAGGCCAACATACACCAGTGACTAACAGGAAGGATTTGGGACATGGCTTTGGGCTCCTCCAGCGTTCAACATGGTATTCTGATTCCTGCTCTCAAGATTGGTGAAGAAACAATATTTTTTAAAAAGTCGTTGTCATTTTATGTTTGCTACTTACTGAACTCAAAACAGTAATGGTTTGCATTAGCAGGACTTCTACAAATTGTGTGGAAGGGATTTAAAACAATTCTGTAGTCTGTATGAAAAATGAGCCTGTGATTCCTGACTCCTCAGAGTTCCTTGTAGGAGTCCTGGTGTAAAGTGATCTTTCACATGCCTGATTGGAACTGTGAGCCAAGCAACATCTGCATTTTTAAAAATAAACATTTTGCATGTAGAAACTGAAGTTTGCTTCTTTAGCCTTTTTTTTTGGGTGTGTGTGCTAAGTAAATTGATTCATCATAAATACACACTGGTACTTAGAGAGGAATTGTGAACAGATTTAAAGTACATATTTGGGGAGATTCTGTGGTGATGACTGTGTTACCATTTTGGAGTCAGGATTGCCCACCTTCTTTCCAAACATTGTTTTTTGTTCCAGGGAAATTCCTAGTAGTCCAGTTTCTGGTTATGTATAGATAAAGAGGCTTTTCTCCTCCACCTCTCCAAATTGTTTACTGACAATATTACCCCCTGATAAAGCCTTTTATTCTACAACTAGAGATATATTCTATAGTTTTAGCACCTTTGGGAGAGGTAACACATTGATTTAAATTTCCAAATGCACAAATATCCCAGATCTGATTGTGAGATCTGCTTCCCAGCATGGAAATGGCAGAGAGGAGGAGATGGAGATGTCAATAACGCGGGAGGAAAGGGCTGGGTGCAAAGGAGGATTTTGAGTGAGATGGGCAACATGATTTGAAAACCACAAGCTCCTTGGCTGTCAGACTCAGTTTTTAGACAGCCAAAGCCAGAATATAGCAGAGACTAATGAAGGCAAACTTTTCCTACGTGACAATTTCGCTGAGGGCTAGCCCCGCAAATGGGCTAGGAACAGAAAACCATCCTGTCGTACATTACATCATGAAAAGATGAAGAGGAAGTAGCAAACCAGAGCCTGGATGCGATTTCCCAAATCATCACATGGATCCTTGGTCAGGGAGGCTAATGCTCCTTCCCGCCCTGCTTTCCGTGCTCAGAGTGAGTTCTGCAGCACAGCTGGGCCTACGGACAGGATTCCTCATCGTCACAGTGTGACTTCAGTCGGGAAAGATGTGAGTTATGTTCCTAGAGGTATTTGATCACAATGGGTTTCTAACCCTAGTAAGGTAATATTTATTTCTTTGAGATGGTAAAAGCAATAGAAAAAAATCTTAATTTCTTTAAAAGTAAGTAAGGATAGTTGTTAAAAGTAATAATTTAGAATTTACAACTTCTTTGTAATCCAAGAGAAAAGATTCTGGGGTCACGACATTCTCCCCCTTAAAAATGTTTTTGGGCCAGGCATGGTGGCTCAAAGCCTGTAATCCCAGCACTTTGGGAGGCTGAAGCAGGCGGATCACCTGAACTCAGGAGTTTGAGACCAGCCTGGCCAGCATGACGAAACCCCATCTCTACTAAAAATACAAAAAAATTAGCCGGGCATGGTGGCACGCGCCTGTAATCTCAGCTACTCGGGAGGCTGAGGCAGGAGAATCACTTGAACGCGGGAGGCAGAGGTTGCAGTGAGCCAAGATAGCAACACTGCACTCCAACCTAGGTGACAGAGCAAGACTCTGTCTAAAAAAAAAAAAAAAAAGGTTTTTACCTCTTCCTTACTTACAACAGTGGTTCCTTAGCTATACGAGAATTTTTTTTAAAAAGCTCTTCTCAGGAATACGTGTGTTTGCAAACTCATTCTCTCTCTCTCTTTACTTATAATTTCAGATCCTTAAACATTTTCACATGAAAAATCTTGACCTAAAGGAAAAACTCAAATTCCATAAGCTTGCATTCAGGTCTTCCATAATTTGGCTCCGATGTACTTCTTCATTAAGAAATCATTTCTTTGAGATGAGAGAGTACCTGCAGAGTATGCGCAGATCTGAGCTAAATTCATGTGTAACCATGGAAACTCTAGGCATCGGTAAAGGAAGATATTACAGGATAGTGTGAAAAGCACGGAAATGAGCATTAAGTTTTGTAACTTAACTAGTTTTGAAACCCTTAATGGTGTAACTTTGGTAGAGAAATATCATTTAGTCTTTTGGGGACTCAGTTTCCTTTCTGTGTATAACTAAAGTGAAATGATCTCTTTGATTGCTCTTAGCCCTGAGTTTCTAGACTTTATGATTCCAGGCTGAGGACAACCATCCCTTCATAGGGCATCTCTCCTCCTGACCATAACTGAAAGGGAATAAGAAGTGACTTCCAAAGAAAAAGAGAGAATTTGGAGGTGGGGGTAAAAGATGAAGAGAAATAGGAGCCTGGGGTGTTTGAATTTGCATTCATCTATTATTTCCACTGTTCTCATTTTAGCTTTAGAGAACCTCTCTTGACCCACATCTAAGCACCCTGCTGAACACATAACTTTCATACTGAAATATCTTGTATGTTGAAAGGGGAGGTTTTCTAGGAAAATGTTAGACTTCATTTTGAAACAAATGGAGTGGGGACGTGGCAGCAGTAATTGAAATAGAAATTCTTAAATTATCCTCCTCCAGATTCTGTAGACCTCCTTTTCCCTCAAAGGATCACATACGAATTTCATGCAACCTCTGGCAATATTCTGGCTGGAGACAAGTGTCTGTCATGGGCGACAAGAATGTAATCTCTAAATAATTCCATCCTGGGCCTCAACAGAGAAGAGTGTTTCCATGTGGTCGCCTTTCCGACGGACTGGATGAGCAGAGACCACCAAGCACATTTCAAGAAGGATATTAGATGCCACTAGGGCCAGGAGCTCAGAAGTGAGTTATTAGAGTTTTGTTTACTATGCCCTCTGGATATGGTCCTAATTAGGTGGAACTGATAAGCTTGACAAATTTTGAACTATTGCTTTCTGTTTGCCAATAACAAAATATTACTGTGTAGGATGTTAGTTATTTTCCGCATCAAACCCTTTCTATTTTCCTGAAGATATCATTGGTTTCCATTTCAATGGGCCTTTTGTTTAGAGGGAGAATAATGTCCTTTTAACCTTTTTTTAATTAAAGCACCTTGGTGACTAATGTACAATTTCTGTAGACTTTCCTCTGAACCCCAACCTCTATACTTCCTTCACTTCCGGGCTCCGTGATTTTATTTTCTCAGGTAGTAATTAGATCAAGCAGAGGACTCAGGCACAGAATACATCTTCCCAAATCTCATTAGCATTTCTTAGCTAATATTCCCCCCCTTCCTTCCTTCTTCCCTTTCTCTTTTCTTTTCCTTCCTTCCTTCCTTTCTTCCTCCCTCCCTCCTTTCCCTCCCTCCCTTCCCTTATTTCCTCCTTCACCCTTCCTTCTTCCCTTCCCTCTCCTTCTCCTTCCTTCCTTCCCTCCCTCCTTTCCTCCTTTCCCTTCCTCCTTCCCTTCTCTTCCCTTCCCTTTCCCTCCCTCCCTCCCTCCCTCCCTCCCTCCCTTCCTTCCTTCTTTTTTTCTTTCCCTCTCTTTTTTCTTTCTAACTGTGAATTATGCAGACCCTACTGTCAAGGATATACCTATAAACATTAGATTCCTACTTTTAACTGGTGGGAAGCTGTATGGAGAGTGTTTTTAGAAACCCCAAACAACCAGCAGTAATAGCAACAACAGAGAAACATAGAAAGCACACATGCATTTATGCTGATGAAGCAATTACATACATAGGTTTATATATGTGCTTAAACAGCTATGACATGTTGGAATATTTTCTTAGTGATGTCCTGAAACCATAATTATATCTCAATGAAATATTTAGTCAAGTTTTATCAGGCCCAGGAACAATTATTTTACAATTCTTTTTGGAATGCAAACTTAGAAGTCTAAGAGTTAAAGTAATTATCCCAGAGTTGAAATAATTTGAATGCAGAAGGATGTTTTCCAGGGTGGTGTTTATAATAGATTTAAGTCTGGTTTAGTCGCCGTACTCCAGAAAGACATCCTTCTGCTAACTCCCTCATTCAAAAATATCTAGGAAGAATATTCCAGCTAATCAGATCTAGGAAGAGAGGTAAAGGGAAACACCTGCATGTTAGAAACACACAGCAAATGAGGCTGCCCAGAATATATGCTGGAAGAAGGAAAATAGCAACTACTCAAGTGCGTTACCCTTGGAACAGAAGAATGTAAATGATAGGCTGCAATGCTCTTTAATTTTATGCAGGAAGATCATTTCTAGGAAGTGGCTATTTTGAAAGGTGTACTTGAAACATTTTTGAAAGACTTTCTTCCTTTTGGAATTCATACCAGAAATCTGACTTCTCTACAGCCTTTAATGTCAGGATGTTTTCTGTGGCTATCGCTGCGTCTTCTGGCTGGTCCACTTTAAGTGAAGTAGAAGAGAAGGTTGAGGTAGAGAATGTGTAGGGAGAAAATAAAACTAAGGGTTAGAAATGGCAAATATGTGGGTAAATATAAGACAGTATAAATTTATTCTTCTCATTTCTTCTCTTAAGTTCTTTAAAAGATATTTAAAGTTGCATAAATAATTATAACATTGCATCGTTGAGTTTATGATGTATACATGTAATAAGTGACAATTATAGCACAAAGGAGGAGGGAGAAAATTGAGCTATACTGAAGCAAAGTTGGTATATTTTACCAGAATTAAGTTAGAATTAAACTAAAATAGATTGTTATAAGTTAAGATGCATATAATAATTTCTAAAACATCATTAAGAAAATAACTTTAAAAAATTGAAATAAAACAGGAATTAAAATGGCACACCAGAAAATATTTATTTAACACAAATGAAAGTAGTAAAGGAGGATCAAAGGAACAAAAAATACTTGCGATCTATTGAAAACAAATAGCAAAATGACCAATGTAAATCCACCCGTCAAAAATTATATTAAATGAGAATGGACTAAATAGTTCAATCAAAAGGCAGAGGCTATATTAATATCAGAAAAAACATACTTTCAGTAGAAATCATTACTAGAGACCCAGAAATTCTACTTGTAAGTATACATCCGAAGGAATTAAAATCAGTATGCCAAAGAGATTCTCATATTAATTGCAGCATTATTCAGAATAGCTAAGATATGGAAGCAACCTTGGTGTCCATCATCAGATAAATAGATTTTTAAAATGTGATATGTATACAAATTGAATATATTCAGCCCTGAAGAAGAAGAAAATTCTGCTGGGCACAGTGGCTCACACCTGTAATCCCAGCACTCTGGGAGGCCGAGGCGGGAGGATCACGAGGTCAGGAGATCAAGACCATCCTGGCTAATATGGCGAAACCCCGTCTCTACTAAAAATACAAAAACATTAGCCAGGCGTGGTGGTGGGTGCCTGTAGTCCCAGCTACTCGGGAGGCTGAGGTGGGAGAATGGTGTGAATCCAGGAGGTGGAGCTTGCAGTGAGCGGAGATGGTGCCACAGCACTCCAGCCTGGGCGACAGACCAAGACTCTCTCTCAAGAAAAAAAAAAAAAGAAGAAGAAAATTCAGTCATTTACAACAATGTGGGTGAACCTGGAGGATATTATGCTAAGTGAAATAAACAAGTCACACAAAGGCAAATACTGTATGATCTCACATGTAGAATCTAAAAAAAGGTGAACTCATAGAAGTAAAGAGTAGAGGCTGGGCACGGTGGCTCACGCCTGTAATCCCAGCACTTTGGGAGGCCGAGGCGGGCGGATCACAAGGTATGGAGATCGAGACCATCCTGGCTAACATGGTGAAACCCCGTCTCTACTAAAAATACAAAAAATTAGCCGGGCGCGGTGGCAGGCGGGCGCCTGTAGTCCCAGCTACTCAGGAGGCTGAGGCAGGAGAATGGCGTGAACTCAGGAGGTGGAGCTTGCAGTGAGCCGAGATAGGGCCACTGCAGTCCGGCCTGGGTGAAAGAGCGAGACTCTGTCTCAAAAAAAAAAAAAAAAGAGTAGAATGGTGGTTACTACAGGTTAGGGGAGGGGAGTGAATGGGGAAAGAGATGTTGGTCAAAGAGTACAAAGTTTCAGTTAGACAAGAGGAGTAAGCTTTAGTGATCTATTGCACAGAATGGTGACTATAACAAAAAATAATGCATCAATATTTCAAAATTACTAAAAGAGTAGATTTTAAATGTTTTCGCCTAAAAAAAGTATGTGAGGTGATGGATATGTTAATTAGCTTGATTTAATCACAATGTAAACAGATATCAAAACATTACATTGCTATCCCAAAATATATACCATTATTATTTGTCAATTAAAAATAAAACTTAAAAAATATTGCTAGAGACAAAGAGCAGTACTTAGAGAGAAATTTATAGCTTTAAACACCTATATTAGAAAAGACCTCAAATCAATCATCTAAACTTTCACTATAAACTACATAAAGAAGAAGAAATTAAGCCCAAAGCAAGCAGAAAGAAGGAAAGAAGAAAGATAGGTAAGAAATAATGAAATAGGAAGTAAAAGCACAGTAGAGAAGGGCAATGAAACCAAAGCTAGTTATTTGAATAAATCAAGACAATTAATAAACTTTTAGCTGAACTGGCTAAGATAAAAAGAGAAAAGACACAAATCATCAAAATCAGAAATTAAAGCAGATATATTATTACTTATCTTACAGAAAAGAAAAGACTTACAAGGGAATGTGCTATAATTTTATGCCAATAAATTAGACAACTTAGATGAGAAGGACAAACTGCTATAGAGGCATTAATTTCCAAAATTAACTCAAGTAAAAATAGGACATTTGAATAGAAGTATAACAAGCAAAAAGATTGAAATACAGGTTGAGTATTCCTTATTCAAAATACTTGGGACCAGAAGTGTTTCAGATTTTTTTTTAAATTTTGGAATATTTGCACATACATAATGAGATATCCTGGGGATGGGACCCAAGTCCAAACATGAAATTCATCATGTTTCATATACACCTTATACACATAGCTTGGAGGTAATTTTATACAGTATTTTAAATAATATATGTGACTCATCACATAAGTTCAGGCATGAAATTTTCCACTGGTGACATCAGGTTGGTGCTCAAGATGTTTCCGATTTTGGAGCATTTCAGATTTTGGATTTTCAGATTAGGATTGCTCAACCTGTAGTAGCTAAAAACCTTTCAGCAAAGAAAATCCCAATTCCAAATGTATTTACTGGTAAATTCTACCAACTATTTAAACAAGAAATAATACAAATTTTAGACAAATTCTTCCAGAAAATAGAGGAGAAGAACACTTCCTAACTCATTCTGAAGCTGGTATTACCCTGATACCAAAGCTAAGTAAATCATCACAAGAAAAGAAAACAACAGGCCGATACTCCTCATGAATATATATGCAAAAATGTTTCAAAAATTTAGCAAACTGAACTTAGCTGAATCTATAAAGAAATGGAATTTATAAAGAAACATAATACATCATGACCAAATGGGATTTATTACAGGAAAGCAAGGTTGGTTTAACATCCAAAAATAAATTAATGTAACATAACATATTTATAATAAAGGCAAAACCCACATGCTTAATTAATAATAATCTTGTGAAATGCAGAAAAAAAATTTCTTGACAAAATCCAACACCCATTCATTATGAAAGCTCACAGTAAACAAGGAATAAAAAGGGGATTCTTCAACTTGATAAAGGGCATATATGAAAAATCTGGAACTAACATAATACTTAATAGTGAACTGAATGCTTTCACCTTTCCTAGACTACATCACACTGGAATTTTAGCTAGTTAAATAAAGTAAAAAGAAATTAAAGACATCTAGATTGGAAAGTAAGAAGTATACTTTTCTATACTTAAGAAATATACTTATACTTATGTTGTCTGCTTTTGTTTGCAGACAACATAATCCTACATGTAGAAAACTCCACTAAAGAATCTACCAGAAAGAATCTCTGGTAAAGAGCTACCAGAACTAATAATGTTTAACAATGTTCCTAGATAAAATATCACTATACACAAATCAATTATTTTTCTATAATTGCAACAAAAATCCAAAAATGAAACTGGGAAACAATTCTATTCATAGTAGTTTCCAAAAGAAGATGTTACTTAGAAAAATTAACAAAAAAAGCATGTCTTTTACACTGAAAATTAAAGACATTATTGACAGAAATGTAAGATCTAAACAAATGGAGACACATTCCATGTTCATTTATTGGAACACTCAATTGTTAAGATGACAATGCTCCCTAAGTTGATCTATAGATTCAACACCCTCCTGTCAAAATCTCATCGGGCTTTTTTTGTAGGAACTGGCAAACTGATCTTAAAGTGTATATGAAAATGCAAAGGACCTAAAATTGTCAAAACAATGTTTTAAAAGAAGAGCCAAGTTGAATAACTTAACCCAATTTTCATTTTTACTATAAGGCACAGCAGCTGAGACTGTAGGATTAGCATAGGATTAACATATAGATTAATGGAACTTAGAGTACAGAATGGAATGTAGAATACAGAAACAAATTCTTACATTTATGATCTACTGATTTTAGATCATAGTGCAAAGCCAGTTCAGTGAGAGAAAGAACAATCTTTTCAATTTGAACAATTGCCAATTTCCTTCATAGGAAAAAAAATAACAGCAAATCTCCACCTAAACCTTACACCATATGCAAAAATCAACTCCAAATGGATCATAGACTTAAATGAAAGAGCTAACATTCTAAAATTTTGAGACAAAAACAAGGAAGAAAATGTTTGTGACTTTGGGTTAGCCAACGGTTTCTTAAAGAGACACCAAAGTCACAATCAATTTAAAAAAATAATAATTTGGGCTTCATCAAAATTAAAAACCTTTGCTCTTCAAAAGACCCAATTAAGAAAATAAAAAGACAAACCACGGAATGAGAAAATATTTGCAAATCTGATCTGATAATTTATACTCAGTCTCTCTCTCTCTCTCTCTCTCGTTGCAAATCCTGTATTTGCCTATATTTGTATATCTGATAGAGGGCTTTTATCTAGAACATATTTTTTAAAACTCTCTTACAACACAATAAGAAGACAACAACCCTAGAAAGTTGGCAGAAAATTTAAATGGTCATTTCACTAAAGAAGATATACTAATAGCTAACAAGTAATTAGAAAATTTGACAATAGTGTGTCGGTGAGGATGCATAGACACTGGAAAGTTGATACACTGGCGGGTATGTAAAACGGTACAGCCACTTGAGAAAATAATTTGACACTTTCTTTAAAGGTTAAACATAGGCTTGACATACAACTCAGTGATTATACCCTAGAGTATTTATTTACCAAAGAGAAATGAAAACATATGTTCACACAAAGACTTGAATGTGAATGTTCATAACATCATTATTTATAATAACTCCAAACTGAAAACATCCCAAATGTTCATCAACTGGGACAGATAAAATGGATGGCTAGACAAAATGTCATATATGAATACAATGAAATCTTATTTGGCATTTTACAAATTTTTAAATTCCTTTTTTTAAATTCAGCTATTTAAAAAATGAACTATTGATACACATTACATGAATCTTAAAAACATTATGCTAAGTAAAAAAAGGCAATCAGGAAAGACATGATTCAATTTATGTGAGATGTCCAGAAAAGGCAATTCCATAGAGATAGAAAACATGCCAGTGTTTGCCTGCAACTGGTATAGGGAATGAAGATTGACTGCAACTAGGCACTGCAAAACTTCTTGGAAATATTCTAGAATTGGGTCATGGTGGTGGTGTAATAATTACACAACTACATAAATTTACCAAAAATAATTGAATTTTACACTTACACTGGGTGAATTTTGTGTACATTATACCTCAATAAAGCTATTTTTATTATTATTTTATTTATTATTTATTTATTTATTGAGACAGAGTCTTGCTCTGTTGCCCAGGCTGGAATGCAGTGGCGCAATCTCAGATCACTGCAACCTCTGCCTCCTGGGTTCCAGTGATTCTCATGTCTCAGCCTCCCAAGTAGCTGGGATTGCAGGTATGCATCACCACACCAACTTAATTTTTTTGTATTTTTAGTAGAGATAGGGTTTTGCCATGTTGAACAGGCTGGTCTCGAACTCCTGGCCTCAACTGATCCACTTGCCTCGGCCTCCCAAAGTACTGGGGTTACAGGTGTGAGCCACTACACCTGACCTTAATACAGGTATTTTTAAAAAACGTTTTCAGGTTAGATATTCATTGAGGAAGATCAAGACATTTTCTATTCCCCTTTGTCTCTTGGCTGGTTTTTTCAATGCTGGACATAGCTGAACTTTATTCTGGTGTCAGCACAGCCCTCACACTGCAGTAAGTGGTATTACTGGCCAACAGTGTTTCAAAGTGTATTGCATAATTGGGTAATTGGTACAGATGCTGATGCAATGTATTTAATTCTAACAGTAAGTTTTCTTGCAGAATATTTATCACCTACTCCCAATATTTTATGTTTCACTGTTGGCTTTTACAAATGACCTTTTGCAATTTTGTAGGAGAATATATTTAGTGGACCATAGGAGACTCAGCACTATAGACTGGAACTATTATCTTGCTTTTTTTCTGATGTGGTTGAAACCATTATGGGCTAGCTAGGAAAAGATGTGTTGTCAGAAACAAAAGTAATTGGTCTTTCTCTATGACTTTTTAATGGGATCTTGCATTAATATATATTAATGTATCCAAATTGGTGTCATTTTTTAAGCAGCAGAAGTTTAGAAACCAAACCAAAGGAATACTATCACTTTCTTTATGTTTTATAAAAGTGAAACCAGAGTGGTTGATTATATTGTGGCTAGTTTGCATGTATTATAATTACATTTTGTTTGACTGATAACCTCAAGAATAATGAGATTCTAGGAGCATTGCATTAGAATTTTGACAATGTCTCTAGTGCATGAAATATATACATAAATCTCTGCCTTGCCCCACCATCATCCAATGCATACAAATATATATTATGATATAAAATCACAAGTCTGATTTTTTAAAAATATGCATGTTAGAAATTATATCCCAAGGACCTCTGCCAACTCATCACGTTCTGAGACTATAATCTTATTAAAACAATGTTGCTCAAATGTTTCTGTAGCTTAAGCCAGTTTTGACTGTTTTTTAAAAAATGCTGTCAGAATGAGTCTCATACTGTCGCCCAGGCTGGAGTGCAATGGCGTGATCTCAGCTCACTGCAACCTCCACCTCCCGGGTTCAAGTGATTCTTCTGCCTCAGCTTCCTGAGTAGCTGGGATTACAGGTACCTGCCACGACGCCCAGCTAATTTTTTTTTTTTTTTTAGCAGAGATGGGATTTCACTATGTTGGCCAGGCTGGTCTCAATCTCCTTACCTCATAATCTGCCCATCTCGGCCTCCCGAAGTGGTGGGATTACAATGTGATCAGATTTTTTTAAGTTGTAAAACTGAAATATCTTTGCCCTTTAAAGTTAACTTGATGTTTGGAAACAACTGAGATTCCTTCAGGGCCAAACTGATGATTAAGAGAGTTTATCAGGCTGGATAATATAATTTTAAACTATAAACAGAATATCCCTTTTAAGTATTGAGATATTTACTTATAAGATTTTATATGATTTACAATCTGTTGTTTTATTTTTTTGAGATAGAGTTTGGCTTTGTCGCCCAGGCTAGAGTGCAATGGTGCAATCATGGTTCACTGCAGCCTCAAACTCCTGGGTTCAAGCCATCCTCCTGCCTCAGCCTCCCAAGTAGCTGGGACAACAGGCATGTGCCATAATGCCCAGCTAATTTTTTTTTTTTTTTTCAGTAGAGACAAGGTCTTGCTATGTCGCCCAGGATGGTCTTGAATTCCTGAGCTCAAGCAATCCTCTCGCCTCGGCCTCTGTAAGTGCTGGAATTACAGGCATGAATCACAGTGCTCAGCCTACAAACTGTTTTAAGGAATGTCAGTATTTATAGATATCAGAGCACTGAGTTTTCTTCTTTTTGAAATGGAGATGGATTTTCAATTGATGTTAAATGGTGGAAATCTTTTAGTTTAGTAGTTAATTACCATATAAGTCTTGGCGATCATAAAAATCATATAGTCAAACTGAATTGGAATTCACACAATGTGATGATTTTTCAGAATTCTTGGGGAGTTGGAGAGGATCAGAGCTCTCCGTCCACATGGGGATGAAGTTCTGGCTTCTCTTCCTTTAGGTCTATCTTCTATTTCTCCTCATGGATGATATAGATATATATTTAATTACATGGATTATATATATATATATATATAAAATAATTTCAACTTTGATTTTAGGTTCAGGGGATACATGTGCAGGTTTGTTACATGGGTATGTTGTGCGACCCTGAGGTTTGGGATATGAATGATCCCGTCACCCAGGTAGTGGGCACAATACCCAATAGGTAGTTTTTCAGCCCTTGTCCCCTACCTCTCTCCCCAACTAGGAGTCCCCAGCATCTATTGTTCTCATCTTTATGTCCATCTGTACCCATTGTTTAGCTCCCACTTATACGTGAGAGCATGCAGTCTTTGGTTTTCTGTTTTGGGGTTAGTTTGCTTGGGATAATGGTCTCCAGTGGCATTCATGTTGCTGCAAAGGACATGAGCTACCACCCGACCCAGAAATGTCATTATTGCATATATACCAAAAGGAATATAAACTGTTCTACCAAAAAGACATATACAGTCGTTCATTCATCTCAGCACGATTCACAATAGCAAAGACACAGAATCAACCTAGGTGTGACCGTCAATGATGAGTTTGACAAAAAAAAAATGTGGTACATACACCGTTCACCTCTTTTCAATGCTGACTGTGGCTATGCCTTTTAAGGTTTGGTGTTGTCAGCTGAGAGGTGTGTTTATCTAAGACAGCAATGTCTGGGGGGTCCGAATGAGCAGGACAAACTGCGATTACTGCCACATCTCAGATTCCAGATGCTTTAAAGGCTTCTGAAGTCCCCATGTGAGCTGTATTGATTTAGCAAGATTTCCAAACATTTTCTCAACTTTATTAGGATTTTGCAAGTACATTACTTTCATTTGTTTTCACAAATACAACACGCAACGTAAGAAATGCTCTTGTGACTTCTCTTCAAATAGTGCCTCTCTTAACTTCCTCTGAATTACTTATTGCAATGCTAAATGACTGCAGCATTCTGCAGACAGCAGAGACCCGAAGAAGAGTGAGCTTTTCTCTTGGCCCACACAGATTTTATGCAGGGAACGTGCAGATATATGTACCAACATGCAGACACACTACTACTTGGGGGCTGAGCTATAGGATGCTGACAGCAAGGCTCCAAACCAGAGAATCTGTCCTCAGTTACCAGAAAGCAAATCAAAAGCTATCAAAAACGCTTCTGATGTACACCACCGGGATATACAAAAGCCCCTCCATGGGGGTCTCTCTTCTCTGTGCTTTCTCCTTCGCCCCACTCCCCTTTCCACACTGCCTTTCCCCCTTATAGTCCCTCCTCATCTTTTCGTTTCATTTTTTTATTTTTTGAAACTGAGTCTCACTCTGTCACCCAGGCTGGAGTGTGGTGGCGTGATCTCAACTCACAGCAACCTCTGCCTCCCGGGTTCAAGCAATTCTTGTGCCTCAGCCTCCCAAGTAGCTGGGATTACAGATGCGTGCCACCATGCCTGGCTAATTGTGTATTTTTAGTAGAGACAGGGTTTCACCACATTTGCCAAGCTGGTCTCGAACTCCTGACCTCAAGTGATCCACTGGCCTCAGCCTCCCAAAGTGCTGAGATTATAGGCGTGAGCCACTGCATTCCAGCCTATCTCCTTACCTTTTCTCACCTCTTCTTTCTCTGCTCCCTTACTGTCTCTCATCTATCCCTGTTGGGGAAAAACCTGAGGACGTAATTACTATACATGTAATGTATCATCTATGTGGTACCTACTGTTTGCTGTTTGGACATACATGAGAATTATATATATCACTTGATTGTATGGTGAAAAGCTTCCTAGTTCTGGTTTTTAATTTTAAAATAGGTGAGTTAAATATTTTCTATTTCCCACTCTCTCAAAAGCCTGTTTCCCCATTTTGCTTTGATTTTAATTTGTATGCAAGTCTTCCTATTTTTTTTCTTTCTAAGAATCAATGCCCCTGCCCTCTCCCCGCTGCCTTTCAGCTTCCAGTCTGAGCGGGAGGAGGGGAGTGCATTGAGATGAATGTGCACAGGGTGCATCTGGGGAGCAGGAAAACTGGGTCACAAAGAGCAGGGTCCTTTCACCTTTGCACTTTTCCCAGCTTGGGCTTTGGACCAAAAGCTTTATTGAAAACAGAAGCTGCATTTTTCCCCGACAAATTTCGAAAGCCATCTTTCCGCTTTACTGAGGTGCTTTGCTGTCAGCCACACTCATTTTTCAGGGGCAGCCTGAGTTGCCAGCTCAGGGCACGGTGCCGGGGAGCCTTCCCCGAGCTGCACTCAGTCTCTCTTGTCACTGCAAATGAACCAGAAAATTCTCTGAAGCGACGGGACCCAGCAGATAGAGGCTTGATTTCTTTTGTGTGCCCATGTGTGCTATGCATAAGAAATCATTATCTTTCCTTAGACTGAGGTCATTTTCTACCCTCTTTTACTACGGAGCTATCAATTTAATTATTTGGTCACTGCTGCTTTAATTAAAAAGCCTTTACTTATCTTTAGAGGTTTCCTCTTTAAATTTCTAGAGATTAGGATTATCCACAGCATGTCATCTCTTTTTATGTCCATATACTATATGGTTTCTATAATAATATAAAAATGAATTACCAAGATACTAGAAGCTAATCATATTCTTCATTTCTCTCCTAATAATCCCAGATTACATTAATCATAAATGTCAGCAGCATCTCTAGATGACTTCTTGACTTTTGACAAAAAGCCTTCATTTTGGCCCTTTAAATTTCAAGGTCAAGGAGAATGTAACATTCAGAATAATTATTAGCATTATTTTACCTTGACATTTCATCCCTGCTTCCAGTTTAACATTCCACCCAGGCAAGGAAGACGAATGTCACCTTTCGTTCAATTCACTGGAGGGAATTGCCCCAATTAAACCTGACTTAGAGGCTGTTGGAAACGCTGTATTAATTTGCTGCTCTTCTTTAAAATAGAAAATATTTCATGAAGGAGAAGAATTTTCATTAAAAGCATTAAGGATTTACCATGACATGAACAAGCAATTTTTGAACTGACTTTTTTCTCCCTGGCCTAGAATAATAATCAACCGTCTGCCTCGGCCGGGCCATGGTCTCGCTGTCGGTGGCCCTTCCATCGGGACGAGCCTCCTTATTTTCCTTTTAGCTCAAAGGCCATCGTTACAGTTTTGTCACATCAAAAACGATTAGAAGTGTCTTTTAGAAATCTTGGCCTTTCCATGTCACAGGGCCTCCTGCAGATACAACCTTTTGATTACACCTTCTTCCCCTGCAATCTCCACACACACTTTTTTTTTTTTTTTAAGACAGGATCTTACTCTGTCACCCAGGCTGGAGTGCAGTGATGTGATCACAGCTCACTGCAGCCTCAAACTTCTGGGCTCAAGCCATCCTCCCGCCTTGCCTCCTGAAGTACCTGGGAATACAGGCACATGCCACCATGCCTGGGTAACTTTTGTTATTTTTTATAGGGTTGGGATTTCACTATGTTGCCAGGCTGATCTTGAACCTCTGGGCTCAAGCAAGCCTCCTTCCTCGGCCTCCCAAAGTACTGGGATTGCAGGCATGAGCCACTGTGCCCGGCCCCCACACACACTTTTAAAAACAACGTCAAGCTAAGCTTATGGGAGCACGTTCTAAAAATCCTCTAATCCTACATTTGCTATAGTATTTAGGATGGGAATGGTGAGCTGCTTTCTAGAACACAGGAAGATGGAGACCTTATCAGACTTGTTCATTGTATCTCTGGCTCCTGAAACAGAAGCAGGTTGACACTCAATATATGTATTTCCTCATTGTTTAAGGAGTGATCAACAAATATTTTTTATGTGAATGTAAAGGGGCCATAAAACACAGGGACTGAGATTGTGGGCCCTGGAATCAAACAGGCTGGGATTTGATCTCAGTTTTGCCAACTACGGGCTTTGTGTTATTGGCAAGTTATCTTACCTTTTTACATCTGTTTCTTTGTCTTTAACATGGGGGTTATAGTACCGATGTCACTGGGTTGTTGCAAGGACTAGATGAGATAATGCATGTAAGTAAAGTGCTTTATTCTGGGCCTGACAACTGTTAAGGCCTCTCCAACTAGGCAGAGATGGCTCAGGGCTAATCCCACCTCCCTACTCCCCTTCTTTTTCTCCAGGTAGTTGCCCTTGGATGCAAGGAAAACTGTGAACACCCATGGCCCAGTTGGTTTGGGACCTCTACTAAATTGCAGTCATTCATTTTCCAAGTATCAGTTGTGAAATTGTAGGAATTCAGCCTCCTCCCTAGAATTCTAAGGCAAAATTCCTCACCCAGTCCTTCTTGACAGAATGGAATTCCTATTCTGGCAACCACTCTTGGCTTATTCCAGGAGCAAGTTTGAACCTTGGATGCCTGTCTATTTGGACTGCATTTCCAGACCTAGCTCACCTGAGTCTCACCTACACCACGCCTTGCCTTTCCGCTGACCTTGGCAGTGTCCCCTCCATTCACAACATTGTTGTCCTCTTTGCCTGTATTAACCTGCCTGATCTCCCAATTCCTGTGACTGGCGGCCTGACGTGGGATACATCCATTCCCCTGCAGTCTGGCCTGGCTCTTAGTTTCAACCCTTTATAGTTGTCCTTTCTTACTGCCACCTGCCTCTTGGCACTCTTTGATGTCTTTACCTGAACAAAATTAATGTCACCTTGTATTTGAGCATGTCCTAATGTGGAGTGTTCTTTACAGCATGGAGCATTTCTTCCCTAATGCTATTTTCTCAGATAAATAAACAACCTGAAAAAAGCAGAGAATAAAATAGTCCTCGCCACGGGCACTTAACAAATGTTGACATTTAGCTGTATTTGCTTCGTATTGTAAAAGAACTGAATGTAGAAAATACAGTTGAATCTCCTTTCCAGGTCTCTTCTTGATACCATTTCCCTCCTTTTCTCCCTCCTTGGAAGGAAGCTATATGCTAAAGTTGGCCTTTTTCTTCCTATTCACGTTTTTGTGCTCTCACTATGCATTTATATGTCTTAAGAATTTGTATGTAATTTGAAATGTTACCTATGATACTGTATGTATCTTTTATGGGTTGAATTGTATCATTCTCTCCCCCAACCACAAATTCATATGTTGGATCCATATGTTCACAAATTCATATGTTGAAATCCTAACCCCCAGGGCATCAAAATATAAGCTTATTTGGAAAAAGGACCATTGCAAATGTAATCAGGTAGGTTATGATGTGGTGATACTGGAATGGGGTGGGGGGGTCCCTGTGACTGGTATCCTTATATAAAGAATGTCCCATGAAGAGACAGAGATGTACAGAGGGAAGATGATGTGGAGACACAGGGAGAAGACAGCCTTTGATGAGCCAAGGAACGCCTGCGAAGTTGCTTTCTTTTTCTCACAGTTATGCTTTCTAGATTTAGCCGTGTTGGGCGTAGCAGCCCACCACCCTCATTTTAAATAGCAAATGTAGGGTGAGAAGCTTTTTTTAAGAACGTACCTCAACAACACACACAGCTCTACTTCATGCTTTCATTCAGCAAAAATGCATTGAGCACTGGCGATGTGCCAGGCCCTGGGGGGAGAGCAGAGAGGGCCAGTGAGGCAAGGGGAAAGCCTAGCTAGGAATTAGGAAGGTGACCAGGGGATTTGAACACCATGCCAGTGAGGAAGGGGAGAAGATAGTGTTTGATGGCATGAGCATCTAAGCTGGTAGCTTCCAGGGAGGAGGGAGGAACTATCGTTTGGAGGTGTCAGGATCTGCAGTTGCTGGGAAGCGAATTCCTTTATTGCAATGCTTCTCATATTTCTGCAACCATCACAATCCCCTGGAGGGCCTCTTGAAACACAAGCCCCATTGGGCTTAACTTCCAGGGTTTCTGATTCAGGAGGTCTGGGATGGGGCCTGAGAATGTGCATTTTTAACAATTGCTTAGATAATGCTGATTGCTGGTCCAGGGAACACACTTTGAAAACCATCAGTCTATTGCATTCAATGACTCTATTGTCTTTTTTTTTTTTTTTTTGAGATGGGATGATCTCTAAATCTGTCTAAATCTCTTCTAGAGACAGTTGGAGTGTGGTGGTGTGATCATAGCTCACTGCAGTCTTGAATTCCTGGGCTCAAGTGCTACTGTCACCTTGGCCTTAAAAGTAGCTAGGATTACAGGTGCTCACCACCATGCCTGGCTAATTTTTTCTCTAGAAACAGGGTCTCACTATGTTGCCTAGGCTGGTCTTGAACTCCTGAGCTCAAGCCATCCTCCCGCCTCAGCTTCCCAAAGTGCTGGGATTATAGGCGTGAGCCACTGTGCCTGGCTATCCCACCTAAGACTTGATAAGTGGTAAGATTTCTTATGCTTTGGTGCTGCCTCTCTAGGCCTATGTCTAGGGTTTTTGTTGGCCCCTGATATGGAATGAATTGTATCCTCCCGAAAATTTGTTTGTGGGAGTCCTAACCCTGACTACCTCGAATACGTGGCTGTATTTGGAAATAGGGTATAAAGGTAGGCCCTAATCCGATGTGACTGATGTCCTTACATGAAGAAAAAGAGCCACCAGGGATGTGCACGTGCACAGGAAAGGCTGTGTTTTGTGAGGACACCTCGAGAAGGTGGCCATCGGCAAGCCAAGGACTGAGGCCGCAGGAGAAACCAAACCTGCCCACACCTTGATCTCAGACTTTCAGCCTCCCGAACTGTGAGAAAATAAATTTCTGTCATCTGAGCCACCCAGTCTGTGGTATTTTTTTATGGCAGCCCTAGCAAACCAATACAGCTCCTTTTCGGAACTTCACCCTTCCATCACCTTCCATAGGCAAAGGCTTGGCCTCCATGAGCTCTGGAAACTCATTGCTCTGCATCTACGAACTCTGGAAACCCAGTGGAAACCCAAAGGGCGGCTTCTCCACTCACTTCTGCTCACTCTTCTGGCTTTAGTTTCTTTCATTTCTGGCACCTTCAGTTTCCCTTATTTTCTTTCAAACTAAGCTCTCCCTCTATATTTTTAAATGTTATATTTTATCCCCTGTGTGGGTGTCTTTGGAACTGGAAGAAGCCAGCCCACATCAGGTTCATTTGCCATGTTGCTGGGGGTTCCACACTACATTCTTAAATCTATCGAGCACTTTCTTGCATCCAGTTTGATTCACATTCCTTCTGATGATTTTTATAAGACAGTATGACCTCCCTCACATGACAGATGGAAAACGAAAGCTCAGAGTGTTCAAGTGATTTGCCCAGTGTTGCATAGCTAATAAATAGTGAAACTTGTCCTGGAACCTAACACCAGTTCTTCCTCCACTCCACCATGGCACCTATTACAACCCAAGTACAATGACAATATAAGAAAGAGGCCGGGCGTGGTGGCTCATGCCTGTAATCCCAGCACTTTGGGAGGCCGAGATAGGTGGATCACTTGAGCCCAGGAGTTCAAGACCAGCCTAGGCAACATGGTGAAATCCCTGTCTCTACCAAAAAAAATTAAAATTAGCCAGGCATGGTGGTGCGTGCCTGTAGTCCCAGATACTCAGGAGGCTGAGGTGGGAGGATCGCTTGAAGGCAGGGGGCAGAGGTTGCAGTGAGCCAAGATCATGCCACTGTACTCCAGCCTAGGCAAAGGAGTGAGACCCTGCCTAAAACAAAAGAAAAATATTAAAAAAAAAAAAAAGGTCTAAGAAAGAGTAATATTGTAGCTCTATAGGGTATAACTTTATAAAAATGCCATAGAATATGCTTGAAAACTCTCCAAATTTCAGGAAACACTGCTAAAATTCTTCCAAGTAAAGCTGTGAGATGCTGTCAGGAACATCCACATTTGACTGTTGCTCTTCCATGGATCTAAAAGCACCTTATGAGAACCCATGAAAAGTTTCTCTTCCACACCATCCATGCCATCAATCCTAAGAGACAGATTTTCATCTCTGTTTATGCCTGAATTTAGCAGACATTCTCTCATTTTCTTCTAGTAGATTCTAGTGCCAGCATCCAAAGGGTTTTCCTCCTTAGAATATAATCTTGGAGACTTTAAAGTGCCATGTGTATTATGGAATGAAGACTATGGAAATATAACTTATCCTTTTGGATGTAGATTTCAGGTACTTAGCTTAGAGATAGATTTGAAGGTGAGTTTGCTTCTCCTCACTAGCTTGGATATCAGGAAAGTTCTTTCTGGAGATGAACTGTGCCTCTTTGATGCATCATTTTCTCATGACCTAGCTCCAATTTAGAATCAGAGTTTTAGAATCTAGAGTGACTTGCTGCTCTAGAATCTATCATCAAGATCTTTTGTCTTGTCTTCATCCCCGCCCCCAAGCCTGGGTCAAGGAAGTTGCATACACTCTTTCCATCTGTGAGTTCTAGAAGGACCCTCTAATTTCCCTTAGACTCCTGTCCTGAGTCCATACCATTCCCATTCACCCCCAGCTCTTTTTGTCTTAATTCAGATGTGCTCACCTCTTGCCAACACCCTTCAGTCACTGCCTTTCCTGAAACTCATTTTTTCTTGGTCTCCAGAGAGCAGTAGCCAATTCACTTTTGACTCTCAGTAGCTGCTTGTCTTTCTCCCTTCACGTCAGCTGTCAGAGGGCCTTCAGGAAAATGTGTGGCCCAGCCCTTGCAATGTACTGGACCTTACCGTATGTGTTTTATATACTAAAGTTACAGACTTTATTCTACTGTTGACTACGGGCCTTTTTTATTCTGTCCAAAGCAATTGTCAGATTGACTTGGAAAATTTTCCAATTCAAAAGCCTGCTTTAAAGAATAGCTAAGGTCATTACATTTTGCTTAATTTTTTGAAGTACTTTTTAATTTTCATTTAGTAATACACAAACTTATTTTAAGAAACAACTTGTTGCCTGTAATCCCAGCACTTTGGGAAGCTGAGGTGGGCGGATCACTTGAGGCCAGGAGTTCGAGACCAGCCTGGCCAATATGATGAAACCCCATCTCTACTAAAATTACAAAAAATAAAATAAAATAGCTGGGCATGGTTGCAGATGCCTGTAGTCCCAGCTACTCAGGAGGCTGAGGCATGAGAATTGCTTGAACCCAGGAGGTGGAGGTTGAGATGAACCAAGATCATGCTACTGCATTCCAGCCTGGGCAACAGATCGAGATTCTGTCTCAAAACAACAACAACAACAACAACAACTTGTTAATGGGGAGTCATTTCACGGGCATAGTTTTTACTCTGCAAGATGAAAAAGTTGTAGAGATTGTTTGCACAATAGTGTGAAGATAGCTGACAGTATTGAACTGTACACTTAAGAATGGTTAAGGTAGTACATTTTATGTTATGTGTATTTTACCACAATTTTAAAAACAGACATGCTTCAGATTTTATATGTTTGTAAGAGCTGTCCAACTAATTTCTGAAACCAGCCTACTTACAAATATATATACATATATATATATGGTGTATATATACATATATATATATATGGTGCCCACATTTCCACCATTTCATTGCATCCTTCTGATATTGGCATAGAAATTCCACCTTTGCTTCTAGATGCAGAAGTAGTTTTTGTGGACACAAAGGTAAAATTACAGTGTGTTTTTCAGACAGAAGAGTTCTTACTGTCACACATTTGAGCACTGCTTCATAGTTGACCTTTCAGTGACCCGAAGTTACCTGTCCAGACAGACGTCTGTGCTCAGAGCCCGACGGCTCCTGGGTACCCAGATGATCACATTACAGTAGTAACCCCCTGTCCATGTTCTCAGGGATGTTACACTGTAGATAATCATGGAAAAGAAAGTTTACTTCTTTGGAGTATCCTCCAGCTCTGTTGTCTTGTAATTTATTAACTGTGAGAAAACAAGGTTGGGGTGAAAGCCCACGTGGTCTTGTCAGCACGAAAGGCATTTTTCAACAAAACTGTGCTGGAAGCATCACGCTGACAAGAAGTCGTGGGGATATTATCAAAGCAACTTTGAGATGTGGTCTCTTCTAGGGGGCAAAAAGATATACTTCCTCCTGTCGAGCGCTCTCCGATTACTACCTCTGGCTTCACTGTGTTGCTTATAGGCTACTCAGACACACAGATGGCCTCAGCGTTGCCAGGAATCTGTTTAATTGTCTAACACGGTTTAAAGTTTCTCGGGAGATTCAGGTGATTATTTCAAACAGCAGAAATTACTTTTAAAATGGTTGGCGGCAGGGGCAGGGTGGTGAAAAAAAAAGTCAGAAACGTACAACACTTGCATCATTTTTGAAGTGCATCTATTTTTGTTTTCTGTCTGAGACCAAAATGCTCCTGGCATAGTCTGTCCCTGAAACGATAAATATCTTAAGTCACGAAGTCTAAAAGGAGGCAGGGGGCCCAGTGCACTAGGAACCAAGGCGGGAAACAGAAAGCCCACTTAGAATATTTGCCCGGGACGACTTCAGTAAATGAAGCCTTGGACAAAAGAGAACTTTTTTTCATATGGGAAAAAACCTGGGTATCTATCGATTTCCCTTTCTTCACAGTAATGTTTGGCTCTGACAGTAGCTTTGCAGCTTTGAGACGCTGTGAGTTTTCTGCATCTGCACATTAATGTTCTCAGAGTTTTGTCTAAAAACAGCAAAAACATCTGAATAATTGCTCTGAAGGACTTCAGCTTCTCAAATGGACTTTAAAGGTCTATCGAGGTCGGGCATAGTGGCTCGCACCTGTAATCCCAGCACTTTGGAAGGCTGAAGCCAGCGGATCACTTGAGGTCAGGAGTTCAAGACCAGCCTGGCCCACATGGTGAAACCCCATCTCTACAGAAAATACAAAAATTAGCTGGGCATGGTGGCGTCTGCCTGTAATCCCAGCTACTCAGGAGGCTGAGGCAGAATTGCTTGGAGGCAGAGGTTGCAGAGAGCCAAGATTGCACCACTGTATTCCAGCCTGGATGACTAAGATTCCATCAAATAATAATAATAATAATAATAAAGGTCTATCAGGTAACTAGGATTTCTTGTGTTTCCATCCTTACTTATGTGCACTGGGGCGGAATCAGCAGATGAAGCCACTATACCCAAGATGCGTTTTCAAATTTACCTCTTCTCTCAACCGGATTTCTTTTACACCTATTTGGTGAATCCTTGTTTTTGTGTTTCTGCTCATTTTTGTGGCTCACTTTGAAAAGTTCTAGCACCTAGATGTCTTCAGTTTGCCACATCCATCTGAAGCTACTGTGTTAAGCATACAGGGGTTTTGGGTTTTGTTTTGTTTTTTAAAAATCAGTGCTTCTCAGACCTCTTCAAGAAGAACTACAAACCACTGCTCAAGGAAATAAGAGAGGACATAAACAAATGGAAAAACATTCCATGCTCATGGATAGGAAGAATCAATATCGTGAAAATGGCCATACTGCCCAAAGTAATTTATAGATGCAATGCTATCCCCATCAAGCTACTGCTGACTTTCTTCACAGAACTGGAAAAAAACTACTTTAAATTTCATATGGAACAAAAAAGAACCCACATAGCCAAGACAATCCTGGGCAAGAAGAACAAAACTGGAGGCATCACGTTACCTGACTTCAAACTATACTACAAGGCTACAGTAATCAAAACAGCATGGTACTGGTACCAAAACAGATATATAGACCAATGGAACAGAACAGAGGCCTCAGAAATAACACCACACAGCTACAACCATCTGATCTTTGACAAATCTGACACACACAAGCAATGGGGAAAAGATTCCTTATTTAATAAATGGTATTGGGAAAACTGGCTAGCCATATGCAGAAAATTGAATCTGGACCCCTTCCTTAAACCTTTTAGAAAAATCAACGCAAGATGGATCAAAGACTTAAACGTAAGACCCAGGACCATAAAAATCCAAGAAGAAAACCTGGGCAATATCATTCAGGACATAGGCATGGGCAAAGACTTCATGTCCAAAACACCAAAAACAATGGCAACAAAAGCCAAAACTGACAAATGGGATCTAATTAAACTAAAGAGCTTCTGCACAGCAAAAGAAACTATCATCAGAGTGAACCGGCAACCTACAGAATGGGAGAAAATGTTTGCAATCTATCCATCTGACAAAGGGCTAATATCCAGAATCTACAAAGAACTTAAACAAATTTACAAGAAAAAAACAAACAACCCCATCAAAAAAATGGGCAAATGATATGAACAGACACTTCTCAAAAGAAGACATTTATGCAGCCAACAGACATATGAAAAAATGCTCATCATCACTGGTCATTAGAGAAATGCAAATAAAAACCACAATGAGATACCATCTCATGCCAGTTAGAATGGCGATCATTAAAAAGTCAGGAAAAAACAGATGCTGGAGAGGTTGTGGAAAAAGAGGAATGCTTTTACACTGTTGGTGGGAGTGTAAATTAGTTCAACCATTGTGGAAGACAGCGTGGTGATTCCTGAAGGATCTAGAACTGGAAATACAATTTGATACAGCAATCCCATTACTGGGCATATACCCAAAGGATTATAAATCATTCTAAGATAAAGAGACATGTACACGTATGTTTATTGTGGCACTATTCACAATAGCAAAGACTTGGAACCAACCCAAATGTCCATCAGTGATAGATTGGATAAAGAAAATGTGGCACATATACACCATGGAATACTATGCAGCCATAAATAATGATGAGTTCACGTCCTTTGCAGGGACATGGATGAAGCTGGAAACCATCATTCTCAGCGAACTATCACAAGATCAGAAAACCAAACACCGCATATTCTCACTCATAAGTGAGAGTTGAACAATAAGAACACATGGACACAGGGAGGGGAACATCACATACTGGGGCTTGCCGGGTGGTGGGGGGCTCGGGGAGGGATAACATGGAGGAGAAATACCTAATGTAGATGATGGGTTGATGGGTGCAGCAAACCACCACGCACGTGTATACCTATGTAACAAAACTGCACGTTCTGCACATGTAACCCAGAACTTAAAGTATATTAAAAAAAAAAAAAATCAGTGCTTCTCAATCTCTTTTGCATCCTAGTGTATTAAAAGCAGATAATAATGGGAAATACATTGTCCCATGCACATTTAAGTAGATTAACTCATTTAGTTCTCCTTTAGGTATTATCATCCTGCAGAGAAAGAAACACAGCCAAAGAGGTGTTAAGGAACCTCCCTACAGTCTTATAGCTGGTGAGTGCAAGGCTGGGAGGGGAACCCAGGCCTCACCTTACCCAGCACTATTGGACTCACTATTGTGGCCAGATTAGCAAGAGGCTCTCAAACAAACAAACAAACAAACAAAGAGCCCTATTTGTAGCAATATCAGCTGATTTCCACAACACTCCCTCTAGGGCTGCTTTTAAGACTCCAGTGAGAGTTCAACTGGCTCCCACACTTCCTGAAAACGAATCATCTGCTTTCAGGGGTGGAGATGAGCTGGCTCCAACACCGTGTCTCTGTATTTTCAGTAGCAACAACTGAGAAGCGTGTGCTGGGTCCAGCTGACTTGACAGATATTCCTGCTTCTGGGTGTCTGGGAGGCTTTCCAGGGATAGCTGGCCGCTTCTGCACCTGTCTCCCTGGTTCCATCACTGGCTCCTGTGTCACTTCTCCTTTGTGGCGGGGATGGATCTTTCGTGTCTTTGCAACACTGTGCCAGGGGAGTCAGGAGGGGCCCACTCTCAGGTCTGGTGGAGGACAGGTGGCCATGATGAGGTTCAGAACATACTACCCCAAAATATGACATCTTGGCATTTGAGAAAGTAGCAGAATCAGGAAGGTCTCTCTGACCCTCTCCTGCCCTCCTCCCCTGAAGCAGGCCACAAAAGAATTCTCTGACCTTCTCCCGAAGTGGGTCAGAAGACTGTCATGTAAGAGGTGCGCTTCCTATACCCAGAGGAAAGGAGTGTCCTTATCTCTGAAGACACAAAGCCACAGAGAAACTGAACAAACAGGGCTTGCTAGGTTCACCCCAGTTGATTTCCTTTGGATCGTACCCCCTTTTTGTCCAATCTCACTTCTACACAATTGTCCATTCTTCATCAAACATAAAAATGCACAGGTTTCTCTGTTTCTTTGAGTTTCCATTTCTGAAGGCTCCTGTGTCATGTAAAATGTATACAGTATTGAATAAATTTGGTTATGCTTTTATCTTATTAATCTGTCTTGTTTTAGGGATCTCAGCCTGAACCTAGAAAGAAGAAATGTTTTCTCCCCTACAACAGCTTGCTTTGGCAAATAAACAAACACAAGAAAATGGATGGGATATTTTTATTTTCATTTCATTTATTTTTTTTTTTGAGACAGAGTCTCACTCTGTCACCCAGGCTGCAGTACAGTGACATGATCTCAGCTCACTGCAACCTCTGCCTCCCGGGTTCAAGTGATTCTCCTGCATCAGCCTTCCAAGTAGCTGGGATTACAGACGTGCACCACCACACCTGGCTAATTTTTGTATTTTTAGTAGAGATGGGTTTCACCCTGTTGACCAGGCTGGTCTTGAACTCCTGGCCTCAAGTGATCTGCTGCCTCAGCCTCCCAAAGTGTTGGGATTATGTTGGGATTACAGGTGTGAGCCACTGTGCCTGGCCGATGGTCTTTTTGAAGGAAGGATGAGCAGAAGGGCTGCATTGATAAAAAGAGGAGGCAATTGAGAACAAATGAGGACCTAGCACCTGACAGTACTAGATTCCCACTTCTCTAGCCGAGGACCTGGACACAATGGGATAACGCCCCCACCAAGGGAGGTATAGACAGTTATGGCAAACCGAGTTCCCATACCTAGGTCTCTTGAGAGAGGGAAATTTAATTTTAACACTATTAATTGCAAAATGTATATATACTCCCAAGGCCAAGCTTATTTTCATTGGTTCCTGACCTTGGCTCACAGCAGGGGCCTGGTGGTGCCCTGGCACTGGGCTGCCAGAAAGGTGCAGAGCAGGAAGGGGCACTGGGTTCCCTCTACCAAGGGTCCAGGGAGATCGGCAGGGCTTGGCCTTTTCCATATTTGCACTCAGGCTTCTAGGTTGATTCTCTGGGGACTGATCTTGTGGCATTCACACTGTGCCTCAATACAGCGTTCCTCGAATTCCCGGCCTGGCTGTGAATTTTGCTTGATGTCCTCGAGTGCCTTAGAAAGAAATTAAATCAACGCTAATGAAATCAGCCCATGAGTTTTCTGAGGAGGAGGAGGGAGGTGACTTGCTTGTGACCACTTCTGTTGAGGTTGCTGTCACGCAGAAAGAGAATTTGGGGGTAAAACATAGGAGAACCAGAGTAGGATGTGCGGATTTTATTATTTTTAATTTAATTTTATTTTATTTTGAAACAGAGTCTCACTCTGTCGCCCAGGCTGGAGTACAATGGCATGATCTCGGCTCACTGCAACCTCTGCCTCCTGGGTTCAAGCGATTCTCCTGCCTCAGCCTCCCGAGTGGCTGGGAATACAGGCACCCGCCACAATGCCAAGCTAATTTTTGTATTTTTAGTAGAGACGGGGTTTCACCATGTCGGCCAGGCTGGTCTCGAACCCCTGACCTCAGATGATCCACCCACCCCAGCCTCCCAAATTGCTGGGTTTACAGGCGTGAGCCACTGCGCCCAGCCAGATGTGTGGATTTTAAATTTCAGTTTTTGTTTTATTGATTTAGGTGGGTTTTCTCGGGGAGTGGGGTTGCTGCAAAGGGGAAGTCTTTCCTGAGCTCTGCCCTCGTCTGCTGCTTCTGTGTTTGCTTGTGAAACTGCTCAAGGTCCCCCTTTCAATTCCGCTCTCTGGATTCCAGTGCTTTTCCAGTTTCAATTTCCACTGAGAAAAAAACATCATTCCGTGTCATATTACATTAGGGGCAAGAACTGCTTTGGGGGTGTAAGGGGACAGGTGGGGGGGCCTCACCTGAGGCGCAGGCCAGTGAGGCGGAAAATGGCGCTCTCCATCCCAAGACAGGGTCTGCGCCTGCTTCCAGCCAGGTGGACAGCACCTTCATCATCGCCGCCATCGCAGAGCCGCTCGCTGCACTTTCCCCTCTTTCCTGAGGGTTCTCTCCGGGCTCCAGACAGAGTGATTAATGGCCCCTTGGGCCAACTCTAAAAGACTGAGGAGACAAATATACCTCATTCATGGGGAAACAAGCCCCGGGACATATATTATCTAGGAAAAATGAGGTAGCCAATGAGCTATTGCATTGGATATTACCAGCTTTATTGTAGAACTTTATTTGGTTAAAAAAAAAGTATGAATATATTCATACATACACACACACATATATATACACGTATATATATATGGAGACAGGGAAAGAGAGGTCTCTAAATGTGTACTTATAGATTCTTTTTTTTTTTTTTTTTTTTTTTTTGAGACAGAATTTCACTCTTGTTGCCCAGGCTGGAGTGCAGTGGCGCTATCTCAGCTCACCGCAACCTCCGCCTCCCGGGTTCAAGTGATTCTCCTGCCTCAGCCTCCGGAGTAGCTGAGATTACAGTCATGCGCCACCACGCCCGGCTAATTTCGTATTTTTCGTAGAGACGGGGTTTCTCCATGTTAGTCAGGCTGGTCTCAAACTCCCGACTTCAGGTGATCCGCCCGCCTCAGACTCCCAAAGTGCTGGGATTACAGGCGAGAGCCACCACACCCAGCCTTACATATAGATTCTTATATATATGTAATATATATACATATTTATTAAAAACAACAGGAAGCAACCACAAGATATGAGGATATTATTAAGGGATAGCTTTTCTTAGATTCTTTTTCTTTTCTTTTTAAGATGGAGTCTCACTGTGTTGCTCAGGCTGTAGCGCAGTGGCGCGATCTCGGCTCACTGCAACCTCCATCTCCCGGATTCAAGCAATTCTCGTGGCTCAACCTCCTGAGTAGCTGGGATTACAGGCACGCGGCACCACACCGGGCTAATTTTTGTATTTTTAGTAGAGATGGGGTTTCACCATGTTAGCCAGGCTGGTCTCAAACTCCTGACCTCAAGTGATCCACCCACCTAGGCTTCCCAGAGTGCTGGGTGTGAGCCACTGTGCCGGCCTCTTTTTCTTGTTACAAAATGTGGAGAAGACTTAATACAAGTAGGTATAAGCAAAAAAGAAAATAAAAATGATCTGTACTTTTTTATTCACACAAATAAACCACCACGGACAATTTGGTGTGTATCTTTCCAGTTATTTATCTAGGCTTCCAGAAGTGTTTCTTGAAGTGATTAGGATTATATTGTGCATACAGAGTTATAATTGCTTTTTAAAACTTAATATATTGTGAGGATTAAATAAGAAAAAATTACTAAAAAGCTTTTAACACACTTCCTAAAAGTATCTATGAAATTAAAGTTAGCCATTATAGTCCTTATTATTTTCTTTCTGCATCAAATATCATTATTTTATTTTATAACTTCATTTATTAAAACTTCTAGTTTGTTTCCAGTTACCATGTTATAATGAACATTCTTGTGAATAAATTCTCGCACACAATCATTATTATTTCTTTAATATACTGTCATGTATCACTTAATGACAGGGATACCTCCTGAGAAATGCATCATTAGGCAATTTCGTCATTGTGTAAACATCATAGAACGTACTTACACAAACCTCTGGCAGAGCCTACCACACACCTAAGCTGTACAGTACAGTCTATTGCTCCCAGGCTACAAGTCTGCACAGCATGTTACTGTACTGAATATGCCAAGCAATTGTAACACATGGGAAGTATTTGTATAGCTAAACATAGAAAAAGTACAGTAAAAATATGATATAAAAGATAAAAAAAAGGTACACCTGTCTAGCACGCTTACCATGAACGGAGCTTGCAGGACGGGAAGTTGCTCTGGGTGAGTTGGTGAGTGGTGAGTGAATGTGAAAGCCTGGGATATTACTGTACACTACTGTAGACTTTAGAAACACTGTACACTTAGGCTACACAAAATTTGTAAAAACAAAAAATTCTTTCTTTCTTTCTTCATTCTTTCTCTTCCTTTCTCTCTCTCTTTGCCTTTCTTTCTTTCCTTCCTTCCTTTTCTTTCTTTATTTTTGCGATGGAATCTTGCTTTGTCACCGAATCTTGCTCTGTCACCCAGGCTGGAGTGCAATGGAGCGATCTCGGCTCACTGCCACCTCCACCTCCCAGGTTCAAGCCATTCTCCTACCTCAGCCTCCCGAGTAGCTGGGACTACAGGCGCAAGCCACCACACCTGGCTAATTTTTTTGTATTTTTAGTAGAGACGGGGTTTCACCATGTTGCAGGCTGGTGTTGAACTCCTGACCTCAGGTGATCCACCTGCTTTGGCCTCCCAAAGTGCTGGGATTATAGGCGTAAGCCACCGCGCCTGGCCTTCTTTCTTTAGTAATAAGTTAACCTTAGCTTACTGTAACTTATTTACTTTATAATCTTTTTAATTTTTTAAACTTTTTGACTCTTTTGTAGTAACACTTAGCTTAAAACACAAACACATTATAAGAAAAAAATTTTTTTCTGTATAACTTTATTCTAGAAGCATTTTTCTATTTTTAAAATTTTTTATTTTTATTTTTATTTTACTTTTTAATCTTTTTTTGTTAAAAACGAAGACACATAGACATGAGCCTAGTCCTGGACAGAGTCAGGATCATCAATATCACTGTCTTCCTCCTCCACATCTTGTCCATCTGGAATGTCTTCAGGGGCAGTAACACACAGGGAGCTGTCATTTACTATAATGACAATGACTTCTTCTAGAATACATCCTATAGGACCTGCCTAAGGCTGTTTTACAGTTAACTTTTTTTTTTTTTTTTTTCGAGACAGAGTCTTGCCCTGTTGCCAGGCTGGGGTACAGTGGCATGATCTTAGCTCACGGCAACCTCTGCCTTCCGGGTTCAAGCAATTCCCCTGCCTTAGCCTCCTGAGTAGCTGGGACTACAGTTACGCGCCACCACGCCCAGCTAATTTTTTGTATTTTAGTAGAGACAGGATTTCACCATGTTGGCCAGGATGATCTTGATCTCCCAACCTCGTGATCCACCGGCCTCAGCCTCCCAAAGTGCTGGGATTACAGGCGTGAGCCACCGCGACCGGCCAACTTTTTTTTGTATAAGTAGGAGTACTCTCTAAAATAATAATAAAAAGTATGGTATATACATAAACCAGCAACATCATCATTTATTCTCATTATCAATTATGTACTGTGCATAATTGTATGTGCTATACTTTTACATGACTGGTGGCACAGTAGGTTTCTTTACATCAGCATCACCACAAACACGTGAGTTATGTCTGTGCTATGACGTTATGATGGCTACGATGTCACTGGGTGGCAGGAATTTTTCAACTGCATTATAATCTTATGGGACCACGGTAGTATATATGGTCCGTTGTTGACTGAAATATTATGTGGAACATGGCTGTAGCTCCGTGGAGGAGGATTGCTGTGTTGAAGGATATTCACTCATTTGTTGAAAAACTTTTTATTGAGCATTTACTATTTGCTGCCAACTATCATAGGAACCAGAAATAACAACCAGAGTAGTAAGACACACTTGATACCTGCCCTGGTGAGTTTATATTCCAGGGAGAGAGAAAAGCAAGCAATTGCAGGGAATTCAACATAAAGCAACTTAAAATGGTAAAGAAACATGAAAAGGTGTTCAACCACTCCAGTAGTGAAGGAAATGCAATTAAAATAACAATGAGGTGTCGCTTTACACCTAGTAGGCAGACTAAACAAAGAAGCAACAAATACCAAATGCCAGCCACAGTGTGGATGAGAAGGGTGCTCAGGTATTCATCTTGCCGGCTGAAATGTGAAGTGTTGTTACAGCCTTTCAGAAAAGTAATTTGGCCACATCCATAAAAAATAAAATGCACATATACTTTAACTCAGCACTCCAGGGAATCTATCCCATAGAAATGGTATTTAAGGACATACATTCAACAGTGTTTATTGCAGCTTTGTTCACAGTGGCAAAAAACTGGAAACAAAGAGATCAAAAGATGAATTAGGATACAGCCACACCATGGGAATGTTTATGCATTCATTATTTCTTGTATGATATTATCCCATATATGTGATGAGAAAAGGAAAATAGCTCAAAGCAATCTAAGCTATGTGAGGTATGCAGGCCCAGAGAGATGTGAGTACGGGATATCAGTCAAGCCCCCAACCCCATACCTGGGGGCAATTGTTTAAAGTCATTTTGTTCACAACTAGCTACCTCACCATTATCTTTATGTTTCTGGAATCTGTGGTACAAAGAACGATGCATAGCCAATCAACGGCTTATGTGACTTTAATGTAAATTTTTGGTAAACATCTCAGGAACTGTCTCTTCTTTCCCTTTATGGCTTTTCTTTTTTTAAGACTGAGTTTAGCTCTATCGCCCAGGCTACAGTGCAGTGGCGCAATATCGGCTCACTGCAACCTCCGCCTCCCAGGTTCAAGTGATTCTTGTGCCTCAGCCTCCCGAGCTGGGATTACAGGTGTGTGCCACCTTGCCCGGCTAATTTTTTGTATTTTTAGTAGAGATGGGGTTTCACCATGTTGGCCAGGTGGGTCTCAAACTCCTGACCTCAAGTGATCTGCCCGCCTTAGCCTCCCAAAATGCTGGCACTTCAGGCATGAGCCACCGTGCCCAGCTGTCTTCTTTCTCTTTAAAAACTCACTTTTGGAGGCTAGGTGCAGTGGCTCACACCTGTAATCCCAGCACTTTGGGAGGCCAAGGCTGGCAGATCACCTGAGGTCGAGAGTTCAAGACCAGCCTGACCAACATGGAGAAACCCCATCTCTACTAAAAATACAAAACTAGCCAGGCATGGTGACACATGCCTGTAATCCCAGCTACTCGGGAGGCTGAGGCAGGAGAATCACTTGAACCCGGGAGGCAGAGATTGCGGTGAGCCGAGATTGCTCCATTGCACTCCAGCCTGGGCAACAAGAGGGAAAGTCTGTCAAAACAAAACAAAACAAAACAAAACAAAAACTCACTTTTGGGCTGGGCACAGTGGCTAACACCTGTAATCCCAGCACTTTGGGAGGCCAAGGTGGGCGGATCACCTGAGGTCAGCAGTTCGAGACTAGCCTGGCCAACATGGTGACACCCCCGTGTCTCTACTAAAAATACAAAAATTAGCTGGGCGTAGTGGCAGGCACCTGTAGTCCCAGCTACTTGGGAGGCTGAGGCAGGAGAATCCCTTCAACCCGGGAGGCAGAGGTTGCAGTGAGCTGAGATTGTGCCATACACTCCAGCCTGGGTAACAGAGTGAGATCCTGTCTCAAAAAGAAAAAAGAAAAAAAAACCTCAATTTTAACTGCTGCTGATGAGAGTGTATAGCAAGGGGGACTTGAATCTATGGTCCCAGGCTGCAATCCTAAAAGGTTGGCCCAAATAAACTCTCTACTTATATTAATTTTGCCTCAGCTTCTTCCTTATATATGCATAAAGAAGTTAGGGAAAAATTAGACTCAGGAATATCCTAATGATGGGTGCAGGAAATAGTACCCCGAAATATGGCACTGGGGCATTTGCAAAAACAGCAGAAGCAGGAAGATGTCTCTGACCTTTTCCCTCCCTTTTCCCCTGAAGACCCTCATGTGGCAGATATCCTGTCCTGTGCCTGAAGGAAAAGAATGAACACACAGAGAAGAATCTGAACCAACAAGTCTTACTAAGTTTCCCCCAGTTTATTACCGTTAGGTCACATCCCTTTTTATCCAGCCGTGGCTGCTCATTCAGCTAATCTAAGTATCAAAAAACAGTTTTCTCTGGGTCTTTGGGTCTTCATTTCTGAAGGTTCCTAAGTCAATGTACAAATGCATTTCAATAAATGTGTTATGCTTTTCCCTTCTTAATCTGTTTGTTGTTGTTGTTGTTGTTACAGGGGTCTCAGCCATAAACCTTGCAATGAGTGAGAAAAATATATTACTTTTTCTCTCCTACACTAAATCATCTAATAATATGGTACATTACTGAGCAAAAATAAGTAAAGTTACAGAGTAATAAAAGTGATATGATTCTCTTTTAGTGGAAAAGAAGCCAGCAAACTCATAAATATATGCATAAGTGTGTATGTTTTTATAAGATCAAGGAGAAATATGTGTAGAGACACCTAGCACAATATTAATCTAGTTACCATAGGGAGATGGGATCAGGTAGATAATTACCTATTTTCCCCTACACCTTGTATTGTGTTACTTCTGTAAAATATCAAATACAATTAATTTTCACAATCAGCAGTTTTAATAGAGCATGACAAAGACTACAGGGAAGTTGGAGGGTGCTCAAGGAGCTCATAGCAGAAGCACCCAGCATCCTCCCTCTAATTTCAATCTATATTATCCAACTGAAAGGCTGGATATAGGCCAGACTCTTGTCCAGGGAATAAAGAGGCCATGCATGGGCATAGGTATGACTAGTCATTGTTTTTATTTATTTATTTATTTTGAGATGGAATTTCACTCTTGTCGCCCAGGATGGAGTGCAGTGGCGCGATCTTGGCTCACTGCAACCTCCGCCTCCCGGGTTCAAGCAATTCTCCTTCCTTAGCCTCCTGAGTAGCTGGGATTACAGGTGCCCACCACCATGCCCAGCTAATTTTTTTGTATTTTTAGTAGAGACGGGGTTTCACCATGTTGGCCAGACTGGTGTTGAACCCCTGACCTCAGGTGATCCGCCATCCTTGGCCTCCCAAAGTGCTGGGATTACAGGCGTGAGCCATGGAGCCCGGCCTAGTCATTGTTTTTAAACTGCGAGATATTATTCACATCTTGCAGTACTCTGTTGGGCTCACTCCAGTCAATTAAATAATTATAACTTGACCAGGCACGGTGGCTCACACCTGTAATCCCAGCACTTTGGGAGGCTGAGGTGGGCAGATCACAAGGTCAAGAGATTGAGACCATCCTGGCCAACATGGTGAAATCCCGTCTCTATTAAAAATATAAAAATTAGCTGGGCATGGTGGTGGGCGCCTGTAGTCCCAGCTACTGGGGAGGCTGAGGCAGGAGAATCGCTTGAATCCGGGAGGTGGAGGTTGCAGTGAGCCGAGATCACGCCATTGCATTCCAGCCTGGGCGACAGAGTGAGACGCCCTCTCAAAAAAACAAATAATAATTATAATAATAATTATAACTGGAGCACAGAATTTAACATACGTTATATGTACTCCAGAAAAAGGTCAACTTTGAACTCTGGAACATTCCACTCTCTGATCTTCAAGTTTTTCATCCATATGGTGTGTACCTTCCCATAATCCACTCATAGAATAGTCAGTAGGATCACATGAGATAAAATCTAGGAAAATGCCTAGCACAAAACCTGGCACAAGGCAAACATTCAAAACATAAAGAACAAAGCAAGGCCAGGTATGAGGGCGCTTTGGGAAGTGAGGGGCATGATACCAAAGCGAGGCCTTACAAAAGGCAGTGCCAGTGTTAGAACCCTCAGGACTTGGCATCCTCATCAGTTCCTGGGTGTGCTTTGTGCATACTAATACTGCAAAAGTTTAACCAAGTTCAAGAAAATGGTATTCATCAGACGGCCAGGAGAATGAGGAACTGGATGAAGTGAGGCTCTTGCTCCAAAGGAATGTCTGGCACAGAGTCCTTGTTTCCAGAACTTTCCAGTGCTGGCAGGTGTGAGATTGTGCAGTCACTGAGCGCCTTGCCAAGGAGATTCGGTGCTAACTGCTGAACATGAAGGGGAAAGTCCCTTGGTGGGCCGTGTGTGCTGTTAAAGGCAAGTCACAGAAGAGGGTACAATAAATACCAGTTCCAAAAACACTTTGCAGGCTTTGAGTCTTGGCCAATTACAGAGGCGGAGCGTTTTGGCCCGCTTCAAAGTGTGGGAGAAAAGAGTGATGAGACAAAGCTCATCTCCTAGCATTCCTTTTATAACGTTCTGCGTGCACCAGGGGTCTCATAGCACAAGGTGAAAATATTTGAAAAGAAAGGAAAAGAAAAAAAAAGGACTGGTTTATATTCATAAAGCTGAAGCCTTTGAATATCATCTTTTCCTCCCTGTACCCACCTTAAACACAGTGAGGGTTCCAGCCTTCTTTGGAGTCCAGCTTTAATTATGCTGCACAATTATTCTTGTTGTATGCTTTGACCTTGAGTTAGAGATCTGCTTCCAAACAACTCCCAGTCTCAATTCTTCCTAGTGACAAAATGGAGCTACTGCAGTGGATGATGAATGCATTCACAGGTACCCCACTTACGGAAGGGGAATGAGACAGGGGTGCCCTTGGGTCTGCAGGTCGGCCAAGGTGAAGCGCAAAGGATGTGACTGTGGCCAAACAAATGCAGGCATTTTGGTTCTGAGTTTCGTTTTTCCTGGTCAGCCTCTTTTCCTACCCCTCTTTAATCTGCCCCAATGCTTGATGGCATAATTATTTCAAGGTAGGTAATGATGGAAAGCCCGGTAAACAACCGACCTCAAACAAAATCCTCTCCTGTTCTTACATCCTGTGGTCAGCAGAGGTAGCAAGAGATAGTCATTAATTAAACTTTTAATGCTTGCTGTTTCTGTTGGCCACAAACCCACAAAGGCTTTGGTGTAAAAACAGTGGCCACTAATCACAGCTCTCTGTTTCCCTGGGTTTAAGTGAATAAATAGGAGAATTGAAAGTACTGCGTATTAAACAGCTTTAAAAAAATCAGCCACGAAACATGGTGAAAACCCGTCTCTACTAAAAAATACAAAAAATTAGCCGGGCGTGGTGGCGGGCGCCTGTAGTCCCAGCTACTCGGGAGGCTGAGGCAGGAGAATGGCCTGAACCTGGGAGGCGGGGCTTGCAGTGAGCCGAGATCGCGCCACTGCACTCCAGCCTGGGCGACAGAGCCAGACTCCGTCTCAAAAAAAAAAAAAAAAAGAAAGAAAGAAAAGAAAAGATTGAGAGGAGATTAGCTACTCTTGGCTCTGTCCCCTAGCCAAGGAGCAAGGGGGGACAAGGGGAATGGGGCCTCTGCACTTTCGGATCTGTGTCCTCCCGCAGCGGAGCAGCAAAAGACTCCACCATCCCAGCTTCTCTCCCGTTGATAGATACAGCAAACTAAATCCTCTCCAGCTCTTTCTGGGCAGAATAGCTCACATTTATATCTGATTTGGCCTCATTTTCCATTAGCATTTTTTAAAACTCCCTTTCACTACAGAGAGACAGTTCTTTTTCTTTCCTGTGGAATTAAGTTCTAACACATGACCGAGGAGGTAGATCGCTCCTCAACAGAAAGTCTGGGCGTTGTATACATCGGAATAAAATTAGCTCTGTGAGGGTGACGTATCCAGCACCTCAGTGAAAATAAGAACACTCTGAATCGAAAACCAGGATTGGCCTTAAAAAGGAAAAGGAAGAAAATCACATCTATAAAGCATTTGATAGCTTATACAATTTTTTAAGTGAAAATTTTGGGGTTTTTCTTTGGTTTGGTGTAAGTTTTACAAACAATCCATCGAAGGAGGTATTGTATGAGTTTCATTTTACAGTTAAGGAACTTGGCTTAGAAATATTAAGTGATTTACCCCACTCTCACAGCTAATAAATAGTGACTTACGCCACCCACCTAACTAGTAAATAGTGGCTTATCCAACTCACTCAGCTAGTAAATAGTGACTTACCTAACTCACCCAGCTGGCCAATGGAAGAACCAGGACTGGAATCCAAGCCCTTAAACAAACTTAGCTTATTTCTTTCACCCCTGCCACTGCTGTTTACGGGGTCTCTGTGGGCTTTGATGCTTTCAGCAGAATGGGAGCATGTCTGTCTCTACCATCTCTACTCAGACAGTTGACTTTGTACGTTCCTATTATTTTAGGGCTTTCCAGAAAGCCACAACCCAGAGGCATTTGGAACTCGCTGGTAAAAATCAACCAGCGTGATTAGCGTTATTTCAACAGGTGAGGAGACTGCCCTTCCGATTGTTGAAGCCGGAGTCCAGACATTTAGGGAAGCCACCGCTTGAGTCCTCTCTCACCAGTGATTAGGCTGTGCTCAGCCCAGGCAGCTCAGGAAATAGTATGAGAAAAGCTTGAACTCAGAATACATAGTGAAGGACGTACACATTTCCTAGAAATTCTGTAGGGAAAACAGCACATGCTGTTCTTTCCCTCTTCTGTTGCTGATATGGGGACACACTCTGTGAGGGTTTCATCAGTGACTAGTAATAACTCGATGGCCACTGGTCAAATTCCACCCTGTGGTCTCTAGCTAGATAGCCTAGGTGGCTTACAGGGGTTGCTGGTGCCAGAAGCTAGAAAACTGACCAGGACTCACATTATATATGTTTCACCATAATGCTCTGAAAATGATCAACTAGTGTTAAGGATTTGATTACTAAATAGCATTCTTTTCTTTTACATGGATAGCCTAAAATGGTTTTTATTTGCATTCAAAAGTATGTGATACTGATTTTATACCTTAGTTTAATTAATTTTTTTTTTTTTTTTGAGACAAGGTCTCACTCTGTCACCCAGGCTGGAGTGCAGTGGCATGCTCACGGCTCACTGTAGCCTCAGCCTCCTGGGCTCAAGCAATCCTCCCACCTCAGCCTCCCTAGTAGCTGGAACTACAGGCGTGCGCCACCACACCCAGCTAATTTTTGTATTTTTGGTAGAGATGGGGTTTTGCCATGTTAGTTTAATTCTTATGTATTTATTTAGCACCTATGAAATAAATTACTCTCATTCCCTGTATCCTGTGTGTCTAATATTGGTATGTGTTCATTTATATTGGTTTATATATGTATATACATTTGGATCACTTGTGGGGAAGAAGAATACAAACTACTGAATCTACACTGGACGAATAAGAAAATATCTACTAGCTGGGATTATGGGTGATTTTGTTTCTTTCACTCTCATAAATACAAAATCCATTAAAAAACATGAAAGAAAAAAATCATTACTGCCCAAACATCCATCTCGAAACAAATCTCCCCAATTGCCTCACAATCTCTGGCTGTTGACAAACAACATACATTAACATAATCGAGATAATTAAGTGCGGTACCAGGTACTGTTACCCTGCAGTCTTCTGCAGTTCAGAGACTGCCAATTTCCGCTCCGTCCTAACCGCCTGAAGGCGTGGAGATTAACACCTACAAAGTGTGGTGGCTTGAATATAGATGAGGGGAGAGAGACAGGCTGCTCCTTTTGATGAAAACATTAGAAGAATAATTATTACAATAGTGAAATGGCCTAATCTCTCTGTTGTTTTTTTTTTTTCTCCTCCAGTTCACTACGTTATCTCTGAAACTTTTTTTTATTCTTCCATATGGCAAATTACTGTCATTGGAAATCTTATATACTTCAAGTTGAGAACATTTTGTATGGATTGAGTTAGTGGCCCCCAAGACAGGGTAATTTTCATTGTTGCTGAGGGGAGGAGAATATTACTTCTGGAGACCCAGCAGGCATTTTATTAAACAATTGTACCAGCTGGAAACAAATTATTGCCTTTATTCCAAGCTACCATTTAGGAGTTCGATGCTTTCATTTCAGTGGGAAGTAAGTGTTCGGACAGCTAGGGTTTGTCAACAGCTAGGGCTCGTCTGTTGGTGGATTTCTTAGCAGGCCAACCTCGACCTAGTCAGGACCAGCTTTGAGGCCATTGGCTGCTGTTTTTACAATAAGGCTGTGATTACATTTAACTTAGAAACTGATTTCACTGTGTCTCCTTTCCCTGTCTAAGGCTCTAAAATATTTATGAAGGCACAGAGGGAGGGAGACACACATATTGGACAAGATTCAAATACAATATTAATGCACGCCTACTTCAGCTGTGGTTTCTACAAAACTATTACATATATAGACTAATGCTATAGCCTCTGGGGCCCACCTCTGGTATGAGGTAAGGGAAGAAGCAGATACTACATTTTTGCAAAGGACAAGAAATGCTGGTCATTATTTCCAAAGGCCTTGTGATCCAATACTTGGTTCTGTTCAAAAACATGCATCAGCCAAAAGTAGCATAGACCATGTTATCAGCTAATATCTTCATTCTGTATTTTAGTAGGAAAATAAAGTATATCAGGACAGTGTAATTTGGAAGGGTGGAGATAGCCACATAATTTCCAGGGCAGGGAAAAGAGTGCTCTTTGGTGCATTTTTGGTGGAACTGATCTGTTCTGGCAGTGACTTCTAGCTTCCTTTTTTTTTTTTTTTTCTATGTATAGTCATTTTTTTTTTTTTTTTTGTATTGGAAAAATACAGCCCAAGACCCTGAAAGCTGAGAATGACTAATGGGAACACTGCCTATTGCTTTCTTATTAGAATTTGCTTACTGCTAGCTTCTTGCTGTATACCTGCTTATTAGAAAAATTAAATGCTGGCCGGGTGCAGTGGCTCACGCCTGTAATCCCAGCACTTTGGGAGGCGGAGATGGGCGGATCACGAGGTCAGGAGATTGAGACCATCCTGGCTAAGACAGTGAAACCCCGTCTCTACTAAAAATACAAAAAAATTAGCCAGGCGTGGTGGCGGGCGCCTATAGTCCCAGCTACTGGGGAGGCTGAGGCAGGACAATCGCATGAACCCCGGAGGCGGAGCTTGTAGTGAGCGGAGATCGACCCACTGCACTCCAGCCTGGGCGACAGAGCGAGACTCTGTCTCAAAAAAAAAAAAAAAAAAAAAAAAATCTGGGGGTGGAGAGGGTCTTTTGGTCATTTAATTTCTTCAAAATCTGCTGTGCCTTTGACCTGATTGATTAAATTTAAAAAAAACCCTCTGTGTAATTGTGTGAGTCAGGAACCCAGATAATTTTCTCAACCAAATCATCCTCCTCAATCCTCTCCTAGGTCCATCCTCGTCTTATAATTTCTCAAGGGAGACAGAAGTCAATTCTCGGTAAACCAGCAGCTTTTTCTAAGATGATAAAACTGAGACAAAACTAAAACCTTGGACTAGATTAAGTGGGAAGGTGGAAAGGGAGAGCCTTGCTCTTTAGATTGCAGTTTCAGGAAATTAGCTAGATAGAATCCCACTCCAGATGCTCAGAAGCTAGCTGTCAGTAGAGGTGTTCCCACTGTTTTGAGCATAGTGGGAGGATAGAGCTGAGTTTGGTGGCAGTCCCTTAATTCTTTCTCTGTGAAATACAAGTCAAGTCCCTGGTGAGAGGTTGTGACCACCTCTCCTATGGTTTGAATGTGTCCCTGAAATTGTATGTGTGGAAAAACTTCAACCCCGAATGTATATATTGGTAGTATTCAGAGATGGAACTTTGGGGAGGTTATAAGAGTTCAATAAGATCATCATGGTGGGGGACCCATGATGAGACTGGTGGCTTTATAAAAAGAAGAGAGACCTGAGCTGGCATGCATGCTCTTGCCCTTGCACCATGTGATGCCCTTTACCTCTGCATTATGATTCAGCTGAAGGCCCTCTTCAGATGCCAGTGCCATGCTCTTGGATTTCCCAGCCTCCACAACTGTAAGAAATAAACTAGAAATGCATTTATTTTTTCTTTCTTCTTATTCTTCTTCCTCTTCTCTTTCCTCTTCTCCTTCCTTTTCTCCTCCTCCTCTTCCTCCTCCTCTTCCTCCTTTCTCTTCCTCCTCCTCCTTCTCTTCTTCTCCTTCTTCTTTTTCCTCTTCTCTTTCCTCTTCTCCTTCCTCTCCTTTTCCTTCTTGTTTTCCTCTTTCTCTTCCCTCTTCTCCTTCCTCCACTATTATTTCTCCTTCTCCTCCTCCTTCTTCTTCTTCCTCTTCCTGTTCTTCCTCTTCCTCTTCTTCATCGTCATTGCCATCATTGTCATCGTTGTCGTTGTCATCCTCCTCTTCTTCTTTTTCTGAGACAGTGTCTTACTCTGTCACCCAGGCTGGAGTGCAATCATGGCTCACTGTACCTCGAACTTCTGGGCTCAGGAAATACTCCTGCCTCAGCCTCCTGAGTAGCTGGGATCACAGGTGTGTGCCACTGTCCCCAGCTTATTTTTTAAGTTTTTTTGTAGGGATGGGGTCTTGCTGTGTTGCCCAGGCTGATCTCAAACTCCTGAGATCCAACCGATCTTCCCACCTTAGCCTCCCAAGCTATTGGGATTACAGGTGTGGCCAATAAATTTCTTTTCTTTATAAATTATCCAGTCGCAGGTATTCAGCTATAGCAATGGCAAACATAATAAAATAACCTCCTACTCTATTTAATTTGGCTGGTTTGTTGGTCCCATGAAGATATTCCCTTCCTCTCTGCCTGCAGTCCCTCCTCCTAGGCAAACAACACTTCCTCAGGAAGCCAAGAGAGATGCTTCTTGCCTTTTCCAGAACCAAAAGAGGAGCTGACATCAGGTCTGTGTGGTGGGGCCGGTGTGAGATCTTGTACGTGAGGAATAGAATTGCAGAAGCTCAATACAAGTGAGCATCTGTATGTGTGGTGGTGTTTGAAATTTAACAAAAAATCAGTTTAAAAAATTGATTACCTGTGTTTGTTTCGTGTGGCTGCTATAACTGATGACCACTAACTGGTGGCTTAAAACAACAGAAACTTATTCTCACAGCTCTGGAGGCTAGAAGTTTAAAATCAAAGTGTCAACAGAGCTGTGAAGGCCCCAGGGAAGAATCTGTGTTTGGCTCTTCCAGTTTTTGGTGTATGTTGACATTCTTTGGCTTGTAGCTGCATCACTCCAGTCTCTGCCTCTGTCTTTCTATCACGTTTTTCTCTTTATGTCTCTATTAAGGATACTTGTCATTGGATTTAGGGCCTATCTGGATAATCCAGAATGATCTTCTCCTCTCAAGGTCCTTAACTTAATTGTACATGCAAAGACCCTTTACCCAAATAGGTAACATTCACAGGTTCTGGAGATTAAAACGTGGACGTATCTTTTTTGGAGCCACCATTGAGCCCACTATAGTACCCCCAAACTGATGTTTGCTCATATAAGAAAGTACTTGGAAGAGATGTACTATTATAAATTGGTTGATTGATCTGCATAAATTTCTTTCTTTACTTATATGTTTCAGTTTGTTCCAGAAAGGTTTTTTAAAAATGTTTTTTAATTTTTAAACTTATTTCAATAATTTTGGGGGAACAGGTGGTTTTTGGTTACATGGATAAGTTCTTTAGTGGTGATTTCTGAGATTTTGGTGCACTCGTCACCTGAGCCATGTACACCGTACCCAATGTGTAGTCTTTTATTCCTCACCCTCCTCCCACCCTTTCCCTCAAGTCCCCAAAGTCCATTATATCATTCTTATGGCTTTGCATCCTCATAGCTTAGCTCCCACTTATAAGTGAAAACATGGAATATTTGATTTTCCATTCCTGAGTTGCTGCAAATGCCATTATTTTGTTCCTTTTTATGGTTGAGTAGTATTCCATGGTAGATATATACCACATTTTCCCTATTTACTCATTGGTTGATGGGCATTTAGGTTGGTTCCATATTTTTGCAATTGCAAATTATGCTGCTATAAACGTGCATGTGCAAGTGTCTTTTTCATATAACTACTTATTTTCCTTTGGATAGATACTCCATAGTGGGATTGCTGGATCAAATGCTAGTTCTACTTTTAGTTCTTTAAGAAATCTCCACATTGTTTTTCATATGGTTGTACCAGTTTTTGTTCCCACCAGCAGTATAAAGTGTTCTCTTTTCACCACATCCACACCAATATCTATTTTTTTTTATTATGTCCATTCTTGAAGGAGTAAGGTGATATGTCATTGTGGTTTTAATCTGAATTTCCCTGATAATTAGTTATGTGGAGCATTTTTTTCATGTGTTTCTTGGCCATTTGTATAACTTCTTTTGGTAATTGTTTATTAATGTCCTTTGCCCACTTTTTGATGAGATTTTTTTTTCCTTGCTGATTTGTTTGAGTTCATTGTAGATTCTGGATATTAGTCTTTTGTTGGATGAAAAAAGTTTTAAGATAAATACACAGAATGTACATTGTTTATGAAGAGAAATGATTTGTCATCTAGGTTTAGTATTATTCTTGCAGATACACTCTATGCTTTTTTGGGAATTGTAAGCCCTTATGGGGTTCTGCAAGCACAAAGAGCACCCATTCACAAAAAGAGGGAAAGGATATTTCTGCTATTGCCTTGTCCATATTCTACCAAGAACCTCATCATTCCAGTTGTGCCTCACCTCCTGGTAAGATTCCCCCACAAGCCCTTTCAAAGACAATGATTCTCTACTCTCTTGCAATTGTAGATACCTGTTTACTGTTTTTTGACTTGTGTTAATTTAAAGGAGGTTAAGGGGAGAAAAGTCCTCAATATCCCAGAATACTCACTGGCAAGGTGGCCACAGATGAAGAGACAGAGGGTTTTAAGTGACTAGCATACACTTCTTGGTCTTGCAACAGACAGTGCAGCCAACAAGCTCAAATGGCCACAGTGACGAGGCCTTAAAACGAAAGCCATGTCCCCTCTTCCATGTGCTTCTTCTTCTCTCTGTTCCCTGAAGGTCACAAGCCATTCCTGTCTTGTACATCTTCTATTCTGCGTGGCACTATGAGTAAACTGAGTCAGGATCCCTTGTAGGGCCCAGCCATGTGTTAAATGCAAGCTCCCACAAACATGTCAAGTGTGCCAGTCCTGATTCTTGGGTTTAGTGGTAAAGGGTAAGTGGAGTTCTCACTTAGACCTGGAGCCTGCAATCCTGGTTTCATCAGAGAAGCCAGCATTGGGAGTTTCAGAATGCTTCTGCCATTATTAGGAATGATAATTTTGATTTTTATCCTGGCATTGTTCTTTGAGTATCACTTCCTCCAGAATCCTTTTGGAAGATGGGGTGTTTGCAGTAAGGGCTCAGATGTTCCTGGGTTCCCAGTCATAATGCCTTCAAAGCAGTATCAAAACCTCTCTTAGGAGATACTCATTTCTTTGATTGGCTCGATGAAATATTTTACTAATTTTAATTGACATCTTGCATCATAAAAAGGAGTGCTTCTTGAGAAACTATGAATGCTAAACCAAGCCCCATGCTGCACCTTCACCAGGGCCTGTGCCAAGTACTTAATAGACTGCAAAGGGAAAGAGGCCCAAATATCAACTTGGACTGTGACTAATCAGACCAGCATTTCCTCCTAGGAAGGCAAAAAAAAAAAAAAAAAAAAAAAGCAAAGGCAATTATGTTCTGGAATGAGCAAAAAACATTTTCCATTTCCCTCCGTATTTCTTTCATTTACCTTGGTCAGACTGAACTTGGGTGTGGGGTGTGACGGTCCCTATCTCATTCTGATATCACTCTGTTGGGTCAAGATGTGATCGAAATCTGTGGTCTGACTTAGGTGGGCTGCCATGGGGACCTTAACCTGTCTGGGATCTTAGTCTGACATTTCTTTCCTGAAGTGTCATTTTCTCTGTAGCTTGTGTTTATGCTTAGTGAAGAGTTTCCCTGTACTGATTCAAGAAGCACCAGTCCTAAGAGCTTCTTCGACAAGAAGAAGAAAGAGTCTGGCATCCCACATGTTTGAAAACTCAGAATACTATAATCCTCCCTCAGACAGTCACATAAGAATAAAAAGCCTCCTTAACCTTACTTAATGTGAGTTCCCCAAACTTATTTATAGGAAGAGTCACGTTCTGTAAAATACTGGAATGGTAGAAGACATATTGGACTTTGAAATAAAAGGCCTGTGTCTGGTCTCTACTCTGTGATTTTCTGACTGTTTGCACCAGATAAGTTATTAGGGAGCCTCAGTTTCCTTATATACAAAATGGGTATACAAAACACTGGCCCTACCTGCATACCATGGTTGTGAGAAACAAAAATGTCTATGAAACCATTTATAAAAACAATAATAAGCTATTCAAAAATATTCTTAAGTATATGTACCTCTATAACAGAAGTTGGCCTAACTATGGCCCACAGACTAAATTTGGTTCATTGCCTGATTTTATAAATAAAGGTTTATTGGAACACGGCCATGCTCATTTGTTTACTCATCATCTATGGCTGATGATGAGCTACAATGGCAGAATAGAGTAGCTGAGACAGAGACCATATGGCTCACAAAGCCCAAAATATTTACTATTTGGCCTTTCACAGAAAAAAAATTACTGACCCTGATCTACGATAAGAAATTATTTATATTCAAGGACATGTCATGTCTGTAGGAGGAGAAATGACATAGATATGGTCAGCTCCACCTGAGGGCAAGCCGTGAAGTGGGAACAGGGCCTAGGTTCTTGTCTCAGGATGCCCAGGTGGCTCTGTGTCCCCCACCAGGTAGAGCAGGTGGTTAAGGTCTCAAAGCCTAGCAGGAAGGTGCTGAAATACCACACACAGACTTTCTCCAGATAATAACTTGGGTGATGAACATGCCCGGACACTTACAGCAAATCCTGGAAGAGTGCCCAGGCCACCCCGAGTAGAAGGAGGAGCTCAAGAGTACAGCTCTAGGCCTTTGGAAGGGGCAGAGTGACAGTTTGTCACAAATATATTATTGCAAGTTGCAGCTCAGAGCATAATATTTCTATGAGCTTCTACAAACCTTGGGGACCAGAGACAGGTAATCACTCTCAAAAGATTAATCCAACATTGAAACGTCATGGTGACACTTGCAAACGTTTCATCCTTAGGTCCCCCCTGGTGTGGTGGCTGACATTTATGACCACTGAGTACCCACTTTCAGGGTGGTTCTGCATTCTGAAAATTCATCTCAACAACTTTCTAGAGCTCGGCACCCTAAACTCAGCGGCCTCATGTTCACAGACTAAGAAGCAAACAGCAACGCACAGAAACAAGGGATTTCTTCCCGGAAAGAAGAATGTTCCCCACTTAGTAGATGGATGAGTAGTGGGATAAGAGCCCTAACTCCAGGAGCCAGATTATGGTGTATCGCTAAGGTCTGTGTTTCAGTCACTCCAGTCATGGACTGCTAACAGCATCTGGCGTCCATAACCCTTAGTAGAGGAATGTTTGCCGGCCTATTTGTGGAGCGTATCTCTGAGTGCACACTTAAGACACCTCATACATTTCTAGCCTTCCTCCCCACCCAGCCCGGGAGTGGAGGCTGTGATTATGTTTATGACCAGGAACGAAGAAATGTTCCGGAGAGTCACCATGACATTTCAGTGCTCTGTTAATCTTTTGAGAATTGCTCTTGCAAGTGAATACTTAGCTCTGGTCCCTAGGGATTTTAGAAACCTATAGAAACAGAATCTAAATCACAACTTGGGGGTCAGACCAGCTAATTCTCATTCTGCCTGTCCCACCCTGCACAGCAGTCAACTTCTCTCAGCAATTTAGAGGCAAAGGGACTTTCCTCCTGCTTGATTTCGAGGTTCCTCTGCAGTCTGGGAGCAGTTTTATTCCCTGTGACCCTCCAGCTTTCACCTGCAGGCAGGTGTCCTTTACTGTCCTACATGCAATAGTCCAGCCTCAAGCCCTGGTTGTCACTTTACTCCCAGTGTTTGCTTCACCTCCCACCTCAACCCCATCTTCATGAACTGTTCCTGACATCTCTGAGCACTTTTCTTGAAACTTGCTCCAAATCTAAGCTCCATTCTGCATTTCAGCATTTGATTACATACTATTATTCACAGTGCTCTTTAAAAATTCATATTTCACTCTGTTCTCTCCAGCAAGAACATCAGCTCCTAGAAGGCAGAGACCATGTCCTTCATTTGAAGCCCCACACCAATCTAAAGTAGTCATTAGTGTGTAGTAGTTTGTGAGTAAATGCTGTTGAAATGAGACTTTTGAAGGTAGGTATTTAGGGGGCCTCTCTCTGCCTGTAACATTTTAAAAATTATGTGTTTCACAGCAATATAGTGGAAGTTCCAGGTTAAGCGTGTTGGCCATGTTCATTCTAGGACTCAGACATAACTGGTAGGGACAGGCCTACCAAAATCTGTTAGCATTGACCCCCAAAGCAGCCTTTGCAGGAAGAGAAAGGAAAGGGGTGTGATACTGGGACAAGACTCATGGACCAGTGAAAAATGGAAGGGATATATTGCTTTTCGAGGGCTAAAAAAACAAAGTGCCATAACTTGGGTGGCTTAAAGCAACAGTTCTGGAGACTAAAAGTCTGAAATCAAGATTTTGGTAAAGCAGAGTTGGCAAAGCTCAAAGAGCTAAAAGCAGAACTACCATTCAACTCAGCAATCCCATTACTGGGTATATATCCAGAGAGATATAAAGTATTCTGCCATAAAGACACATGCATGTGAATGTTCGCTGCAGCACTATTCACCACAGCAAAGACATGGAATCAGCCCACATGTTCATCAATGACAGACTGGATAAAGAAAATGTGGTACATATACACCAGGGAATATTACACAGTCATAACAAAGAACAAGATCACATCTTGTGTGGGAACATGGATGGAGCTGGAGGCTATCATCCTTAGCAAACTAATGCAGGAGCAGAAAACCAAATACCACATGTTCTTACTTATAAGTGGGAGCTAAATGATATACATGATAAGAACTTATAAACACAAAGAAGGGAACAACAGACACTGGGGTCTACCTGAGGGGCAAGGCTGGGAAAGGGAGAGGAGCAGAAAAATTAACTATGGGGTAGTGAGCTCAATACCTGGATGATGTAATAATATGTACAACAAACGCCTGGGACACATGTTTCTCTATGTAACAACCCCTCACATGTACCCCCAAACCTAAAATAAAAATTAAAAACAAAAAAAAGAAAAGCACATTTCTATTTAAATGAAAACATGTGATCTCATAATGAAATTCAAAAAGACAAATTATTTCCCTTCTTTGATTGAAAGATGACTATAGAATGATCTTCACAAATTGGCATGAGCAGATCAGTTACATACAATTTTGCACTTTTAAACTTGAATCTCTCATGGTGGGTAGCATTCAACTTTTGGCTGTAAATTTCCCAAAGGTAGAATCTTTGTCTCCTTTTTAAAAGTAATAATAAATATATTTAGCATTGATGCTATCCCCATCAAGCTACCACTGACTTTCTTCACAGAATTGGAAAAAATTACTTTAAATTTCATATGGAACCTAAAAAGAGCCCGCATAGCCAAGTCAATCCTAAGAAAAAAGAACAAAGCTAGAGGCATCATGCTACCTGACCTCAAACTATACTACAAGGCTACAGTAACCAAAAGAGCATGGTGCTGGTACCAAAACAGATATATAGACCAATGGAACAGAACAGAGGCCTCAGAAATAACACCACATGTCTACAACCATCTGATCTTTGACAAACCAGACAAAAACAAGCAATGGGGAAAGGATTCCCTATTTAATAAACGGTGCTGGGAAAACTGGCTAGCCATATGCAGAAAACTGAAACTGGATCCCTTCCTTACAACTTATACAAAAATTAACTCAAGATGGATTAAAGACTTAAATTAAGACCTAAAACCATAAAAACCCTAGAAGAAAACCTAGGCAATACCATTCAGGACATAGGCATAGGCAAAGACTTCATCAATAAAACACCAAAAGCAATGGCAACGAAAGCCAAAATTGACAAATGGGATCTAATTAAACTAAAGAGCTTCTGCACAGCAAAAGAAGCTATCATCAGAGTGAACAAGCAACCTACAGAATGGAAGACAATTTTTGCAATCTATACATCTGAAAAAGGGCTAATATCCAGAATCTACAAAGAAGTTATATAAATTTACAAGAAAAGAACAAACAACCCCATCAAAAAGAGAGCAAAAGGTATGAACAGACACTTCTCAAAACAAGACATTTATGCGGCCAACAAACACATGAAAAAAAGCTCATCATCACTGGTCATTAGAGAAATGCAAATGAAAGCCACAATGAGATACCATCTCATGCCAGTTAGAATGGTGATCATTAAAAATTCAGGAAACAACACATACTGGAGAGGATGTGGAGAAATAGGAACACTTTTACACTGTTGGTGGGAGTGTAAATTAGTTCAACCATTGTGGAAGACAGTGTGGCGATTCCTTAAGGATCTAGAACCAGAAATACCATTTGACCCAGCCATCCCATTACTGCGTATATACCCAAAGGATTATGAATCATGCTATAATAAAAATGCATGCACATGTATGTTTACTGCAGCACTATTCGCAATAGCAAAGACTTGGAACCAACCCAAATGACCATCAGTGATAGACTGGATTACGAAAATGTGGCACATATACACCATGGAATACTATGCAGCCATAAAAAAGGATGAGTTGAGTTTATGTCCTTTTCAAGGACATGGATGAAGCTGGAAACCATCATTCTCAGCAAAATATCACAAGGACAGAAAACCAAACACTGCATGTTCTTGCTCATAAGTGGGAGTTGAACAATGATAACATATGGACACAGGGAGGGGAATATCATACACTGGGGCCTGTTAAGGGGTGGGGGGCTGGGGGAGGGATAGCATCAGGAGAAATACCTAATGTAAATGATGAGTTGATGGGTGCAGCAAACCAACATGGCACATGTATACCTATGTAACAAACCTGCACATTGTGCACATATACCCTAGAACTTAAAGTATAATTTTAAAAAAGTTTATGATTAATATAATGAATCGCTAATATGATTCATATTCAATAAATAGTTGAGTTAATGAATTGTTCAAAAATAGTTATTAAACTAATAGTTGTGTCTGGTGTATTTCTAAAATAATAATATTTGTTCAAAAAAAAAAAAAAAAAAGAGCCGGGCGCGGTGGCTCACGCCTGCAATCTCAGCACTTTGGGAGACTGAGGCTGACGGATCACAAGGTCTGGAGTTTGAGACTAGCCTGGCCAACATGGTGAAGCCCCGTCTGTACTAAAAATACAAAAAAATTAGCCAGGCATGGTGATGCACGCCTGTAATCCCAGCTACTCGGGAGGCTGAGGCAGGAGAATCGCTTGAACCCGGGAGGCGGAAGTTGCAGTGAGCCCAGATCGTGCCACTGCATTCCAGCCTGGGCAAAAGAGCGAAACTCCGTCTCAAAAAAAAAAGGAAGAAAGAAAGATGTTGGCAGAGCTATGCTCCCTTCAAATCCTCTAGGGGAGGATCCCTTTTTGCCTTTTCTAGCTTCTGGTAGCCCCAGGCATTCCTTGGCTTGTGGCAGGACGACTCCGATCTCCGCTTCCGTCTCTACGTGGCCATCTGCCGTCGTGTGTGTCTGCGCCTTCACATGGTATTTTCTCTTATAAAGATATCGTCATACTGGATTACCCCTATTGACCTTAATTTGATTATAGTTGCAAAGCTCTTATTTCCAAATAAGGTCACATTCACAGATATTGAGAGTTAGGATTTCTATGTATCTTTTTGGGGGACATAATTTAACGAATAATGAGAAGCATTTTCAATTAAAGTTATATGTTATTCTTTAATAGCATTCTTAACCAGACTTCAAGGACTGAGCTAAAACTCTTAAGAAGTCAGTACAAATAGAAGACCTTTAGAAAGCATTGGTTTGGTATACTTTTATTGTACAGTTATAGGCTTATAACACTGTCTTGGGGCTGTGAGGGAAGTACAAGCGAGGTTAGAGGGCATTTTCTCTCCTACAGACTGGAAGCTGGTGGAACCTGACTGCACGACGTGTTCTCAGCAGTGAACCAGGCCCCCCTGCCCTTGCCTGGAACAGGAAGACAGCAGGAAACCAGATTTTGAGAGGAGAGAAGGAGGCCAAGAGGACTGTCCCTAGGTATCTTGGAGGTAAGTCAGTCCACAGCAAAGACTGTGAGGAACATTCCCTTTCTACCTGCTTCAAAATTTCCCTCCCACAAATCCCTATTTCATTTCTGCTGTAGTGTCTTTCTCATTTCCTCACCTTTCTCAGTCCTATGCTGTCTGCACTCCACTTCCTACCCTTCTTCCCCATCCCAAAAGCTGACCAAGGCATTTTATTTAAGAGAAAAATAGAAATGATTTTCTCGACTGGGAGCGGTGGCTCACGCCTGTAATCCCAGCACTTTGGGAGGCCCAGGCGGGTGGATCACCTGAGGTCAGGAGTTTGAGACTAGCTGGCCAACATGGTGACACCCCTGTCTCTACTAAAAATACAAAAACTAGCTGTGTGTGGTGGCACACACCTATAATCCCAGCTCAGGAGGCTGAGGCAGGAGAATCACTTGAACACAGGAGGCAGAGGTTGCAGTGAGCTGAGATCGTGCCATTGCACTACACCTGGGTGACAAGAGTGAAACTCCATCTCAAAAAAAAGGAAAAAAAAGAAACAATTTTAAACTTTGGAGAGTGCCAAAGACAGGTAGATAGATAGACAATAGATGATAGATAGATAGATAGATAGATAGATAGATAGATAGATAGATAGATAGATGATAGATAGATAGATAGAGAAATATTTTACTCTTTGTATTTTTATAGCTCTGTTGACTTTGTCTTTCACTGTGTACCTCTCAAGGAGGGTATCCTTGTCTCTAAAAATGAACAACTATCTCTTTTGCTTAGGAACAGAATCACTTGCACGATGCTGTGGTCTCTGCGACTCTATATTCAGAGCATTTTCTTCTCTGCTCTGCCCATGCCATCAAAGGGGTACACACCCTGGTGGAGCTTTAGGCAGAAAAGTCCATTTCTAGAGTAAGTACGAACACCCCCTCCCTGCCCTCTCTCTTTCCCTCTCCCGACTACCGGGTAGAGGGTGGAGATTCTCAGATGCTTCTAGGTACTATCTGATGCTTCTAGAGTATTATCTCCCTCTCGGTTTTGGTGGCCTAATTTGGGGTCCTGCGGCCCTACTTTGATGTCTTGGGGTAAAACCTGGGGTGGAAAGCTGATCCCTGGTATGTGCCAGGGAGGTGCTTCTGGAGAAGGCTGCAAAGGCAAGGTTGCATCTGCAGAAACCACAGCCCTGGTGGATTCTGCAGAGCCAGGCCTCTGGGGATCTTGTGACTGGAAACCCGAGCTTCTGCTGGTCTCACAGCCCTTCTCATAAGGGGCGGAGGGAGCAGGGAAGGAATGAGCTCACCCTTCCTCTCCCCGGCCGTCTTGGCCGTGCCTCTGCCCTCGCTCACCTCCTTGTCACCCAGGCCCTTGGCAGGCTGGTGCTGTCAGGGTAGGAGGGTGCTGCGGTCACAAGCCTGCCAGATCCTACTTGTTGCTTTTGCAGAGTGTATAATCAGAGCATCAGGGGGAACTAGACAAACAGAAAGAACAAAGAAAGTCCTGAGATTTGGGCCAGTTTCTAGGAATTGAAAAATCTTTGCTAAAGTGAGGGTGTCTATGGATGATATGTTCTTGCATATGTTTGTGCTGACGTGTTTACTTATAGAGGCTTAACCATTAAATCATTTTACCCCCTGAGGATGCTCTCAGAGGCAACAAATCTCTGGGCATGAAATATATCATGGCAATAAAAACTTCTCATGACAGGCAGGATGCTGCTGGAGTGTGTAAAATAAATTTTAAAAACTGGGTTAAAACAGTAGGAGGCATGATAGTCTAGCAGAAATAAAAATGACAGTTGGAGATTGTCAAATCTAGATCCTTTTTTCCTGAACAATCAATGAACTATTTTTAGCCTTTATTTTTCTAGTGGGTAAAAATGATGATAACCATGCACTCTCTCCCAGTTCTTTCCCAGAGCTTCCTCATACTCCTCAAGTCTGGAATCAATACAATGTTAAAAAGAAAAAAGAGGTCATTAGTTAAGAATTGATAAATTGATTCAACAAACTGGGTTAAGAAGAAATGATAGGGCCAGGGGAGGGGGAAGGAGGAAATTTTAGGGAAATAGAGTGTACTTTCGTGGTCTTAAAGTTTCTTGTCATACGAAATCAGCTCTGACTTTTAGCCTGATATGAGTTAGTCAAGATTAATAATAATATTGACAATTTGAGTGACCTGTAATGTACCTGGCAGCATGCTGGAGGCTCTTTCTCATTAACTACTCAGTAATCACACTATCTCCCCAAGGAAAGTATAACACTCCTTGTATTATAGATGATGGAATGGAGACTCAAAAGACCAGATAACTGCCTCAAAGTCTCATGCTAGTGTGTATTGGAGATTGGCCAGTATATTGTGTATTGGAGATTGGCCAGTATACCATGCAATGGGTTAGTGGAAATACTGGGTATCTTCAGTGTTGATGTTCAAGCCTAGGTGTTCTGTGGGCCATTCAGCTAGTTTCTTCCTTTCTTTCTTTTAGAGACAGGGTCTTGCTCTGCCACCTAGACTGGAGTGCAGTGGTGCAATCATAGCGTATTGCAGCCTCAACTTCCTGAGCTCAAGGGATCCTCCTGCCTCAGCCTCTTAAGTAGCTAGGGCTACAGGTATGCACCACCATGCCCAGTTATTTAAAAACAAATTTTTTGTTAGAGATGGGGATCTTGCTATGTTGCCCAGGCTGGTCTTGAACTCCTGGCCTTAAACAGTCCCCCAGCCTTGGCCTCCCAAAGCACTGGGATTATAGGTGTGAACGACTGTGCCCAGACAAGTCAGCTATTTTCTATCATCTACCACGTTTTCTTCTCCCAAAAAAGCCCTCCCATGTGCCTTCTATGCTTTCAAATCCTTAGCCACTTACCTAAGTCCATTGACAAAGACTCAGAACAGAGACTTGTCGTATGGGCAAATCCAGAGACCAGGAGACTAGGTAAGTGTGGTGGCTGGCCCAATCTGTGGACTTGAGGGCCTTCTGGCTCCTGGATCTCCCTTTCCATACAGAGACAGGCCCCAAAGGGGACAGGAGGGGTGCTGCCCCAGAGCGCAGATCCTGGGGAGTGTGCGTGACGAGGATAAAACCACCTTGGCTTAGTTCTAGGGCCTTACGTGCTCACCAGGGACAGCCTGTGAGATATACAAATGTTAGTTTTAATCTCTCCTGTGAAGTTGTTAGTATGTGACCTGATCAGAAACACCCTCTACTCCAACCCTAGATGGTTGGTTTGCATTCACAGTCCTTTGGTCCACAGTCCAGAGGGAGCTCCTTCAAGGCATTGTCTCCTGGCTGTCTCTATCAGCAGTACAGGCTTTGTGCTTTAGCATAAAAGGTGTTAAAAAATACTTTTTGTTGTTGAGATGAATGGTGTTCAAGATGTGTGGGCTGGCTAGCAGTAGTCTACAGGCACCTCTGCCCTAGCACAAGCAGGCTGTAGGAATGCAGTGATCCTAGTAGCTTACACTCTTCAGAATCTCATTTGGTTTGGCCCTGATTCTGTTACCTGAAACCCACAGGAAAGTAAACTGAATCCTGCTGCTAGGATTTGGGAATATATGCCTTAAGTGAGTCTTTTCCAGAAATCTCTTGTTGGGCTGCTTAAAAGGGCAGAGACCTAGGACTTTATTCACCTTCCAGACAACCTGATGTGACCGTGCGTGTGCCTGTTTACTAATAAATATTTGCAGAATCAGTCCACGATTTGCTTTCATTGTAACATATCCCTAGTGATGAGTGTGTGTGCCCATGTGTATGCATGCACATACGTGTGTATGTGTGAGTAAGAGGTGATTATGCACATTTCTTCTCAAATCTGCGCTCAGTGACATCATGAGTTAGCTTGAAATAGACAAATGCTACAAATCAGGGCTTTTTCTTTTTTTTCCCCCTGGGAAACTGGTCATTAAACATTTACCTGTGCACTGCTGCCTCAAGCCTCTGGAGACTAATTGTGAGTGGACAAATTGTTCTAGGACAGTTTGTAGCATCATTAAAATAAATCAACCTGCTTGTCCCTACCTTTAGTCCATAAGGAGGTTAAAAACAGTTTTCAATTTGTCTTATAAGAACCCTAGGGTTTTTCAATATATAAGTGTTAATATTTGCAAACAAGATTTAAAAATGATAAAAGGAGGCCGGGCGCGGTGGCTCATGCCTGTAATCCCATCCCTTTGGGAGGCCCTGGTGGGCAGATCACCTGAGGCCAGGAGTTTGAGGCCAGCCTGACCAACAAGGTGAAACCCTGTCTCTACCAAAAAATACGAAAATCAGCCGGGCATGGTGGTGCACGCCTGTAGTACTAGCTACTAGGGAGGCTGGGGTGGGAGAATCTCTTGAACCCGGGAGGCAGAGGTTGCAGTGAGCCAAGATCGCACCTTTGCACTCCAGGCTGGGCAACTGAGTGAGACACTATCTCAAAAAAAAAAAAAAAAAAAAAAGATAAAAGCACCACACACCTATTACAGACTACTTAGATATTAGAAAGAAGTGAAAATGCCGAAATATATCACCCTTAGTTCTACCAGCCAAAGATAATAATTTTTAAAATCTCATTTTACAAAGTTAAGTTGTGTGACCAAGCTTTATTTTTAAGAAAGCAAAAATAAGGAAGCACTCTCCTTAATTGTGTTGAAATGAGTTTTATTCATTGTGGAAAGCCAAGTGGAAAGAATAATTTTCAGTCTTTTGATCACTTAAGTTAGCCATGATTCCAAAAAGAAAACCTGCTTTTCCACAAACTTACAACAAGTGCCACTTGCCTCCTTCTTGTCTTGGATTTCGATGTCCCCAGAAGCTATATTTTCTGTCTTCAGCGTGTTAGCAAGAGTGTCAGGGGTTATGAAATAATAAGCTGAACTGTTCCCCAAATTCTCACAGTTTACTACACATGAGCTTCCTGAGAAAGTCAACTAAAGTGAGTTCAGTCTTTGGAGTCATTTAAACACAAAGGGCTCTTCCAACTGCACAGTGAGAAACTCAACAATAGCTATTGTCTTCAAGTGACCACAGAGCCCAGCTGTCAAGGACTGGTTGGTTAAGAAACACATCTCAGGGCACAGTAACTGGAGTGTGTTTGCTTTGGAACTAAGACTATTTTAGAAATAAATTGAGGATCCAGATGTAATGAAAGAAGCAGGGACAAGACTCTCTTTTTTGTGAACAGCGCTTGTAACTTGTTACCCTGCATTTCGATGCTATCACAATGCAGTTTGAGTTGAACGGCCTGCATCTGGTATTGCTTAAGTAATATCAGTGTTTCCCACTGGCTAGCCTTGTAGGGCAAGACAATCCCTCTCCTGAAAGTTCACCCACATAATGTCAAGAAAACAGCCCCTAATGATTTATTTAAAGTCATGTCGGCCAGGCACGGTGGCTCACGCCTGTAATTTCAGCACTTTGGGAGGCTGAGGCTAGTGGATCACAAGGTCAAGAGATCGAGACCATCCTGGCCAACATGGTGAAACCCCGTCTCTACTAAAAATACAAAAATTAGCCAGGCATGGTGGCATGTGCCTGTAGTCCCAGCTACTTGGGAGGCTGAGGCAGGAGAATCGCTTGAACCCGGGAGGCGAAGGTTGCAGTGAGCCGAGATTGTGCCACTGCACCCCAGCCTGGCAACAGAGCGAGACTCCGTCTCAAAATAAATAAATTAAAAAAAATAATGAAGTCATGTCAGCAGAGGAGTTTGTATATTCCAGAACTTCAGGATAAATGCATCACAGTGGCTATGCAGAATATTGAAGGCTGTCAGAATTACAACGAATTTGTAATTGAGGCCTTTACCTTCGTGTTGTATGTCTTCTGATGGGGGAATGAAGGCGAGCATCAATTTATAAGCTATGGCAGAGCCCACATCACAGGTGTCACAAAACACTTTGCTAAAAATGCTTCCATTCACCAAGAGAGAATTCTCATGTAAACCATGGACTTTCGGTGATGATGATGTGTCAGTGTAGGCTCATCAATTGCAATGAATGTACCAGTTTAATGGGATGTTGATAATGACAGAGTCTGTGCATGAGTGGGGGTAGGCACAGAGGGTCTATGGGAAGTCTCTGTACCTTCCGCTCAATTTTAACTTTGAACTTTAAACTGCTCTAAAACATAAAGTCTATTTTTTTTTTTTAGACGGAGTCTCGCTCTGTTACTCAGGCTGGAATGCAGTGGTGTGATCTCGGCTCACTGCAACCTCCGCCTCCCGGGTTCAAGTCTGTCTCAGCCTCCCAAGTAGCTGGGACTACAGGTGCCCACCACCATGCCTGGCTAATTTTTTGTATTTTTAGTAGAGACCAGGTTTCACTGTGTTGGCCAGGATGGTCTCGATCTCCTGACCTCGTGATCTGCCCATCTCGGCCTCCCAAAGTGTTGGGATTACAGGCATGAGTCACAGCACTTAGCCATAAAGTCTATTTTAAAAAACACAATCGTTTTTATTTTTTGGAGAAACCATTCCCAGGGTGAAAAGAGTCAACTGCCAGAGCTGTGGCACTTTGGGCCCATACCATGCAAGCAGAGCCTGAGTGTGTGTTTGGGTCTGCTCCGGACATTGAGTCATTAAAGAGTGGAGTTTTTTTTAAAGATCAGAAAGAAAAAATAAAGAGAGAAACTCATCTGAAAGGCTTTTTTTTCTTTTCTTTCTTTTCTTTTTTTTTTTTTTTTTTTTTTGACAGTCTTGCTCTGTCACCTGGGCTGGAGTGCAGTGGCACAATCTTGGCTCACTGCAACCTCAACCTCCCGGGTTCAAGTGATTCTCCTGCCTCAGCCTCCCAAATAGCTGGGATTACAGGTGCCCGCCCCCACACCTGGCTAATTTTTTTTTTTTTTTTTTTTTGTATTTTTAGTAGAGACAGGCTTTTGCCATGTTGGCCATGCTGTTCTTGAACTCCTGACCTCAGGTGATCTGCCCACCTTGGCCTTTCAAAATGCTGGGATTACAGGCATGAGCCACCGCACCCGGCCTGAAAGTCTTTGTTTTCATTAAGCATGGGAACCATTGATTTGTGAAGGTTTCCAGTTAAAAGTGACATGAGAGAAATGATGCATTTTCGTGATGGTTCCTTTGAGATCATTATTTTCTGAAGATTTAATTCATTATTTTCAATGTGGTACATACGGGTGGGGATAAAAAGGAGAAAGGAATATAGTTGAAGGCTGTGTGATCTGCCATGTGACTCCTCCCTGCAAAACCACAAATCTCCAGTAAAATCTGTAAAGAAAAAAAAAGGTCAGATGTCTGCCTCAAGTAGATATATTAACGGAATTGGAGAAGGGGCTAAGTTTTGTGTTCTGGGTGTCTCTGGGTATAACAGGGACAACCCCTGAGGGTTTATAAGAGTGAAGGCAAAAGAGAGCATGGAAGACAATATGACTGCCAGAGGGAAAATAATTCTATTCATGCTGGCTTTCTTAACTGCAACGGTCAATTTTAGAAATATTGTTACAGCCAGGAGGATCCCTCTGCTAGATACATTATACCTCTGACCTAGAAATGGCTGACATCAACACTAAAAATAGATGGGGGTTTCTTAAACAGGTTTAGTAATAGAATTTGGTTATCACAGAACTTCAACCACCAGACCAGTTTAATCCAAAGTGAGGCCCAGAAAGTGGAACAGTGACAAGCAGGATCGCTCCAGTCATGTGGGAAAGTACAATGTATTCATCCTAGGAGATTATGACAGAAACAGAGAGATCACCTGGGGACTGACTGTGTTTACTGTGAGAAAATAGATGGAGCCCTGCAGGGAGGAAGTCATGGGATCTGCTCGGGACTTTGAACTTGGCCAGAAAATCCTGTTTTCTCTTGGCGACTGACTTCTCTACACACTACTTTTCAACATATTCATAATCACACGAGGAAGAAGGCAAGACTCTAGTACTTTTGGGTGCTCAAAGACACTTTTGGGAGAAACATATATATTAACTTCCTCTTCTGGTAGAGAGAAAGATATGGAACAGATCTGAAGACCATCTTTATGTTGTATCCATGGAAACTGGGGGGATAATGGAGTTCTGTGCTAGACCCCCGCTGACTTCAGTAGGGATGGCATCATGTTCAAGAAGCTGAGGAAGAGACCCAGAGCCAGCAAAAGAGACATGGGGTTTATTGAGGGGACTTACATGGAGGGCTGTCCAGTGGCGGTGGGCTGGACAGGAGAACCTCAGCCACTTGTAAAAAACATGCAGTTTGTATAGCATTTTCACTTAGCACCCTCCACCTGGCAACCTTCATTTAACCCAAAACAAAGGGGCCTCAATCCCCTGTATGGCCCATGTTCCACAGGATGGGAAAGGGGTTCAGACGTTCCTCATAGATAGGGAATAAATTTGTGGGTTGGCCACTCCCAGATTGATTCCTTAGCTCAGAATTCTGAACACACATTCTTCTTAGACCACAGGGTCACTCTCAAGTTATGCCTAAATTACATTATTGCTGTCAGGCCGCCTGAGGGTATGCTACATCCCAGCATACCCCGGAGTGGCCCTCACATTCTTATCACATCACTCTTCCACAAGTTCCCTGGGGCCAGGTATGCAGAGGATCATTGCAGCCAGACACTGCGGCATCAATACAAACTATACCAACAACAAAGAATAATGAATATAATAGCAATCATACCATATAGAAAGTTTTTCCAAGCACTTGAGAGTTGATTGAACCACATAGTTATAGGATTGGATGACAGGGATTCTATAGTGGAAATATTAGTATTTAGGACCTGTATAGTATGGGTTACATTGTGAGAGTAATTAGGGATATATATAAAAAACATTCATGTTTGTTTGTTTGTTTGTTTTTGAGACAGGGTCCCAGTTTTTTGCCCAGGTTGGAGTGCAGTGGCACAATCTCGGCTCAATGCAGCTTTGACCTCCCAAGCTCAAGCGATCCTCTCACCTCAGTCCCCCAGCAGCCGCGACTACAGGCACATGCCACCATGCCCAGCTAATTTTTTGTATTTTTTGGGGAGATGAGGTTTCGCCATGTTGCCAGGCTGGTCATGAACTCCTGAGCTCAAGTGATCCGCCCACCTCAGCCTCCCAAAGTGCTAGGATTGCAGGCATCAGCCACCACACCCAGCCCAATATTCAGTTTTAATTAATGCACAGGTTCTGCCCTGGCAAGCAAGATGTCCAGGGCCATGTGATTTTACAAAGAAGGGTGTGTGACCCACTCCTGGATCTGCACTACCATTGTCTACCCCAGCCCATCGTATACAGTGTACCCCCCAGCGGGGGTAACATTAACTGGCTCCCATACTAGGCAGAAAATATGTCATCTCGTCTTGTTGATGGTGGGAAACTCACTGCATGAGGTGCTGTTGTTGCTAAAGGGAAGTGGGTGATGGTCATTATACCAAGTACAGAAGTGGCTCCAGGGATCAGGTTAGCTGCTTGGATGTATCGTGGCAGGCCCGCGGTGGTGGAGAGGGGCAGCTTTCTGCAGACCCAACAGTCTGTTTTGTTCTGGAGAGAGATCACTATCTGTACCCAGTCCACAAAGAGGTTTGCTGTGCACCATCTATGGGAAAAAGGTGAGATGTTTAGTGGGTACAAGAAAGGGCAAGTCATGGCCATTTAACAAGACACAGGAAGTTGTGTCATTCTGAGAGAGCGCCACCCCTGACCATGGCCAGGTGCCTGGTTTACGATACCAAATGGATTGCCCCGCTCTGCCACATGTTATGGGAGGTCAGAGTAAGACATGGGGGTATCATAATGTTCCGTAATGAGAGGATGATCATCCCCTTGCACAAAGGGAGGACCAGGATTCATTATTTTAGAAGTATGAGGAAGAGTAGGGTGTAAAGTAGGTGTGACCTGTATGTCCTATTCCAGGCCCTTCCCCCATGGAGCAGAAAAACCAAACCATCAGGGACTGGTTTGCCATTTTCAGGGCCATGTAATGATGTGCTTGCTGGTACATAGGTCCTGTGGCAACGGCAATAGCAGGTTACCTTGAATCCCAGGTTGAGACAAAAGTGTACTGTCCCTTAGCCTGTCTCCCTGGATCCTGACAGGGGAATCAGGTCCTTGCATCAGAACAGTGTACAGCCTGGAATGATGAGAACATGCATGCTCATTCAGGGTGTGGATGGCTGCTGGTAAGCAGCATGTCCACAGAACCAGAAAGTGCACCTCCTGCCAGAGTTGTCACTTCAACAGTCCATTCATCTGTTCAATCAGCCATGTTGCTGTAGGGCTATCTGCAAGTGGAAATGCCGGTGGCTATCCAGGGCCTCCACCCATTTCTGTACTGTATGTCTGATAATTACAAGCCCTGATCGCTGTCGATATTGGTGGGGACACTGCAGGCTGCACTGTATGTCTGGTAATTACAAGCCCTGATCACTGTCAATATTAGTGGGGACACTGTAGGCTGCACACAGCTGCTCTAGTCCTTTCATGGTGGTTTTTCTGGGTAGCATGCTTGCTGGGATATGCCTGCAGCTGCCCCGTGCAGGTGTCTGCACAGTCAAGGCATAGTGGCAGCCATTAGAAGCAAAGGCCCTATGTAGTCACCTGCCACTGTTGCACTGGGCTCCAGCCCCTGACCATCTTTTAGGTATCAGGCAGCCAGGGCCTGGGGCATTCAGGCCAGGTAGGACATTGCTGACAGACATGTACTATGTCTTTATATCATAGTGGCAGGCCCCAGTTCTTCACTATGGCTCAGAGAGTACATTGTCCCCGATATCTTGTTTTCTCAGGTAGCCACGGGGACTTCCTCAAGGAGACAAATGCAGGCGAGCCCATCCACCCGTGGGTTTCTAGGTGGTGTAGGTGGAGTGTGGGCATCCATGTGGTAGGCCGCTATGTGCATCCCCGGATGCAATGGAGAATGTCCTTCCACATGTCAGCACCCCAGAGGGGGTAACCCACTACTGTCCACATCCTGGGCTTCCCACTGTAGTAGCCACATGGTGAGTCCCTTAAAGATGGCCCAACTGCAGGCTGGGCACAGTGGCTCATGCCTGTAATCCCAGCACTTTGGGAGGCCGAGGCGGGTGGATCATGAGGTCGGGAGATTGAGACCATCCTGGCTAACATGGTGAAACCCCATCTCTACTAAAAATACAAAAAAATTAGCTGGGCGAGGTGGCAGGCACCTGTAGTCCCAGCTAACCGGGAGGCTGAGGCAGAAGAATGGCATGAACCTGGGAGGCGGAGCTTGCAGTGAGCTGAGATCACGCCACTGCACTCCAGCCTGGGCAACAGAGCGAGACTCTGTCTCAAAACAAAAAACAACAGACAAACAAAAAAGACGGCCCAACTGGGCTGAGCGCAGTGGCTAACGCCTGTAATCCCAGCACTTTGGGAGGCTGAGGCAGGCGGATCACAAGGTCAGGAGTTCGAGACCAGCCTGGCCAGTATGGTGAAACCCCATCTATACTAAAAATCCAAAAATTAGCCAGGAATGGTGGCGGGCACCTGTAGTCCCAGCTACTTGGGAGGCTGAGGCAGGAGAATCACTTGAACTGGGGAGGTGGAGGTTGCAGTGAGCTGAGATCATGCCACTGCACTCCAGCCTAGGCGACAGAGCAAGACTCCATCTCAAAAAAAAAAAAAAAAAGATAGCCCAACTATGGGTGCACAGGACTATTGGGTCTGGCTCATGGAGTGGGACTGTCCAAGCAGCTGGCAGCTCAGCCCATTGGCTACTATGTCCTTTGCCTGTACCAAGACAGATACTCTCAGTGGACAGCTGGATGGCCACAGCTGTCCAAGTGCAAGGATTGTCTCGTGATGAGTGGTCTGTGTACCAGGCCTGGTAGGAGTTGGGCCCTTTTCCTTCTGTACGAGGAAGGGAATCTCTGTAGGTTTAGTGGCCTCTATCAAAGACTGCCCTTCAGTTGTCACATAGATGACAGGGCCAAGCACCAAATGGAACTCTGCGCTCAAAAGGCTATTAGTCAATGTGCTCCTCTGTTAAAGGCATTGATGCCATTTAGCCATAGGCTATATCTGGCCATTCCCAGACTTGGGTTTCTGGAAGATATCCTTCAGCCAACCTGCTATGGGGCATTGGGTGCGTACTAGCACAGGGACCTCCTTTAACATCCTCCACTCATTGTCAGGCAGAGTTGCATAGAGTATGCAGCACAGAGTTGTTGCTCCAGATGCTACACCTAATTTCAGCTCCCTGCCACAGTTGGGACCAGAATCCTAAAGGCACGTGTTTATGTCTTTGCCTTTGCCCCAGGCCCCACCCAAACCCCTCAGGGTAACTGGCTACAAATTCACGAGGCTGTCCCTGCACTAGAACTACCAAGGCTAATATTCATTTCACTGCAACTTTATCTTGTTTCTAGGCCTCATCCTCCCCTTGTGGGCCAGTCCCCATGGACCCTCTTCTTAATTAAGCAGTACGGGGGCTAAGGATTTGGGCCAAATGGGGAATAAAAAGACACCCATGCCCTGGAAGGCCTGAGAAGGTTTGCAGCTGCTTTGGTATGGTAGGACGTGGGTAGACCTGCACCTTATCCACAATGGCAGATGGAACAACTTTAGTCTTAACTGACCAGAGGACACCCAAGTATTTGACTGACAAGCCTGGACCCTGGAGTTTGTCTCTGTTGACTGCCCATCCTGTTTTCCAAGTGAGACAGCAAGGTGGTGGCTGCAGTTTGCTGGAGGAAGACTCAGAAGTTAGCATGAAATCACCAATGTAATGGAAAACATGTACCCCCTCCTGGGCAGTTCATATACCAAGATCCTCAGCCACTAGGCAGGGACAGAGTGGGGCTAGGCAAATATCCCTAGGGCAGACAGTAAAGGTCCATTGTTCTCCTTTCCAGGTGAATGCAAATTGGTCTTGACTCTGGTGCAATGGGGTTGCTGAAGGTGTTGGCTACATCGGTAACAAAATGGTATGTGTCCAGCATCTCTCCTACCCTCATCAGAAAGGAGGCGATATTGGGAACAGCTGCACACATTTAATTCTCAGTAATCTACTGTCATTCTCCATGTACCATCAGGTTTCTGTATGGGCCATACAGGGCTGTTGCATGGGCTGTGCGCTGGCCTTATGATGCCTACCCGGGCTAACTCCCCCCGTGGTCCTCGTGGTTTCATCCTGCCTTTCTCCCCACCAGCAGGCGGTGTTGCTCCAGTGCTACTACTCACTGCTTTTGCATTCCCCTCCCCGCCCATCACATGCTTCACCAGTCTAACTGTCATTTGGAATTCCCCAGCAGTTGTTTGGAGGGTCAAGCCTGATAAGATATCCATTCCCAAGATATATTCTGGGATGGGAGCTATGTATATCAACAAAGTTTTGGTGGCAGTCTCCCAACTTGTAAAACTAGTTCAACCTGTCTGACTTCCATGGCCTCTCTCCATAACCATCTATTGCTGACATAGGCCCTTGGAACCAATGGGAGTTGCCATATATGAGGGTGCATCCAGCTCCAGTATCCACTAGGGCACGCAATCTGGTTCAATTCTTAAGTGACCAATATATAATTAGTTCTACTTGTGGCCTCTGGTTCCCCCAGACACCCTGGCCACCATTGCTCTGATTGGGATTTCAGGGCCTTGGCCTTCATCCTAATCTGAAGGGGCCGGCACTTGCCGTTGCTCTATGGGAGGAAAGGGCAGTGGGCTGAACCTAAGGCTCCTCAGTAAAGTGCTGTTCTGGTTTGAGCTTCTGCCACAGTCCAACCAGAACAGCAGTGGGCTGTTTATCTGTTTTCACAGTAGGTGTCTCTGCCACTACTGGGTCACCCCACATTTGTCAGCAGGTCACCCGGATAGGCCCCTTGGCTGTCTCCTTTCCTTTTATAACCAGGTTGGTTATACAGCTGTCCAAGTGTCTACATCAAATTCTAACTTGATCTGCCTCCTTTCACTCCCCTTTTAGCCAGGGGATCCATTCCCTGTCCTTCCCTAGGGTAACATTCTCACTATCCATGATAAGGGACAACTACCTGAACAAGCTGGAAATAGTGAAGAACACCTTTAGCTCAACGCTTCTCAACACTGACTTCAAAGTAGAGTTAAATTAGATTTTCAATGTAGAGACCCATGTCCCCCCACCACCCGCAAATTTGGACTCGACTGGTATGGAGAAGCGTTGTGTATTGAATTTGGATGAAAGCATAGCCCAGGTGATTCTAATGTACAGCCTTTCATGCGCGTCCGTGTGAAGAGACCACCAAACAGGCTTTGTGTGAGCAACATGGCTGTTTATTTCACCTGGGTGCAGGCGGGCTGAGTCCGAAAAGAGAGTCAGCGAAGGGAGATGGGGTGGGGCCGTTTTATAGGATTTGGGTAGGTAAAGGAAAATTACAGTCAAAGGGGGTTTGTTCTCTGGCGGGCAGGAGTGGGGGTCGCAAGGTGCTCAGTGGGGGTGCTTTTTGAGCCAGGATGAGCCAGGAAAAGGACTTTCACAAGGTAATGTCATCACTTAAGGCAAGGACCGGCCATTTACACTTCTTTTGTGGTGGAATGTCATCAGTTAAGGTGGGGCAGGGCATTTTCACTTCTTTTGTGATTCTTCAGTTACTTCAGGCCATCTGGGCGTATACGTGCAAGTCACAGGAGATGCGATGGCTTGGCTTGGGCTCAGAGGCCTGACATTCCTGCCTTCTTATATTAATAAGAAAAATAAAACAAAATGGTGTTGAAGTGTTGGAGCGGCGAAAATTTTTGGGGGGTGGTATGGAGAGAGAAAGGGCGATGTTTCTCAGGGCTGCTTCAAGTGGGATTAGGGGCGGCGTGGGAACCTAGACTGGGAGAGATTAAGCTGAAGGAAGATTTTGTGGTAAGGGGTGATATTGTGGGGATGTTAGAAGAAACATTTGTCGTATAGAATGATTGGTGATGGCCTGGATACGGTTTTGGATGAATTGAGAAACTAAATGGAATAACAGAAGGAGAAAAACAGGTATAAAAGGTCTAAGAATTGGGACGACTCAGGATATCTGATTAGAGAGTGCCTAAGGAGATTCAGCATAGTCCTGCCAGCAAAGATTATTTATTTATTTCAAGAGTTAAGAGTGGCAGTTTGGGGATAGCACCAGGAGATATCAGCTGTGATGGTTTGGAAAAACAGTGTAAACCGGCAGTGTAAACAAGAGCAGGGCATGTATGAGTAGTTGAGAATGGTGAATAGGAGTATGACTAGACAGAAGATAGTAGGGATGACAAGTTTTTTGGGGCACAGTCTAAGTTGGTCTGGTGTCTGGAATGAGACTGGGGCCTAATAAAAAGGAGCGTCTATACAGGAGCTCAAATGGGCTGTACTCTGTAGCATTCCGAGGACAGGCCTGAATTCTGAGAAGGGAAAGTGGTAAAAGTATTGTCCAGTCCTTTTTAAATTGGTGGCTGAGCTTGGTGAGGCGTGTTTTTAAAAGACCTTTAGTCTATTCTACTTTTCTTGAAGACAGAGGACCATAAGGGATATAAAGGTTTCACTGAATACTAAGAGCCTGAAAAACTGCGTGGCTGATTTGACTAATAAAGGCTCGTCTTTTATCAGACTGTATTGAGGTGGGAAGGCTAAACTGAGGAATTATGTCTGACAGAAGGGAAGAAATGACTGTGGTGGCCTTCTCAGATCCTGTAGGAAAGGCCTCTACCTATCCAGTGAAAGTATCTAGCTAGACTAAGAGGTATTTTAATTATCTGACTCCGGGCATGTTGAGTAAAGCTAATTTGCCAGTCCTGGGTGGGGCAAATCCTCAAGCTTGATGTGTAGGGAAGGGAGGGGGCCTGAATAATCCCTGAGGAGTAGTAGAATAGCAGATGGAACACTGAGAAGTTATTTCCTTGAGGATAGATTTCCACGATGGAAAGGAAATGAGAGGTTCTAAGAGGTGGGCTAGTGGCTTGTACTATAGCATAACCTGCCTTTGCTGGTGTGTGGTGATTAGGCCTGGTGGAACCGCCATCAATAAATCAAGCGTGATCAGGGTGAGGAACGGGAAAGAAGGAAATTTGGGGAAATGGGGTGAATGTCAGGTGGATAAGAGAGATACAGTCATGGGGGTCAGGTGTGGTATCAGGAATAATGTGGGAGGCCGGATTGAAGTCTGGGCCAGGAACGGTAATTGCGGGAGACTCAACGAAGAGTGAGTACAGCTGAAGGAGCTGGGAAGCAGAAAGTATATGCATCAGGTATGAGGAAGAAAATAGATTTTGGAAGTTATGAGAACTGTAGAGAGTGAGTTGAGCATAGTTTGTGATTTTGAGGGCCTCTAAAAGTATTAATGCAGCAGCAGCCGCTGCACGCAGACATGAGGGCTAGGCTAAAACAGTAAGGTCAAGTTGTTTGGACAGAAAGGCTACAGGGTGTGGTCCTGGCTCTTGTGTAAGAATTCTGACTACGCTAACCATCCCTAGGAAGGAAAGGAGTTGTTGTTTTGTAGAAGGTGCTGGGGTTTGAGAGATCAGTCGGACATGATTGGCAGGGAGAGCACGTGTGTTTTTATGAGAATTATGCCGAGATAGGTAACAGATGAGGAAGAAATTTGGGCTTAATTGAAGTAATGGGGGCTGTCTGTGAAGCTTCCAGCAGTACAGCCTAGGTAATTTGCTGAGCTTGATGGGTGTCAGGGTCAGTCCAGGTGAAAGTGAGGAGAGGCTGGGATTAAGGGTGCAAAGGAATAGTAAAGAAAGCATGTTTGAGATCTAGAACAGAATAATGGGTTATAGAGGCAGGTACTGAGGATAGGAGAGTATATGGGTTTGGCACCACGGGGTGGATAGGCAAAACAATTTGGTTGATAAGGCGCAGATCCTGAACTAGTAAGGCTTGTCTGGTTTTAGGACACGTAAAATGGGGGAATTGTAAGGAGAGTTTATAGGCTTTAAAAGGCCATGCTGTAGCAGGCGAGTGATAACAGGCTTTAATCTTTTTAAAGCGTGCTGCGGGATGGGATATTGGCGTTGAGTGGGGTAAGGGTGATTAGGTTTTAATGAGATGGTAAGGGGTGCATGATCGGTTGCCAAGGAGGGAGTAGAGGTATCTTATACTTGTGGGTTAAGGTGGGGGGATACAAGAGGAGGACGCAAAGGAGGCTTTGGATTGGGAAGAAGGGCAGCAATGAGATACAGCTGTAATCCAGGAATAGTCAGGGAAGCAGATAATTTAGTTAAAGTGTCTCAGCCTAATAAGGGAACTGGGCAGGTGGGGGTAACTAAAAAGGAGTGCTTAAAAGAGTATTGTCTAAGTTGGCACCAGAGTTGGGGAGTTTTAAGAGGTTTAGAAGCCTGGCCGTCAATACCCACAACAGTTATGGAGGCAAGGGAAACAGGCCCTTGAAAAGAAGGTAATGTGGAGTGGGTACCCTCCGTATTGATTAAGAAGGGGACGGGCTTACCATCCACTGTGAGAGTTACCGGAAGCTCGGCGTCCGTGCTTCCGAGGCGATCGGGCTGTGTCAGTCTTCAGCCGCTAAGCCAAGAAGATCTGGGAAGGAGTCAGAGAGCCTTGGGCCAGAGTTCCAGGGGCTCTGGGAGTGGCTGCCAGGTGAGTTGAACAGTCCGATTTTCAGTGGGGTCCCACACAGATGGGACGTGGCTTAGGAGGAATCCCGGGCTACGGGCATTCCTTGGCCTGGTGGCCAGATTTCTGGCACTTGTAGCAAGCTCCTGGGGAAGGAGGTTCTGGAGGAACGCCTGGCCACTGCGGTTCAGGCATTTGGAAGTTCTTGTGTGCTGGAGATGTGGCTGGGGTTTGTCTCACAGTGGAGGCAAGGAATTGCAACTTTTTTCTATTATTGTACACCTTGAAGGCGAGGTTAATTAAATCCTGTTGTGGAGTTTGAGGGCCGGAATTTAATTTTTGGAGTTTTATTTAATGTCGGGAGCAGATCGGGTAATAAAATGTATATTGAGAATAAGACGGCCTTTTGACTTTTTAGGGTCTAGGGCTGTAAAGTGTCTCAGGGTTGCTGCCAAACAAGTCATGAACTGGGCTGGATTTTTATATTTGATGAAAAAGAGCCTAAACGCTATCTGATTTGGGATAAAGAAAAAGGAGCATTAACCTTGACTATGCCTTTGGCTCCAGCCACCTTTTTAAGAGTAAATTGCTGGGCGGGTGGGGGAGGGCTAGTCACGGAAGGAAATTGTAAGCTTGACCAGGTGTGAGGAGGGGAGGCAATAAAAAAATTATAGGGTGGAGGAGCCGAGGCTGAGGAAGAATTGGGACCTAGCTTGGCCTGGCGAGGAGGGGAGAGGTCAGATGAGTCTGTAGAAAAGGAAGATTAGAAAGACTCAGGGACGCTTGGGGTTGGGACTGAGGGGACAGGCAGGAGGGAAAGAAGGAAGATTTGGGATGAGTTGCACTGGGCACAGAGACTAGGAAGGGACTGATGTGTAAAAGAATGCCTGGACATCAGGCACCTCAGACCATTTGCCTATTTTGCAACAAGAATTATTTAGATCTTGCAGGATGGAAAAATTCAAAGTGCCATTTTCTGGCTATTTGGAACTACTGTTGAGTTTGTATTGGGGTCAAGCAGCATTGCAGAAGAAAATAAGGCATTTAGGTTTTAGGTCAGGTGTGAGTTGAAGAGGTTTTAAGTTTTTGAGAACACAGGCCAAGGGAGTAGAAGGGGGAATGGAGGGTGGAAGATTGCCTATAGTGAAGGAAGCAAGCCTAGAGAAAAGAGAGAGTAGAGAAACGGAGGGAAGGGGTTCGGGGGTTCTTACCTTCCAGAAAAGTGGGAAGAGGGGTTGGGGCGCAGAGATAAGAGGTCGGGGCATGGAAATAAGGGATGGGGTGCAGAAATAAGGGGTTGGGGCATGGAAATAAGGGGTTGGGGCACGGAAATAAGGGATTGGGGTGCAGAGATACAAGGTTGGGGTGTGGAAATAAGGGATTGGGGGTTCTTGCCCCCTAGAAAAGTGGGACTTGCCACTAAGGGTGAAAGAGAACGGGTTGAGGGGTACTTGCCCCTCCCCCAGAAAAGCGGGACTTGCCACTAAGGGTGAAGGAGAAGGGGTTGAGGGGTACTTGCCCCTGCCCCAGGAAAGCAGAGAAGGGGTAGAGACAAGGAGAGAAGGGGTTGGGGTACTTGCCCCTTCCCCAGAAAAGCAGGACTTGCCGCTAAGGGTGAAGTACCAAGGCAGGCATCCCTGCGTGGTCTGACACCTTTGAAACGTGGTTGAATAATCAGAGAGGCGTCCTTGCAATGATTAAACACCAAGGGAAGGCTGCCTTCCTAGTCCGTGACCGGCGCCAGAGTTTTGGGTTGACAGATAATGTCTCCTTTGTCTCTCCCAGAAAATGAAAGGAATTGAAATTAAGAGAAGGGAGAGATTGAAGAGTGGAAAGAAGAAAGTGGTTGAGGGACAGTGAGAGAGGTTGGAGAAGAGAGTAAGAAGAGGCCGCTTACCTGATTTAAAATTGGTGAGATGTTTCTTGGGCTGGTCGGTCTGAGGACCTGAGGTCGTAGGTGGATCTTTCTCATGGAGCAAAGAGCAGGAGGACAGGGGATTGATCTCCCAAGGGAGGTCCCCCGATCCGAGTCATGGCACCAAATTTCATGCGCGTCCGTGTGAAGAGACCACCAAACAGGCTTTGTGTGAGCAACATGGCTGTTTATTTCACCTGGGTGCAGGCGGGCTGAGTCCGAAAAGAGAGTCAGCGAAGGGAGATAAGGGTGGGGCCGTTTTATAGCATTTGGGTAGGTAAAGGAAAATTACAGTCAAAGGGGGTTTGTTCTCTGGCGGGCAGGAGTGGGGGTCGCAAGGTGCTCAGTGCGGGTGCTTTTTGAGCCAGGAAAAGGACTTTCACAAGGTAATGTCATCACTTAAGGCAAGGACCGGCCATTTACACTTCTTTTGTGGTGGAATGTCATCAGTTAAGGTGGGGCAGGGCATTTTCACTTCTTTTGTGATTCTTCAGTTACTTCAGGCCATCTGGGCGTATACGTGCAAGTCACAGGAGATGCGATGGCTTGGCTTGGGCTCGGAGGCCTGACACAGCCAGGGCTGAGAACCACTGTTAGCTGAATCTGTGTCTGGGTTCTGTGAAAGGTTTATCTTATGCTTCTATTGTATTGACTTCTACTGAGCTGACCCTGAATTGACTCTCTTATTTGCCTGGGCTCTGACCTTTGAAAATTATCTTCTTTCCAGGGACTCCCAACCTACTGCTAGCTTAGTCTCTGAAGTGTGCATTCCCATAGTCTTCTTGAATATGAGTCTTCCTGGAGAAAACTCCTGTCAAGTCAAGAAGTGTTTCAGTAGAACCTTTGCTTCTGGTGACTAGGACTTAATCTTCTGGTTCTTTCTTTAGTCTCTGGCTTTGAGACACTAAACAAAGAGAACGCATGGCCATGGAAGCATCTGGGATCACAGCCTCAAGGCCATAACAACATGTCTTTGGGGTTCATGTCATTGCCATGCCTCCTTGAGCTGGAGATCCAAGAGGGGCTGGAAGGCGAGTGTGGTTTGAAAGGCCCACCAGCTTGGCCAGTGCTCTGATTAGAGAACTTTGTACACTTTTGTACACTTTGTACATCTTTGTGTACCTTTTACAAACAAGTATACAGACAGGGTGAGCAGAGTTCACACTTTGCCTTAGTGAAATGCACTGTGACATGAAGCATACTTTTACTCTGGAATGTTTAGTCTCTAACATGGGACTCCTGTGTGTTGCCTAAACTTGTTCATCATTTCATGATTAAGGAAACAGGAAGGACAGTGTGTGGCTTCCAGAATCTAGAAACAAGGTAGAGCTCCCATAAGGTTTCATGGGAGCTCACTTTCCCTGCTTTGTGTCTGTAACTCTGAGGCTGTTCACTGTCACAGTCAAAACAACAACAACAAAAAACAAAGCGAGAACTTTCCACCTCTCAATAGCTTTGGTTAAAATCTCCAGGAGTCCTGATCTCTTGCAAGTGAGAGAGTAAAGAAAAAGTTTAGAAGTTGTGAACTCTTCCTTTGAAATTCTCATTTGCCTTTCAATGTACTCTTTTGCCTTAAACAGGAAAGCCACCTATATTGCTCAAAGCCAGGGCTGAGAGGGAGAGATTTTCAGGTCTGCAAAGCTAAGTTGATGTTTTCAGAAGATGATTTTCTCTTCCTTCTTAAATGTGTTTGTGATGTAGAAAGATGGCTGTCTAGAGCTCAGATTCTGTGATTTGATGTATTACCCTTGGATTACAACGTGAAATACAGCTTTAAAAACCTAGATACATATGGCAGTATATGGATAATACAAACAAAAACCATACAAAATCAACCAACCCACAAACAAAAACCCCAACTCCCAAATAGACTTATAAGTGAAGTTGTCCTCAAAAGTTATTGAATTGAATATTTGCTAAGTTAGCTAGAACTATTATTTAAAGTAGTTTTATTCATTAAATGACATTTTGTTGATTATGCGAAGGACCCATAGAATTTAACAACAGTTTTCCGGCCCCTTTCTAGTACTGACAGTGGCGCTAATTTTTCAAGAAACTGGAATAGGGATTTAAAGTAAAATGTGGGTTTCGGCTGCCTAGTGAAATTCAATGAAATCAATAGGAAGCTCCTGTATTTGCATTCTTAGGGCTGGAAGTAGGAGGTGTCGATGCACATACATTTCCCAGTAATGCAACTTCAAAACGGGCTTATTAATGGGAGATAATCAACTGCAATGCAACTTTAATGAACTCTGATGTTGGAATGCAAACCCAATCCAATATCCCATGGAAAATTAACCCAATCAATAGTCTAATTCAAAGCTTTAAGCTTGTAAACAATTACTACACTGACCAAGTCTGCCTTTTCAGATGTTCACCCACGGAGGTGGCCATCCTTCTCAGGGTTACCGCCTCCCGCGGCATGGCATAGTGTTGGCTAACTGCTTCCACTGTCATCCTTAACAAGAATGCTATTGAGCTTATTAAAAACCTCATCTGAGTTCAAGTAAAAGAAGAAGAGGGGGAAAGCCCTTCTCAGCCTGCCTCAACTCCAGTTTTATTAGGCATTCATCTCTCCATAGAACAGCTCCCTCGGTCCTTCATTCAAGCCTTGGGCAGCCTTTCTTACTTTCCTCGAACCCTAATGAATCTCTCTTGGCCCCTCTGCCTCAGAAAATGGGGCTATTTGTTCTGTATTTACCCTTCCAAGTGGGACTCCCTTCCACGGTTCCATGGCCTCTTATCCTTCCTTCAAAGGTCCCTGAAGAAGAGGGCCAGCTTCAGAGTACTCTTCCTTGTGGTATAAAGCTACTTCCTGTGTTCACTTCCCACCATGCGTTTTTAGGCGTATTCTGCAATCAGTGGGTCTCAGATGTTTTTCTGGCTCTTTTCTTGATGAAGCTCCTTGGTGCCCAAGTAAAGCAGGCAGTTGAATACGTAGGTCTGAACCTCAGGAGAGACCTCACAGCTGGAGACGTGGGTTTTGACCATCCCCATGGAGTCATTAATTGACATCATAGCAGAGGGTGAGATGTCAGCTAAGGAGATGGAAAATAGGAATAAATTTCCGCAAGACTCTAAATCCTCTGGAAGGTGTGGACAAGCTCCGTGAAGTCAGCTCTCCTGCATGTGGGAGAGAGAAAAGAGAGAGAGAGAGAGATGTATAGCAATTAAGAACCCATGCCATGCAGAGAATGCTTAGAAAAAGCACAGGAAAAGAATGTGGTACAGCTTTTCCTTCATTAATGAGGAATACAGGTTATGATGCCTTTTGAAGGGTGTTTTGGAAGCAAACAAGGCCTTCTGCAGCAGTTAATTTATAAATCTTTATAGACTTCATATTGAACTACTGTACTTAGCATAAATGCATATAGAGATGAAGACTAGGCGATACCGGCCTTATAACAATAAGGGGTCATTGCAGCTCAGTAGGTGCGGTTTGTGGTTCACAAGCCACATATGATGTATATTCTAGGATCCAGACTCGAGATGAAGGGAGACCTTCCCAAGCCACACTAGTTAATGGTTAGCCCCTCCTGACTCCCAGTTCCTCAGAGAAAAAGAATTGGAGGTGTGTTTCAAAACCCACCATGTAGACTTTATAGTTCGTTTTGTGTAAGTAATCACGGTATGCATAGTAAATTGAATCTGAGTTGCCAGACTTAACAAAGAAAAATATAAAAATATCAAATGCCCAGTGAAATTTGAATTTCTGATAAACAATGAATAATTATTTTAGATGTAAGTACATCCCATGCAATATCCATCCTGTATTTTATCGACAATCTCAAACTGAATCATTAGAGGGTCATATTCAATGTATTGTTATACTCATAAGGGCCCAAGGTAAAGGCCCTCTATTTTCATTTGAATTGATTCAGTGTCCTCAATAGCTCCACCATACACTGTTTCTCCAATTTCTGTATACAAAACTCAATACCCCTGTATACCGATGGCTTAAAGGAACACTCTAGATTTTTACCTCCAAAGTCCACTAGATGCTTCATGTGCTTTTCTTTTTTTTTTTTTCTCTTCCCTCCCCCAGTCTCCCACTGCCTTTTCAGACAGTCCCTTGCTTCCCAAGGTGAGCCTCCTTTCATCAGTAGATTTCCTCTGTTTCACACCCACAGCTGGGAGTCAGCCTTGCCACTTCCAAATTGTAGGTGACTTCAAGGATCGTGGCCAAGATAGTCCCCTGAACCCTACTTACCCGGTGAGCAGGACAGATCTGATAGATCCTCCCTAACTAGTCAAGTCCAGAATTCATGCCCACAGCAGTCAAGGCCAGGAGAGAAGTTGCTCTTCCAGAACACAGTCTCATGAGGGCTGAGTTCTACAAGATTTTTCACAGTGATGGAGGCTTGGACTCCACCTGGTGGGTTGTGAAGAGCCAGTTCTTAGTGATCTCGTGGTTAAAGCAGAGGCCTGCACCCTGGGTGAAACCATTTTACACTATTTTATTTTATAAACACTAGGAAGGAGGGGGTTGCACATTTTTCTCAGGAGCTCTAGACTGAAGCTCCAAGCCTAATTCCAAAGAACCTTTTCATATTTATTCACCCTGAAATAAGAGATTTTAATTTGAGCTGACAATCTGACATTTTATTAGAATTAAAATCATGTAAAATCAATTCATGTTACCAGGATTGTTTATTACAGAGAAGGAATGAAAAAAAAAATAGCCCAACAGTGGCAGATCTCACTAGTGGTTATATAGACAAGACAGCTTTCTTTGCTACTGATGTAACAAATCCACCTGGTACCTCTGAAACCTCTCTCCTTGGTCATCTCCATGATGTTATCTCCACATTTATTGTGACCTGGAACCCTTGGAGTACTGTTTCTGGTCCTTAGAGGCACTTTTACCCCTGCCCAGGCTGGCAGTGATAGATGTCATGTCTTATTCAACCAGAGGTTATTTCAACCAGAGTTCTGCTAAACTATTCTACCAGTTTGGTACCTGGGTATAGTTTCTGCAGTGGCTCAGGATGGGTTAGATCCAGGCAGGATTAGGGCAAGCTCCAGGAACCACTCCCAGCTAGTTAAAACATTATTTCCATGTGAGCTAATGCCATTCCTACAGCTTTTCATGGAAACAGCTCAGCATTATCTAGCAACATCTGGAATGACTCCCCCTGCACCCCACCAAGTGTGAACACTGTGGGAGACTTTTACTTCTGGTGACCCTTTGCCCTGTAGATGTGAAGATCGTTGTGACTGCATTTATCCATGTGGACAAATGAGTTTGTACGTGTAAAAATCTTTGAGGCTGAGGCCAAACAAGGCCCCTTTCAGAAATGCAGACTTTTCCCACCCTTCATTCCTTGTAGCTCACAGCTATTTTTACAGCAGTGCTAGAGTCTGAAGTTTTGGGAAGAAGCCAAATATTTTGGGTGTGTCTGTACAAACTCAAAGATCTTTGGAAAAAAACAGCAAAACAATTTTCTTTTCCCTGGCTTCTAAGCATTTCTGTTAATCTGTATCATCCATGTGAGTCTAACATGAAATTGTTTTACATTTTGGGGGATAGGCCGTGTTTTAATATTCTCTGTAATCTTGCTTTTCCATCACTCTTGAGCCTTTTATTCTACTGCCAAATCATTGACCTGTCTAACCTTTGCTGCAGGAATAAACTCTGACCTTCATGGAAATTCTACCACCTCAGTAAAGGAAAACTTTAGCTCCAGCTAAGCCTAGAATCCTGCAAGGAAGGGAAGCTGAAATGAGATTTTTATTGGAATAAGGTACACTCCAATGGTTTACTCAAAATCAAGATTTAAAATAATTTCTTTTGTTAAAAAAATTGTCTCTAGGGTTATTATTTTGAAATATGTATCATTAGATAATGCCTGGAATTAGACTATAAAAAGAGTAAAAAAAAAAAACAGGCTGGGCGAGGTGGCTCACATGTGTAATACCAGCACCTTGGGAGGCCGAGGCAGGCGGATCACCCGAGGTCAGGAGTTCGAGACCAGCCTGGCCAACATAATGAAATGCCATCTCTACTAAAAATACAAAAAATTAGCCAGGCATGGTGGTGCGCACCTGTAGTCCCAGCTACTCCAGAGGCTGAGGCAGGAGAATCGCTTGAACCCAGGAGGCAGAGGCTGCAGTGAGCTGAGATTGAGCCACTGCACTCCAGCTAGGCGACAGAGCAAGACTCTGTCTCAAAATAATAATAATAGTAATAAACTCGATGTTTTCTCATAGTGCACACATCCTAATTTCAAATCTCACAATCTTATGATAATGACTATTATTCTTAATATCACTAATATGAAAAAGCTACTTCATGAATTAGTCTTTTTCTTCCGTATCTATCCAATTCACTAGATATGTTGTGATAATGCTTTTACAAACATTTAATTTCATGACCTATGGAGGCATTATTAAGATGGGCATGATTCCAAGTACCATAGAAAAAGTTTTTTTTTTTTATGGACAATATCAAGTCATACTATTATACGTATTTGCCAAAGTGTTATTTGATTTGCAGGGAAGGCTTTACATGTCAACTCGATGTCAAAGAGTCACTAGCCAATACGGAAGCTGAGACAGAGTCTCCAGTAGTTAAGTTCAGATTCTGGATCAAGTTCTCGGCTACTGATAACAGGGATGGTGGAGCTGTCCCATGGAAGAGCAGAGTGAGGCCATCTTTCCAGCCCTACAGTCTGAGATCTCTAGAATGTGGAGTAGAAATCATCAGTAGCTGGCTGATAAAATAAATTCAGGGTCAACAGGTAAAATGCTATTAGTGTGAGCCCCTTCACCCACACATTCTCTTACTGGCGTTTCATGACCTCTCTTCTCTCCATCAAAAGCAGGAGAAGGCCGGGCACAGTGGCTCACACCTGTAATCCCCGCACTTTGGGAGGTTGAGGCCGGCAGATCGCTTGAATTCAGGAGTTTAAGACCAGTCTGGCCAACATGGCGAAACTCTGTCTCTACTACAAACACAAAAAATAGCCTGGTGTGGTGGTTGCATGCCTTTAGTCCCAGCTACTCAGGAGGCTGAGGCACGAGAGTCATTTGAACCTGGGAGGCGGAGGTTGCAGTGAGCCAAGATCATGCCACTGCACTCCAGCCTCTGCGACAGAGTGAGACTCTGCCTCAAAAAAAAAATAAAAAATAAAAATGTATGTTGAGAACCTACCATATGCTGTGAGACATTTCAAAAAGAGGAAGACTGGGTCTTCCTTGCCTTGCTGCCCAGCCTTTCTAGAGAGCTAACACTTTGACACAAACTCAGAGACTGGCAAGAACATGTCTACCTGCTGACTGAGTAGTTCATGATATTTATGCTCTAGGATAGGGCATCATGATGATCACAGTCCCCTGGGGAGTTTATTAAAAATGCAGACCACTTGTACATCAGCCCCAGGAGGTTCTGATTTAGTGAGTGTGGCACAGGGCTCAGGAATCTGCATTTTTCACCAGCACTTGTGGTTTACAGATGCTACCGATCAAAGCTGTAGCATTTACATTAGCTTTCATCTGTTAAGAAAGTATTAGGCAGGAGAGACTGGTCCCAGCTAATAAGATTTGCTCAGAATCCATACACTGTAAGATAACTCTGAGGATTAATGGACTTAAAAAAATGCATACATACACCCATCTGTATAGAAAAATTAAGGTACCTGCATGGATATTCACCAGTTTGATTTCAGTTTGGAAAATAGTAATACCCTTTGGTAAATGTCCCATATGAGAATTATTTTTTTATTTTTTATTTATTTTATATTTTTTGAGACAGAGTCTCACTGTCACCAAGGCTGGAGTGCGGTGGTACGATCTCGGCTCACCGCAACCTCTGCCTCCCGAGTTCAAGCGATTCTCCTGCCTCAGCCTCCTGAGTAGCTGGGATTACAGGCACACACCACCACGCCCAGCTGATTTTTGTATTTTTAATAGAGACAGGATTTCACCATGTTGGTCAGGCGGGCATCGAACTCCTGACCTCGTGATCCGCCTGCCTCGGCTTCCCAAAGTGCTGGGATTACAGGTGTAAGTCAATATGCCTAGCCATATGAGAATTATTTTAAGGGGAAAAAAAACAGCAGGAAGCTGTTCTCAAACTCTTTCACCTGGATTCTAAAAATCACTCAAGTCTATTGTGAAGACTTGTGGCAGAAAGTCTCCATGTTATACATCCATAAGGAGGTTGTATGCGTTTAAGGAAGGGGAGAATAAGAAGAGCTCTGAAGAGTTAAAATTTGGTCATTTGCTTCTCCAACAGTGCGTGAAGTACAATTGTTATCACTGAGTGTAGGAGAATGTTCAGACCCCTGAAAGAGGGGGTAGCATATTCTTGACACACACATTTCATTTCCAATGCTTGGCAGTGCTATTTTCAGAGTTTCTAAACTGGCGTAGGTTTGAGTTGGCACCTAGTTAGTGAAGGTGGAATATGTTAATAGATTCAGGTGGTGTGACCCAAAGGCAGGTGACTCTTACATTATAGATAAAACCTCTGACTTTCAAAATGTCTCCACCCTCACCCCTGCTAGCCTTCCACACTCCGTGTAAACTGGCCATAATTTCTGAAGTTCCTATAAGAGAAAACAGTGCCTTCCTCTAAAACTCCCTGAGCTGCATCAGCACATGGACTGATAATGCATGCTAGGCACAGGAAACAGACCTCAGACCTTACCTTAATATTCTTATTCAGTGGTGCTGGGTAAAGCCAGGAATTTGCATTTTATCAAGTACCCAGGGAGTTTCTGATGAGGGTGATGCTTGGACTACATTTTGACACATTCTGTGTAAAGATATGCATGCCTGAGGTTGGATCCTTTCTTCAGAAGAAGAGGGAACCCTGGGCCCATAAATCATGGGGAAGGGCAGAGATATGGAAGCTCAGGGCATAATACCACCTCCTTTGCTGTTTTTTTCAAGATTAGCTTTTGGTAATCCTCTATATTAGACAGCTGTTTAAAATATAGAAACAGATGACAAAGATAGGAAAAGAGCTTCACCTTCTTAAACTCAGTATGGATGAGATCACAGGATGGGATGGCTTTTTATCAGAGGAGCAGGGTTCAAAGGCTTTATGTTTGTAACTCAGGGAATAAACATTAGCTGCGGTTGGTCTGGAGCATGAAGCACCAGCCAGGGGCCAAGCCTCCCAGCTCAGCCGGGGGCACCTACTCTTCTGCCTTCTTTCTTCACCATGAACATGCACTCTTCGAGTTCTGACATCCCAGGTGCTTTGCCGTGAGAAAGATGAGGACTGGGCTTGTGACCTCTGACAAGGAAAATGCCTGGCAGGAAATCTACTTTCCGTCAGGCTTTCCAGGAGCAGCATGGGCCTCACAAGGCCTGAGGGAGTGGAAATGGGCTGGTCCTGAGACAGAAGGGACAGGCCTTCCTGGTCAGGATTGAGGCGCCCAGGAAGAGCTGAAGCTGGACAATCTCAAGAGACGAGCCATCCGGGAGAAGATGCTGGAGCCCTTCCATGCAAAGCTGAGAGGGGAGCTCAAGGCACAGTGGAGGCATGATTGGAGCCCACAGCAGGAGGGCCGTGGGCCCTGGGACAGGAAGCTTCTCTGCTTCTCTCTGGTATCTACGTGGGTCACGGGCTGATACGTGTAAGAGTCCCTAGTTATGTAGTAAGTCCTCAAGTCAAGCAAAATGAGATGTCCCCTGATACATTTACTCCCAACACTTAATCCCAATGATTTCTATGATACATAGACTATATTTGTGCCAATAAGCCTACAGTAACTTAGTTTGCAGGTAAAAATCCCCATTTGTGTACACATAACTTATTTTAGAGCACACATTTGATTATACATTTGAAATCAGAATTAGGGGCCAATTATGAGAAATGGAAAAAATAAGCTTTTTTATTTTTTCAGACAGGGTCTCACTGTGTCACCCAGGCTGGAGTGTAGTGGTGCGATCATAGCTCACTGCAGTCTTGACCTCCTGGGCTCAAGCAATCCTCCTATGTAGCTACGACTACAGGTACACACCACCATACCTGGATAATTTTGAAAATTTTTTGTAGAGATGGGGGTCTTGCTGTGTTGCCAGGCTGGTCTTGAACTCCCGGCCTCAAGCAATCCTCCTGCCTTGGCCTCCTAAAGTGCTGGGATTATAGGCATGAGCCACCATGCCTGGCTTACTTTTCTTTCTTGATAAAGGTTATCGTGCCTTGGAATTCACTTTGTTGGTTTAAGAAGTAAACAATATGATAGGTGAAAAGAGCTAACTTGTTCTGTAAGCAGTAGGCATTGTCTTGGGTGTTGGGAGAAATGGGAATTAAAAGGTGGTAACTTAGAAGATTTAAGAGATCTTCCAAATCTAAATCATTAGTTTCAAAGATAGAGATGTGATTTCCAGTGTGGTCAAGTGATTTGCTCAGGTAGAGCAGCTTGTGGAACCCAAGCCTTCAACTGTGGTCCATTGTTTTACTACTGTTTATATTCCAGGCCATATCGGGCACAGAGTAAATTGTGTCTACACACCAGGACTTCTGCTGCCAAAGCCACAGACTCAGAAATGGTAGATGGGGAGATGCAGGAGAGGTCATCAAGGCCTCTGGTCATACTTTTACAGACAAGCAAAGTGGTTTGGAGAAGGGGAGGAAGGGAAAGAAACTACCATCAGGTAGAGCAACTAAGGACAGAACTAGTGTCAACAGGAAGTTGCAACAAAGTACTGTAGGAAGAAACCACATTCGGGAATTGCATGACATTTTAGGAAGAAATAGCATCACTTGGAAGGACCCTGAAGAAAGAAAGGGATAAAAAAGTCAGATGGGGAAGCAAGGGAAGGGACAAGAGCTCAGAATGCCATAGAAATGCTTGAGATGTTTGTGGCCTGGTTCCTTGTCATAGATAAAGCTGAAAGATTGCCTGGAGCCAGGGCACGGGGCTGTTGTATGTCAGGCTCAAGGTGTGTCACAGTGTGTCACTGATGTGATTGGACGGGTGAGTGCTATGATCAAGCCCATGTTTTAGGAGGATTCATCTAGAAGCAACAGATAGGATGGATACACGCAGGGTAAGAATGGAATTTGATTCTTGCCGTAGTAAAGGGAAGTGTTAATGAGGATCTGAACTGGGGCAGTGGCAATTATGACCTTTGGGATACACAAGCTGGAAGTGAAGCTGGGTCTGGTCAGGGGACAGGATGAGTTTGGTTTTGAAACTAGTGCATTTGAGATGCTGACAGGCCGTCCGCATGGGAATGTCCAGCTGGCAGCAGAGAAAATGAGCCTGATGGTAGGAGCACTGGATTAGAGAACAGATCCTAAGGAGCTCCTGTGTTTAAGGCCAGGGGAAGGAGAGGGATGAGGGAAGGAGACAGAAAAGGACGCATCCCATGTGTGAGGGACCACTGAAATACAGCATCACAGAAGCCAAGGAATCAAAGAATTTCAAGGAGGAGGAGGAGCAGTAGCAGTGTCACCTGCTGCAGCAAGGCCAGGGCTCATGATCCCTGGGGCTGGGGACATCGCTGGTGTCAGCCATACAGGCAGCATGTGCAGAACAACTCAGAACCTAGGCATTGAAGCAAAGGAGAAATTTAAGCTTAGGCCAAGGGAGTAGTATAGCTGAGGGAAGGATTTTAAATATATATATATATGTATATGTATACACACACACACACATATATATTTTTTTTCTTTTTCTTTTTTTTTTTATATGGAGACTAACTCTGTCACCCAGGCTGGAGTGCAGTGGTGCAATCTTGGCCCACTGGAACATCTACCTCCCAGGCTCAAGCAATTTTCCTGCCTCAGCCTCCCGAGTGGCTGAGATTATAGGCATGCACCATCATGCCCACTTTGGTTTTTTGTATTTTTTGTAGAGATGGGGTTTCACCATGTTAGCCAGGCTGGTCTTGAACTCCTGACCTCAAGTGATCCACCTCCCTCGGCCTCTCAAAGTGCTGGGATTACAGGCGTGAGCCACCACACCTGGCCCTTTAAAAATACGTTCATTCATTTATTCATAGACATTAGTGATGGAAAGACATAGGCCTGTCTGTCAGTGAGGGATAAGGAGAGAGTGCAGAGACTGAAGATGTGAGCCGGCTGGGTCCGTGGAAATGGTTCAAGGACGGTTGGAGAAGGTGGAATGAACAAAAAGCCTTGGCTCAGGAAAGGCCCACTTTTCCTTCAGAGACAAGATGGAAGCTGCTGGTAAAGCTACAGAGGAAGTTAGAAGAAAAAAGATGTTGTTGGCCAGGTGCGGTAATCCCAGCCTGTAATCCCAGCACTCTGGGAGGCCGAGGTGCGCAGATCACCTGAGTCCAGGAGTTCGAGACCAGCCTGGGTGACATGGCAAAACCCAGTTATACAAAAATTAGCCAGGCGCTGTGGTGTGTGTCTGTGAGTCCCAGCTAATGGGGAGACTGAGGGTGAGTCTGGAGGCAGAAGCTGCAGTGAGCCAAGATTGTGCCACTGCACTCAAGCCTGGGTGACAGAGCAAGACCCTGTCTCAATAAAAATAAAAAAGAAAAAGGATGTTGTTTCGTGGGTGCAGAATTTCAGTTTGAAATGATGAAAAAGTGGCCGGGCGCAGTGGCTCATGCCTGTAATCCCGGCACTTTGGGAAGCCGAGGCGGGTGGGTCACCTGAGGTCAGGAGTTCGAGACCAGCCTGGCCAGCGTGGTGAAACCTCATCTCTACTAAAAATACAAAAATTAGCCAAGCGTGGTGGTGGGCGCCTGTAGTCCCAGCTACTCGGGAGGCTGAGGCAGGAGAATTGCTTGAACCCAGGAGGTGGAGGTTGCAGTAAGCTGAGATCGTGCCATTGCACTGCAGCCTGGGTGACTAGAGCGAAACTCTGTCTCAAAAAAAAAAAAAAAGAAGACAAAAAGTTCTGGAAATGGACAGTGGTGGTGGTTATACACAATGTAAATGTCCTCGAGAACACTAAAATGTACACTTAAAGTGGTTCAAATGGCAAATGGCAAATGTTATGATATGTATATTTTAACACGAGAGAGAGAGAGAGAGAAAGGATGACCTTAATTTTTCAGTCAAGTAGAGGGTGAGGGTGAGGGCTGAGAGGTGGGCCCTTTGTGCATGAAGATTCAGTGAGAAGAGCTTTTGAGCACCCGTATCAGGGAATCCATAGCAAGCCCAGGAGAACTGGGGGCCAGAATGGGCCAGTCGAGGGGTGGAGATAAGTGAGCCTCCTTTCTTGGTAAATCCTAATCCTATCATGACCCTTCTTTGCTTAAATCTCATCAATGGCTTCTCATTTTTCTGAGGATAAAATTCTAGCTTCTCACCAATACCTCTCAGGCCAGGCATAAGCAGAGCCCTGCTCTGCCCTCCCACCCTGTCCCACACCACTGTTCCCCCAAAAGTCCTTGCTTCAGCCACATGGGCCTTTGCGGGCCTTCAAATGTGTCCGGTGCATTCCCTCCCCAGGGCTTTTGCAGATGCTGCTCCCTCTCATCCTTCAGGCTTCAGTGTGAACGCCTCTCCTGAGCAGCGCCTCCTCAGGCCACTGCTGTTGGGATGGCCTCCCTCTTCCCATCTTCCTTCATCCCAGCATGGGTCCACGTCCTTCACAGCCCCGGTCACATTGTGCAATGGTATCTGTGTGTCGTCTGTGGCTGTCCCTCTACTAGTCTGTAAATGTGACGGATGTAGGGACCTCTGGGTCTGTCCTGACTCTCTATCTCCAGTGCCCAATAAAGCTTTAGGAAACTTGGTAAATATTGGTTGAATGAATGAATGAATGAATGGACCAATCATCTTGACTTTTCACAACAATGTCCAGCAGCCCAGGCATAAGAGAAAAGAAAGCAGACGGTGGTGATAACACCGGACCAGGACTGAGAGTGGGGAGGGTAAGGAATTACCGCTGTGAGGAAGAACCCTGCTGATGAATGATCCATTCTGAAGCCCAGGTTGGAAAGGGCAGTAATTGCAGCCAGGAAGAGGGAGATGGGCTGGATGAGAGAGGTCGTCTCAACAAGTGAAGGAATAGACATTCGTCATGCCCAGGTTTGTAATGAAGTGTTCAGTATGCGAGAATGTGTATGAGAAGTTGTGGGGGGAACTCTGGATTCAAATGAAATGGATTTATGAACCCACTAGGACCTTGAATAGACTGACTGAGACGAAAGTACCCAATCAAAGAAGAGATGCAAATATGCATGTTTATTTCATATTTATGCTCTTCATAGCAAATTGAGGGTTGTCAGGCCAAGGAGCCCATTAGACTCCTGCTCCAATTTACTCTGGGCCCAATATGGCCTGGAACATAAACAGTAGTAAAGGCAACTATTGAGCACTTGCTCTGAATCAGCACTTGCACTTCACACATTAGCTCATTTAATCCTCACAATAGCCCTCTAGGGTAAGTAATTTTCTGAAGATCAGAAAGCCAGCAAAGTGGTGGAGCCCCCATTAAACCCAGGCCTCTCTGCCTGCAGATACTGGACTTTTCCCATTCAGCCAGATTGTTACCAAGCATATGAGCCTTCACGTTCATAGTCGCCGCTGTTAAAGAGATTACAATCCTAAAGCATTTGCAGAGGGGATTGAAATTGAAGGTAAACTCTTACAAGGTTTACAGAACACATATCTTCTATGTGCTCATATGAGACAAATAGTTCACCCAGCACGCAACATTTATTACCAAATTACTTGAATTTGGGCCTAAAATCTTTTCTTTTGCTAAGGAGTCTTTAAAAATATCTTGCCTTGAAAAGGATCTTAGAGCAATTCCTTGATTACTTGACTGGAAAACCTGCATGAAAGTGCCACACACAGAGCCCCATTTACAGCCATTTTTTCTCCCTTTTTTGAGCACCAAATGGTATCTTTGGCATTCTGCAGATTGGACATAAGGTGTTGCCTTCGGGGCCATAAAACGAGAGTGACAATTTTCTGCTCCACTTAATGCTATACCCAATTTTAGTTTTCTGTTTGTAAAAAAAAAAAAAAAATTATTAGGACCTGTAGTATAGGGAGCAGACTTTGGGTGGGGTTTTGTTGAAATTCCTGCTTGGTAGCTTAGAAGGAAAAAGGCAGATCAAAGTGAAGTAATGTGAGGAAATGTAAATATGAGGGTTGGTGGTGGTGGTGACCCTGGGGGAAGTGGCTTGGAGAGGATGATGAAATGCCATTCCATCTGACAGCAGATTTCCAAATAGAAGTGTATTTTCACCACTGGCTCACATGTACATAGTCAATGGAATGGATTATTTTTGCAAAAGTGAGTTCAGAAAATCTCTTTTGATAATATTCATTCAATCTGCTTTGCTTTCCTGTTGATGTCAATATTTTCCAGCATAGGCAAGTGCTCATAAGACACACACAGGGTGCAGTCCTAGGCAGGAAGGCTTCAAAATCAGTCTCCTTTGTACAAGGCAGAGACACTTCCATTTGGGATCTGCTAGACTAGTTTTGAATCCTCCCGATAATAATCATGGCCCCAAAAGAAATCAACTAGAACTTCGAGAGATTTCTGCCCCCTTTCCCAACTCTTGCTGAACCGGTTAGTAAATGGTCGTATAAGCAATAAAGATATTAATATGCTTAAGAGTTGAATGGAGAATTGCTGTTGCATGGCAGAAGGAGTGTTCATGTTATGGCTCCCTGATTTATTTTTTCTTATTTTCATTTACAACTGTACTGCTCTTGAAGTGGCAGCAACATACATTCAATAGATTAATGTCAAGAATACAAGGCCAGGCACGGTGGCTCATAACTGTAATCCCAGCACTTGGGGAGGCTGGGGCAGGTGGATTGCCTGAGCTCATGAGTTCAAGAACAGCCTGGGCAACATGGCGAAACCCAGTCTCTATGAAAAAAAAAAAAAAAAAAAAAAAAAGCTGGGTGTGGTGGTGCATGCCTGTGGTCCCAGTTACTCAGGAGGCTGAGGTGGGAGTATCACTCGAGCCCACAAGGCGGAGGCTACAATGAGCTGAGATTGTGCCACTGCACGAATAGAAAAGAATACAGTAGATTGGTTTAAATGGATCCCTCTCGTCTTAATCAGATCATAGCTGTGTGGGAAAGAAATTAAGCTATTAATAACTCAAGAATTTGGACAAGACTTACCTAGAGGGGAGTGACTGAAAAACAAGACATTTTGCTTTTGCTTTTAGTCATAAATAATGCAGATTTCTGTGTGTTACTATGAGACTCTCACACCTCCCTCTAAGCATAAAGCTGACTGTAAACAACCTGTGGGAAGCCGCTTGTGGTTTCAGTGGATACCCACACTCTTCTATCCGTGATTTTAAAATACAAAGATGTATTAGTTTGCTAAGGCTGCTGTCATAAAATACCACAAACTGTGTGGCTTCAACAACAGAAATGTATTGTCTCACAGTTCTGGAGGCTGGAAGTCTGAGATCAAAGTGTTATGGGATCTGTTCCTTTCGGGGCCGGTGAGGGCAAATGCGTTCCAGGCCTCTCCCCTGGCTTCCGGTGGTTTGCTGCCCATCGTTGGTGTTCCTTGGCTGGTAGAGGCATTACCCGGATCCCTGCCTTCATCCTCACAAGATGATCTCCCTGTGTGCCTGAGACTGTATCCAAATTTCCCCTTTGTATAAGGACAGCAGTCAGATTGTAGTAGTGCCCTCCCTAATGATCTCATTCTAACTTGATTACCTCCACACCAACTCTGTCTCTAAATACAGTCACAATTAGGGTGGGAGACACAATTCAAACCATAACAAAAGAGTTGGCCTCTTGATTTAGGAGCTGATGAGCTAGTTTATAGATTGTATAGGCTCCTGATTTCTCCTTTGTCCTTTTTTTTTTTTTTTTTTTTTTTTTTTTGCTGCATAGTTTTGTGTAAGAAAAGTTAGATAAAGAAAAGGGGAAAGATGAAGTTGAAGCCACGGTCTCTCACACTGTTGCACTGAGCTTTGGTATCAGGCCGGGGGTCAAAATGCGGCTTTTAGTTCGTGGTGTGTGCAGATGGCCTCTTGTCACAGTCGTAGATACACAGTGGTGGCTGCATTAAGTCTAGAATGCCAGACCTAATTACAAATGACAGTGATGAAGTCAGGATTGTAATCCAATTTAAAATGGGGACCCACAATATACAATATATCCCAGCGATGCTCACTGCTGTGCGATTCAATCATTTGACAGCTTCATCCAGTGTGCGGCCACGGCTGGTATTGCTTTAGGCTGTAAGGGTGTGAAGATGGAGACCTCAGGGGGCCCCCCACTCCATGGGGCAAAGCTGGGGCATCCCTACCCGGAGGCGCAGGGCCCAGGACAGTGCTGACGTACTGTCTGTGTCTATGCTTGCTATAGATTGTGGCGCATTGAGCACATGGGGACAGAGCTGACTGGCTTCCTATTAACCAACATTTTTGCTCACGGGTCAGAAGGTGATGCGGCTCTTATAGAAACTCACCCCACACATCCCCACACCATTTTTCCTTCTCACCCATTCTCAAGACCTCACCCATGTGAGACATGTCTACTTTGCTCCATCTTCCCATCTCAGTAACTTATTTTAAGATAAATCATTTTAACAGCTTTCTCCTAGGGAAATTATTCTGAAATTTCGAGCAACAGCGTTTTTCCAGAACATTCTAAGACTCAGCAGTAGCTTTTTAAGGGGGAAGACGTTTTAAAAAGAAATTTCATTTTACTAACTGCCACACTGCATAGCTTTTCTAGGGCTGTGGTTAGATTTACGGGAGAGAGGCACCAGAGTGGATTACAACACAGGGCTGACCTTTTACCACCCGGCTGAAGCTCGAAAAACAAAACCAAATCCCATCTTACTAACCATACCTGCGTCTTTTCTGGGAAATACCCCAGAATACAAGTTTGTTTGTTTTTTAAGATGGTTTTCCTTCCCTGAGAGAACAATCCTGAAACTTAAGTCAATAAAGTTCTCATGCTACATAAGCATTTTGCCTCCTCGGGTCAGACTTGAGGCCTTTTCCCCCCTTTCTTCTCGAACATACATCAAGTGCCTTAGATCACGGTGCATCCTAGGCAGGTTATGCAATTTTAATCTCATAAATATGAAAATAAAAGACATAATCAGAGCAAAAACAGGACTTTTTATTTTTAAACCAAAGGAAGCCAAAATAGCAACAGAGAAGAAAGGAAATTAGGACCATCTCTGGGGCCAAGGTGCATTTGCCCTAGTTCTTTTTTCACTTTCCCACTGTTTTTCTTCCTCCCCATTCCACAGCACTCAGCATCTTCTATCTTGTCTCCCTTGGTGTAGCTCTAGTGTTCTAATTCTATCCCATCTTCTTCCACTGAAATAATGAAATTTTAAAGAGAAAATTAAGTGAATGTCTTTGTAGCAATGAACCTCCCCCTCTCGAGAATAAAAGAGAGCTTTGGAGATAAGGCAATGCTTAACCCAGTGAACGAATTGCTTACTGATGGGGTCAGGTCAGGTGGGGCCAGGGTGGCAGAGCTGACTTCGCCTACTGATATCGGCCATGTTAAGAATAATAGCTAATATATACTCAACATCTATTACCTGGCTTATATGTCAGCTTGTTTCTATTTTATAGCAGCCCTGAAATGTAAAATGGTTTTATTTTATTTTTTTTTTTTTCCCTTTTCTTTTTTTGAGACGGAGTCTCGCCCTGTCGCTCAGGCTGTAGTGCAGTGGCGCGACCTCGGCTCACTGCAAGCTCCGCCTCCAGGGTTCAAGCCATTCTCCTGCCTCAGCCTCCCGAGTAGCTGGGACTACAGGCGCCCGCCACCACGCCTGGCTAATTTCTTTGTATTTCTAGTAGAGACGGGGTTTCACCGTGTTAGCCAGGACGATCTCGATCTCCTGACCTCATGATCCGCCCGCCTCGGCCTCCCAAAGTGCTGGGATTACAGGCTTCAGCCACCTCGCCCAGCCAAAATGGTTTTATTTTACAAGAGAGGAACTTGAGGGTAAAACGGAATTAATTTCGTTGGCAACCTTGTTAGAGTTGGAAAGAGAACCCAGGTCTTTTTGACCCAAACATTCGTCATCACCCTATAGCTAGTAATGATGGGAGGAGCACCAAGAGAACAGGGAGGCAGAGATCACTTAGTGCACTTGAAACAGAGTTATTTAAGATTCAGAATGTGGACGTGTCAGGGAAAGTCATTATGTTCCAGTGTTTCCCATTCTCCTTTAGCCATGGGTCAGGGTGAATTTAGACATGGCTACAGACGAGGCCTGGGAAAAGGTGAAAACCTCAAATGTATCTGTGCAATGGAATATTATTCAGCCTTCAAAAAGAAGATCGTGCCATATGTAATAATGAGTGAATCTGGAGGGTATTATGCTCAGTGAAATAAGCCAGTTACAGAAAGATAAACACTATGGCCAGGTGCGTTGGCTCATGCCTGTAATCCCAGCACTTTGGGAGGCCAAGGCGAGTGGATCCCAAGGTCAGGAGTTCAAGACCAGCCTGACCAACATGGTGAAGCCCCATCTCTAATAAAAATACAAAAATTAGCTGGGCGTGGTGGGCGCCTGTAATCCCAGCTACTCAGGAGGCTGAGGCAGGAGAATTGCTTGAACCCGGGAGGCGGAGGTTGCAGTGAGCCAAGATCACACCACTGCACTCCAGCCTGGGCAACAGAGTGAGACTCTGTCTTAAAAAAAAAAAGAAAAGAAAAGAAAAAAGGAAGATAAACACTGCATATTCCACCTCTAGGAGGTACCTAAAATAGCCACACTCACAGAAGCAGAGAGTAGAATGGGGGTTGCCAGAGCCTGCGAGGAAGATCGAGGTAGGGAGTTGTGAACCAATGGGTATAAAGTTTCAGTTACGCAAAATTAGTAAGTTCTGGAGGTCTACAGTACAGCATAGCACCTATAGTTAACAATCCTGTATCGTACACTTGAAAATCTTTTAAGAGAGTAGATCTCATCTGAAGTATTCTTACCACAATAAAATAATAACACAAAACAAACCCTCAAATGTGCATGAATATTCCCCAGCAATGAGATGGGGTTTAGGAGGCAGGCGGTGGTGGAGAAAGCCAATGATTAGTTAGAGCCGGAGTGAGAGATTAGTGGGCAGAGTGTCAGAGAAGGACACAGGGCATGGAGGGGATTGGAGAGAGAAAGTAGCCAGAGGGATCTAGGGTTCCACGCAGGGAGAAAACAAGGGCAGTAATGAAGTAACTTGTCTTCTTGTGACTCTCAGCCTCTCCCTCTTGCTGGTTGCCTCCCGCTGACAGCATGAAGGATAAAGAAAGATGCCAGCTATGTTTGTCCCCTTCTATCAGGCAAACACTATCAGTGACACCCCTAGCATACTTATGCTTAGGTCTTATTGGCCAGAACTATGACTCATGGCCACCCAAGGCTAAAAAGGAGGCTAGGAAAACAAGTCAATCAACTGGGATTATACCTACAAGGAAGGAGAGCCAGCAGCTATGTCTGCTGCTACTGTTGTCCTTATTCACATATTTGTGTCAACAACTCACCAGATTGCTTTTTACCTGAGACCATCAATGTTATAAGAAAGGAATTTATGGCCGGGCCGGTGGCTCACGCCCATAATCCCAGCAATTGGTGGCTTACGCCCATAATCCCAGCACTTTGGGAGGCCAAGGCGGATGGATCATGAAATCAGGAGATCGGTAGACCATTCTGGCTAACACGGTGAAACCCCGTCTCTGCTAAAAATACAAAAAATTAGCCGGGCGTGGTGCCGTGCGCCTGTAGTCCCAGCTACTCCGGAGGCTGAGGCAGGAGAAACGCTTCAACCTGGGAGGCGGAGGTTGCAGTGAGCTGAGATCGTGCCACTGCACTCCAGCCTGGGCGACAGAGTGAGACTCCATCTCCAAAAAAAAAAAAAAAAAGAAAGAAAGAAAGGAATTTATACAGGATGAAGACAGACCCAATGATGTGAGCAATGGGAAGGAGACTTTTGATTTACGGTGTACTTGAAAAAAGGTTTACGAAGAGTTTCAAGTGCAGATTGTTGTGTAGACAGAAAATAGCCAAGCCATTGGTGGGCCCAAGGTGGATGTAGGAGCAGGTAAAGAGAGCAGAATGCAATGGCAGTAATGATGAACCCAATTTATTTTGTAATTTTCCCGGGATCAACAACTTCTTTGCTGTACTAGTTGCTAAAAATCTCCAATGCCTTTTTTTTGCCATGCAAACTGAACTTCACAGATGCTTACTGTAAAAAAGTACACCCAATGACCTTTTCCAAGAGGATAAGAAAGATGCTAACAACCTGCAGCACTGTTGAGGCTGCAGGTGAAGGGATCTAGGGTGTAGGTCACTGATGCTTCTTGGAATCAGCCTGGCCATACCCTGAGCTGTTTGGCCTCAGAGGGGTGGGCCATGGTGACACCCTAGAAGCGGCCTGAACTGGGCTGTAGGCTGTTAGTGTCGATCTTGAATTCTTTACCAAGAGCAAGGCCAATCATGAATTAGTTCAGCAGAAGAGCCAAAAGGAGGGAGATCATGAATTATTCCATTTAAATTCTTTTCTCTCATTTTTTCCTGGTTAATTTTCCTTTAATTTCATTTTGGAAGTTCCTTTGGCTGTGAAAGCTTGGGTTTTCCCTGCTGTGAGGTCAGGACACTAGGCTTTGGAGGGATCATTTACATTTTTGGTCTCTTGATGGACAGAGCTGCTGTCTGCTCATAAAGGCAGACGATGACTCTTTGTGGATGCCGCAGTGGGCAACAGCTCTTTCTGTGACTTGCCAAAGGTCATTTATCGAGCTAGGAAGGAACCACCATCTTTGGGATTTCAGTTGACCTTGTAGCCACAGAAGGCCCAGAGGAGGGTTTTTTCCCTTCAGTCTAACTCGTGTCACTTCCAATCAAATATTTGGCATCGAATCACCGGAAGATGATTTTTAAAACTTGCCCTATTTAAAGAGAGTCCATTGATTTATCATGTTAATGCTGTAACTCAAATTCCCAACATGCAAATAAGAGTGATTTATGAAAACACTATCGTCTAAAATTATAACTCCTGAAGATGGGTATATTTTTCTTCTTTGGTGTCGAATCGCTCCAAACAAGCTCTGATTGCATTAACTATACATTACGCACTGAAAGGCAAACTCTCTTCAAGGCTAGGTTTTTGCACTTTCTTACTACAACTAAAAACATTTCTTTAAAAATTAAGTAAAATATTTGTATTTACAGAAGGTCAGATAATGGAAATTGTTCTACTTATTTTAGAATTTTAATATTCTAGTGAGATTAATATGTTAAAACCATTTAGTTTTTTTCCAATGGCCAAAATATATTTATCAGGTGCCTATGCTAGAGTACTATATTAGGCATTGTACATAACAAACAAACAAACAAACAAAAACAAAAACCCCATGATTTTCTTGGAAGTAGTTTTCAATTTAGGGAATAAATTAGCATTTTTTTTCAAGTCCATAAAATTCATTTCAAAGTGATTTGAAAATTAATTGGCCGGTACGGTGGCTCAGGCCTGTAATCCCAGCAATTTGGGAGGCCGAGGCGGGCAGATCACCTAAGGTCAGGAGTTCAAGACCAGCCTGGCCAAAATGGTGAAACCCCGTCTCTACTAAAAATACAAAAATTAGCCGGGCGTGGCAGTGGGCGCCTGTAATCCCAGGTACTCAGGAGGCTGAGGCAGAAGAATCGCTTGAACCCAGGAGGTAGAGATTGCAGTGAGCCAAGATTGTGCTGTTGCGCTCCAGCCTGGGCAATGGGAGTGAAACTCTGTCTCAAAAAAAAGAAAAAAAAAGAGAGAGAAAATAAAATAAAATTAATATCATTGACTGTTTTTAAGTTCATCTTTCCCTCCTCTGTCATCTCACAGATATTAGTAAGAACCGCTGTTACACTGCGTGCCACACTGAATTTCAACTATCCCTCTATCTGCTTTGTCTTCTCTCCCAGCCAGTAAGCTACTAAATGATTTTGGATGAATAAATAAACATCTAGGAATGGGAAAGAGAGCAAAATTGAACAAATAGTAATGAATTAGAGTAATCCTTTAACAGGTGGAAATTATTAGAACAGATATGCAGTTTAAATAAGTTGCAGACTAAGATAGCAGCATAAAACATACAGGAATATGGCCGGGCGCGGTGGCTCAAGCCTGTAATCCCAGCACTTTGGGAGGCCGAGGTGGGCGGATCATGAGGTCAGGAGATCGAGACCATCCTGGCTAGCACGGTGAAACCCTGTCTCTACTAAAAATACAAAAAATTAGCAGGGTGTGGTGCCGCGCACCTATAGTCCCAGCTACTCGGGAGGCTGAGGCAGGAAAATGGCGTGAACCCGGGAGGCGGAGCTTGCAGTGAGCCAAGATCGTGCCACTGCACTGCAGCCTGGGCGACAAAGCCAGACTCCATCTCAAAAAAAAAAAAAAAAAAAATACAGGAATATTTGCATCTTGTTCCCCCAAACTTAGGTTGCTTTTATTGGTGGAGTGTAACAAGAGTGGACATAAATGTTTCATTTTTGGACCATCAGAATTTTTTTTTCCATTCAACTCGGAGAGATCCCACTCTTATTCACACCAGTATCATCTCTAGTGGGTCCTACTGCAATAGCCTTGTGGTGGGATTTTCCTGACTGCTATGGTCTAAATGTTTATGACCTCCAAAATTCGTATGTTGAAATCCTAGCCACCCAAGGTGATGGTATTAGGAGATGGGTGTTTTAGGAGGTGATTAGATCATGAAGGCGGAGACATCATGAATAAGATTAGTGCCCTTATAAAAGGGACCCCTGAGATCCCTCTCACCCCTTCCACCAAGTGAGGACACGGCAAGAGGTTGCTGTCTATGGGCCAGAAAGTGGGCCCTCAGCAGACACTGAATCTGCCTTAATGTTGGACTTCCCAGCCTCCACAAGTGTGAGAGGCAAATTTCTGTTGTCTGTAAGTCTATGGTATCCTGTTATAGCAGCCCTAGCCGACTATGACACTCACCCCTCCACTCAATCACTTTCCAGATTATAGGCCTTATTAATGCCATCCTCCACTAAAGACCACCCAATGCCTCATCATCATTGTAAAAGAAAAGAAAGCCAAGCATCTCAGTATAACCCCCCTGCCGGGCTTCCCGACACTAATTGCCCATCTATCACCAAGTCAACCATGTAAGCTTCTCGCAGCCCTTGAGCTTGCCATGTTGTCTCATGCCTCCATGTGGACTATCCTTTCCTCTTGTAACCCCATCCCCAGCCTTCCAAACTCAGCTCAAAGGGTAAATCCCTGGAGAATCTTCCCTTCCTTTTCTCTCTTCCTTTCTGGATGACTTTATCTGCTTCTATTATAACCTCTCCTACTCCACTGGTGTTATTTTGCTTACATAATTGTCCCCGGTGTCCTGGCCGGAATTGGGTCCAGTTCATCTCTGTGTGTCTGAGGATCCAGATGGTGTGTGTTACATTGTCCACGCTTACTTCATATCTATGGGGATGAGTGAGTAAAGGAATAAATGTAGACTTCAATGGAGAGAGAGGATTGCAGGACCTTTTTGAATGGCAGGGATGAGAGGTGTAGAATGGTCTTGAATTCCAAAGTGTATGTGAACCTAAGTTCCAAATACTGTCATTATTTTTAGTGAAGCCCCCTTTCTGGTCCTGGAGCAGCGAGCAGTTCACTAAGGGCGTATTAGTCCGTTTTCACACTGCTGATAAAGACATCCCTGAGACTGGGTAATCTATAAAGAAAAAGAGCTTTAACGGACTCACGGTTCCACATGGCTGAGGAGGCCTCACAATCACAGCAGAAGGCAAAAGGTATCTCTTACGTGGCTGCACACAAGATAGAGAATGAGAACCAAGCAAAAGGGGTGTCCCCTCATAAAATCATTATGTCTCATGAGACTTATTCACTACCAAGAGAACAGTATGGGGGAAACCACCCCCATGATTCAATTATCACCCACCAGGTCCCTCCCACACCACATGGGAATTATGGGAGCTACAATTCAAGATGAGATTTGGGTGAGGACACAGCCAAACCGTATCAGTGAACTCCCCAGACCAGCAGTGTCAGCATCATCTGGGAATTTATCAGAAATGCAGATTCTCAGGCTCCACTGTAAACCCACTGAGGCAGAAACACTAGGGGTGGACTAGCAATCTGTTTGAACAAGCCCTCCAGGTGATTCCAAGGCAGCTCCAATCTGAGAACCATGGCCTTCAGAAGTAAGAAAGTCAGGCCAGGCATGGTGGCTCACACCTGTAACCCCAGCACTTTGGGAGGCTGAGGTGGGTGAATCACCTGAGATCAGGAGTTCAAGACCAGCCTGACCAACATGGTGAAAACCCGTCTCTACTAAAAATACGAAATTAGCTGGGCGTGGTGGCGCATGACTGTAATCCCAGCTACTCGGGAGGCTGATGGAGGAGAATTGCTTGAACACAGGAGGTGGAGGTTGCAGTGAACCGAGATCGTGCCATTGCACTCCATCCTGGGCAACAAGAGCGAAACTCTGTCTCAAGAAAAAAAAAAAAAAAAAGAAAAGAAATAAGAAAGTCAGGATTTCATAATATGCTGGTGTCCTGGCTGGAATTCAGTGCAGATTAATAAGTTTCCACTGGCTTACCTGCATGAGGAAAACTGCTAGTGACTACCTTTCATGTACTAAGTTCCTAAGACTCCCCCATCAGGTCTACTCTCCTTTCTTACCCTGGGTTTCCCACACCCCTCTCCTTCAAATGGCAGAACAGAGAGTTCTAGAGGATAAGATCTAGAGCTTTGATTAACATGAAAAAAGATAGCTGGAATGAAAAAAAAAAAAGCCTGTTTATGTTGGAACAAGTCTACTAGCCTCTGGGTTTGTCCTGCTTTACTGAGGAGAAGGAAGGAGACAGCAGCAGGTAATTGACAGATCACAGCCTGTGTTAGAATCCTACCTCCAGTTAGAAGCCGGCAGACTCCTTACCTTTCCTGGGCCCTACTTCACCAAATGTGGAAGGGAAATAATACTAACCACCCATGGGGGTATTGTGAGGATCAAATGGGACACCCCTTTATGCGGGAGCTCAACAAATGCTGACCCCTTCCCTTCCCCCACCACTCGATAAAAGGCCTGGACTGGGCCAGATTCACAAGGGGATTTAAGGGCAGAGCTGAATCCGTCTTTTTTGGTGACACTCTGAGGCTGGGTTCAGCAAGTTTTGGTGATAGAAGGACCCTGATAGGGTTGCAAGATAAAATACAGGGCATCCAGTTAAGTTTAATTTCAGATAAACAAAGAATAATGTTGTAGTGTAAGTGTGTCCTGTGCAATATCTGGGACATACTTATGCAAAAATATTATTCCTTGTTTATCTGAATTTCGAAGTCAAGTCAATTGGGTGTCCTGCGTTTTTATTTGCTAAATCTGGCAACCTTGGGGTAAAAGCAAGTTCCATAGCACGACTTTTCTCCCTACTCCCTAATATTTTAATACAGACCATTTCTGACTGGGCGGGGTGGCTCACGCCTATAATCCCAACACTTTGGGAGCCCAAGGCAGGCGGATCACCTGAGGTCAGGAGTTCAAGACCAGCCTGGCTAACATGGCGAAACCCCATGTCTACTAAAATTACAAAAAATTAGCTGGGCGTGGTGGTGCGCCCCTGTAATCCCAGCTACTTGGGAGGCTGAGGCAGGAGAATTGCTTGAACCCAGGTGGTGGAGGTTGCAGTGAGCCAAGATAGTACCATTGCACTCCAGCCTGGGTGACACAGCAAAACTCCATCTCAAAAAAAAATTCTGAGCAGAACATTCTAGTCACACCTCATGGGGAAACCTAGCACCAAAAGACACTGGGTGATGTGGAGTTGGAGGAGAGTCCCATCAAATTGTCTTGGAAATGTGGGAGGAGAAAAGGAAGGAGGGCTGCGGGCTGATGATGATGGTTCATGTCTCAGAGTCTTGCCTCCACCAGCAGAAAGACAGGAAGCCACCTCTTTCCCTAGCTCCCCGCCCCAGGCACGTCTGGAGCTACAGTTATGGTCATCTCCCTCCCCATTCCTGTGGACTTACAGCACAGCTCAAAGTCAGATATTTAAAGCAAGGAGCATTCTTTTTAGGATTTCATGACACTATTTTTATTTACCAAAGTGGTATCATTCTGGTACAGAGACTTCACTAAATCTAGCAATTGAGTTGGAACTTAAAATATTTGCTTATTTTTACTCCTTTGAAAATGATTAGCAGTTGAATTATTTAAACTAGAAAGAGATGAGGGAGTTAGAAGGGAGGGCTGCCCGCCCCAGGCACAGCCAGGGGAGAGTGCTAAATGTGGTTATCAAGAGATCAAAGAACCAAGGAGAGACTCCTTTGATCTGATGCTTGTCAGAGTTGCAATTAGGTCTTTGAGACGCTGCACTTGGCCTCCCCTCCCTTCTTCAGTATTTCTTCATTCTTCATGGACACCTGGGAGTGCTAGACCAAGGCAGGTCCCAGAAAAAGCCGGTGTGGCTATGGGAGATCCAAGTGTGCCCTAGGACACGGGAGGCATAATCTTTCTTGGAGAAAATCCCTTTTATAAATGCATTTGCTTTTTTTTTTTTTTTTTTTTGAGGTGAAGTCTCGCTCTTGTCGCCCAGCCTGGAGTGCAATGGTGCAATCTCGGCTCACTCCAACCTCTGCCTTCTGGGTGCAAGCGATTCTCCTGCCTCAGCCTCCGAGTAGCTGGGATTACAGGCACGTGCCACCACAGCTGGCTAATTTTTTGTAGTGTGTAGAGAGGAGATTTTGCCATGTCGGCCAGGCTGATCTTGAACTCCTGACCTCAGGTGATCTGCCCCCTTCAGCCTCCCAAAGTGTTGGGATTACAGGCGCCCTCCACCACGCCCGGCTAATTTTTGTATTTTTAATAGAGATGGGGTTTCACCATGTTGGCCAGGCTGGTCTCGACCTCCTGGCCTCAGGTGATCCACCCACTTTGGCCTCCTAAAGTGCTGGGAATACAGGCATGAGCCACTGCGCCCCGCCGCAGTTGCTTATTTTTAAGGCCTGGGGGAAAGGTGAATGGGGCCCCTCACCCTGACACCCGTTATACCTGCAAATGCCTGTTCCAGTGTATGAGCTGATATGAATCACACTGTGCTTCCAATGCTTTCCCTTTGATACAAATAGGAAAGGTACCCAATTGGCTGGGACTAACTTTGGGGTTGTCTGGATTTTCCAAAGGTTTGAGAGTGGGAAACCCAGGTGAGGTCTGTCAAATCTAAGCAAAGTCAGCTTCACATCCAAGCCAAATTCTACCCCCACTGATTTCTGTGACTTTTTTTGCTAAACAATGTAAGACAACACATTCAAACCTAGAGGTCTTCTCTGCCTTCCTGTTACCCTGAAAAGCGGCTCATGGGGGACTTTAAGATGTTACTTATGGCAATCCCCTAAGCAGCCTCAGTCTTACTCTGATGATTTTTTTACACGATTTATACCAGTCCAAAGAATTCAAGAATAATGGGTATATTTCTGCAGCTGAGCCAAACATTTCTTCTCTATCAGTCTGTGCATGACACAGAATGTCTTGTGGTTTTAATATTTGTTTCCCTAACGGACAAGATTTGATATATGTGTTTCCTAATCCCGAGCTATTGAAATATTGATTCTCATCCTGACTGGCCTCCTGGGAACGGAGCCAGCATATCTGCATCTCTGGGCTCTGAATTTAGGCTATTGCCCTGCTGGCCTAGCCTGTGAACACAAGGATGAGATTAGATTTGCTTGGGGGTGGGAGCTGTAAATCCCAGTGAAGTAGCTGTCTGGCCTCATTTCTATTTGACAGAATAGGGCAACCATTCCCCACATTTTTGGCCAGTGTTATCATGTGTTTACCTTAATATCCTTCTTGCTTCTTTCTTCCTATTTGATTTTAATGTATACAGGCTGTCCAGTGAAAAGAAGAAAAGAAATTCTAGCCAAAGATTCATTTGAACTTCTGAATAGGATTGTCTGAAGGATGTAAAATATTTTACAAGGAATTCCAGAAAGATGAATAACTCACACCATGCCAAAAATGTTACCTGACATGAAAAAATATTAGAGGCCTTTCCATTACTTCTGTGACCTTTGAATGGAGATGAAAGATGGTTTGGACCCATGCTATCACAACCTGGTGCTGGACATAGTATCTGATAGGCTGTAATTCCATCCCATTTGAAGACGAGGGGTGGGGAATACGTGTGACTGTTTATCATACATCCATTCAACCTCTTCAGACCATGACAATATTTAGGAAAAAGAACACAGGTGAACCCCGAGGAGATGAAGACACCTTTTTACAACATGCTTCATGTCTTCTAAATATTGCTTAGAATATTTAGAATATTGCTTTTCTTCATCCCATTTCTTCCACCATTTTCCCAGTTTGGGCTATCACAATAGTCCCCTAGATCAGGATGATAACCTCCTAATTGGCCTTTGTCCCATATTTATCTCCCATCCTGTAGCCAAACTGAGGTCTCGAAAGTGCCTACCTGTGTACAATCCCCTAGCGTTCCCTATTACCCTCAGTCCCATGTTTCTTATCTAACATATATGGTCGTCCACGATCTGACCCATCTCCCTTTGCGGACTTGGTTTCCTTCCAATCCCATCTTGAACTTCACCTTCTAGAAACGCTGAAATGCTGTTATCCCTGTTTGCCTTTGCTCATGAAGTTCATTTTTCTTGGAGGTCCATTTCTTTCTCTTTTCCTTGGCTTTCCTTCTCTGTGACTGGATATCTCCTCCAGGAGTCCTCCACAATGGCCTCCTCTCCTGACATTAATGGCCTTTCTTCTGCACTTTCTTAGCAGTACCTGTGTTTGGTTCCATCACTGCCATAACCACAATTACTGATCCCTTGGCCCATCTATCTCCTTGATGACATTGTAAATTCCTTGAGAGTACATACATGCCTTTTCCACATTTGTAACCACAGTGACTGTGACTCACTCAGTGCATAATGCAGAGTATTTTGAACTAAATTCAGGAGAAGATTCTGCAAGTAGAAACAGGAATAATAAAGTCAAAAAGAAATGGGCATTGTTAACATTCTGATTTTGGTAACAACCCTTTAAGGAAAAATTATCATCACCATTTTATCAATGAGGAAACTCAGAATCACAGTGATTAAGAGTTTGGCTAGGAGTCACAGAAAGCAAATGAAAGAACCCCAACTTGACTGTGAGCACCTCCAGGAAAGGATCAATAAGGATCAATAAAGATTTGTTGAACTGAACCAGTTGCTAGAATATCAGCAAGCTTTGCTCTGAGTAGGTTCATCATCAAATCACATGTAGGAAGAGGCTCTCTAAAACCCATCTAATTTGTCCTCTTGTTTGTGTAGGGTTATCTTAACAGTACCAGTTTGACATAGTAAAAATTAGTTAATAGTCTCTTGGATTTAAAAAAAGTTATTTATTAGTCCACTCAGCACTCGGCAAGTATTTATTGAATACTTATTATATACCAGGCACTGTGTGTAGAAGAATGTGATTTAAAGCAAGAAAGCCTGCCCTAATGAAGCTTGTATGGCAAATAATCTGCCTAGAAAAATTCCTCTAATGTAGAATGCACTAACCCTTGACTCACCAGTGAATGAGATATTTTATCAACTGGACTCATGTAAATCATGCACACTGGTGGCACAAATAGCTAAAGCCAGAAGCATTTATGAACCACCAAAGAGTTCCTGGATCTTTTGGGTTTGTTAGTTGCAATAGAAAGGACTGTAAGCATAAAAGGAAATTATTGAAACTATATTAGTTGGCTCAGAGAACCACTAGGGCAGCTGGAGGAGCAGGCTTGGGAATTGGGCAGAAACAAAGGGATGCAATGCCTCCGATCCTTGGCTAACATTCGTCTGGAGCATAGGCAGTGAGGATACTGCTGTGCCATTGGTTCCCACCAGTCAATGTGTTCTGCCCAGCTGCCAGTGCTGGACTCAGATATTGCTAGTACCACTGCCACCACCAAGAATTACTCTCTGTTCTCACATCTGAATGTCACCAGCCCCTGCTCCTTATGGGTACATAAAATTGATGAGTGCTGTGCATACATGCGGCTGTGCCCTGGCTGTAAGGGATGCTGGGAATACAGGTACCCTACTCTGTAGCCACTATAGAGGATAAGAGCCCTGCCTCTCCAGAAGTCTTATACATAGGGGAATTCGACATCTGAAGAGCCAGAAGCATGGCCAATGTCCATTATAGTCACAACACATTCTTTTTTTTTTTAGTCTTAATATTGAGATGTCTTGGCCAGGAGCAGTGGTTTACACCTGTAATCCCAGCACTTTGGGAGGCCGAGGTGGGCGGATCACGAGGTCAGGAGATTGAGACCATCCTGGCCAACATGGTGAAACCCCATGTCTACTAAAAATACAAAAATTAGCTGGGCATGGTGACGCACGCCTGTAGTCCCAGCTACTCAGGAGGCTGAGGCAGGAGACTCACTTGAACCGGGGAGGCGGAGGTTGCAGTGAGCTGAGATTACAGCACTGCACTCCAGCCTGGGCAACAGAGTGAGACTCTGTCTTGAAAAAAAAAAAAAAATGATTGAGATATCTTACCAGTGGCCACATCATACAATATGAGAACAAATAAATATTTAAATATTTACCTTTTTCTAACAATACTAACGGAATTTCTGAACTGCCTTTGGTTATTAGGTTCACTTCGTTTTACAGAAACAGTTTCTATAGAACACATTTTATAGAAATTGTGATCAAGGTTTCACCTTATGCCTTTCTTTCTGGAAGTAATAAAAAATGAAAAAAAAAAGGAACAATAATACATTATGACAATATATGTTTTCCTCCCTCCCTCTGTCCCTTCCCCTCCTTCCCTCTCTCCCTCCCTCCCTTCCTTCCTTCTTTCCTTCCTTCCATAAATGCTTACCAAGTGCCTACCATATGCCAGGCCCTGTGTTTGGTGCTAGAAAATCAAAGATAAATAAGACATGCTCTTTACCATCATGCTGTCCTCAATATCATAAGGGAAGACAGACATGGAAGAAATAATTGCCCTGAAATGTTAGTGGTGTTGGGATAGAAACAGGGTTCCATTGGAATACAAAAGCTAGAGTGTTTCTTTTCGCCCTGTGGAAACGAGAGGTTAGATAAAGCTTGGTGGAGGAGATGACATTTGAATTGAGCCTTCAAAGCCATAAGTGGTCACCAGGCTGAAAGCAGACGGACATCTCCGGGGCAGGCAACTCATAATGAGAGAGGCGTTTGAACCAGAGCAACTTCATCTTGAATAGGGGCTGAGTAAAATAAGGCTGAGACCTACTGGGCTGCATTCCCAGGAGTTTAGGCATTCTAAGGCACAGGATGAGATCAGAGGTCGGCATAAGAGACAAGTCACAAAGACCTTGCTGATAAAACACAGTGAGGTAAAGAAGCCGGCTAAAACCTACCAAAACCAAGACAGCCATGAAAGTGACCTCTGGTCATCCTCACTGCTCACTATATGTTAATTACAATACATTAGCATGCTAAAAGACACTCCCACCAGTGCCCCGACAGTTTACAGATGCTGTAGCAACATCAAGAAGTTACCCTACATGGTCTAAAGCGGGGAGGAACCCTTAGTCTCAGGAATTGCCCACCACTTTCCCGGAAAACTCATGAATAATCCACCCCTTGTTTAGCATATAATCAAGAAATAACTATAAGTATAATTAGTCGGGCAGCCCACGCCACTGCTCTGCCTATGGAGTAGGCTTTCTTCTGTTTCTTTACTTTTCTAATAACCTTGCTTTCACTTTACTGTATGGACTCACCCGGAATTCTTTCTTGCGGGAGGTCCCCTGCTCTCTTGGGGTCTGGGTCAGGCCCCTTTTCCAGTAACAATAATGACAGAATAGGGGCCTAAAAAAGAGGTGATCAGTGAAAGGGTCTCTAAGGGCTTGTGGTGGCTGGGTCCTAGAGTCTAGGGAGGAGGGGAGGGGAGGGGGCTGGTGGACCCTGAGAAACACAGCCTAACTGAGAGAAGAGAAGGCATTGCACTTCAAACTCTAAGAGGTGTGGAGCTTATCTGGACAGCATAGAGAGCTGTAGAAGGCAGTAACATGATCAGATTTAGGTTTTCAAAAGATCACAGTGGCAGTGAGGAAAAAGATTTGGAATGGGATCAAAAGCCAGGGGACCACCTAGGAGACAATGCAGTCCAGGCAGAAGATGAGAAAATCCTCAAGTACTGCAGGAGCAATGGGAATGGAGAAGAGGAGATAAAATAATTTTTTAGGTTCAGGCATGGTGGTTCATGCCTGTAATCCCAGCACTTTGGAAAGCCCGAGGCGGGCGGATCACCTGAGGTCAGGAGTTCAAGGCCAGCCTGGCCAGTGTGGCTAAACCCCGTCTCTACTAAAAATACAAAAATTAGCTGGGCATGGTGGCAGGCACTTGTAGTCCCAGCTACTCAGTAGACTGAGGCAGGAGAATGGTGTGAACCTGGGAGGCAGAAGTTGCAGTGAGCCAAGATCGTGCCACTGCACTCCAGCCTGGCGACAGAGGGAAACTCTATCACAATAATAATAATCATAAACATTTTTTAGGAGCTGGAATTTGTAGGGCTCTGTATGGCTGAGAAGAAAGGCTGGTGGTGTCATTCCCCAGAGAAGCCTAGAGGAGTAACAGGATCTTGTCTGGGAAGAGGAGGCTGGTTGGGTAGAGACAAACTAACACACTAGGTTTTGACCGTGTTGATTTTGAAGTGCCTGTGGATCATCCAGTAGAAAGGCAGCATTGGTAAAGGAGCAGAGTTCAGGAGAAAGGTCCAGGCTTAGGGTCAAAAATAGAGATTCAGGTCTATAGTTATCTCTCCAAGAAACCTCTAGGCTCTCCCAGAAGTGGAGACTAGAAGAAACCTAACAACGTATGTCCCTAAGTGTGAAACTGGAAATTCAGGCTTAGTCTCTAAATTCCAAAGCAGGAGCAAAATCTCAGACAACTGAAATCTCCTAAATCTCAGACAATCTAAAATTAAAAAAAAAAAAGCATTACATTTAGGAGGAGTTACAAGTTTTGACAATAGAAAAGACGCTAGGTTAGCAGTCCTGTCTGTGTCCTTCCATACAAATTCAACCCACCACTTGCTTTGTGATGGCAGGAGATTAATCTGGACTCGATTAGTTTTTCTTTGCAAAATGAGAACTGAATGAATTCTGTGGTCTCTTGTGGGGTCCCATCCTGGCTGCAAATAAAGCCACATCCTTTCGTTTTTCAAATTAAACCTGACTTGAGCTTCCAGAGATTGTCAGAGTATCCAATCCCTCTTTCTAAATTGCCCAGATTACTCAGTTCTAGTAATAAACACCTTTTGGAGAGAAAACGGATATCTATGACCAGTCTGCTAGGTAGGAGGTGCTTTCACCCTTGTCACAACCTCACTGCAGACCCACACGGTGACAGTTCAGTGCAGCCTCCTCTCCTGTGACGATGCCACTGCCGGCTTGGATCTTTGCACTGAGTGGTTCTTCAGGGGAGGATGTGATTGGCTCTGAAGGCTCACAACCCTTGGGTTGCATTTCTTTGCTGGGCCATTTCCCCCAACAACTTGTCAATGCCTGGGCCTAGAGGACTTTGCAGGCCCAGCCACGCCCTGCACCCAAACCACCTCTGTGCCACTCCGCTGTTGTAGAGTTGGATTACACTTCTACATACCCTCCTGGACATCATGGTGAGTTCCCCTTTCAGGAACACTTAGGGTCTTTTCCTGCCAACAGAACCCATTCAGCCCACTCCAATCCATCAGTTGAGTAGTTTGTGGACTTACTCATTTACTTTACATTAAAATGACTCTTCCCAGAGCAACGGACACCTCCAGGAAGACTTGCTATCTCTAGGATAGAAAAGTGATTGGCACATTTTAAATGGTGACCTTCTTTCATTTAAAAACAAAAGGTAAAACAATTCTAATTAGCAACAGTAAGAAAAAGTGTCAGAGGCCTTTGAACCAGAGCAACTCCATCTTGAATAGGAGCTGGGCGAAATGAGGCTGAGACCTACATACTGGGCTGCATTCCCAGATGGGTAAGGCATTCTGTCACAGGATAAAATATGAGGTTGGCACAAGATACCAGTCATAAAGACCTTGCTGATAAAATAGATTGCAGTAAAGAAGCTGGCCAAATCCCACCAAAACCAAGATGGCAATGAGACTGACTTCTGGCTGTCCTCACTGCGATACTCCCACCAGCACCATGACAGTTTACAAATGCCATGGCATCAACAGGAAGTTACCCTGTATGGTCTAAAAAGGGGAGGTGTGAATAATCCACTCCTTGCTTAGCATATCATCAAGAAATAGCCATAAAAATGGGCAACCAGCAGCAAGTGGGGATGCTCTGTCTATGGAGTAGCCATCCTTTTATTCCTTTACTTTCTTAATAAACTTGCTTTCACTTTACTCTATGGACTTGCCCTGAATGCTTTCTTGCATGAGATCCAAGAACGCTCTCTTGGGGTCTGGATTCAGACCCCTTTCCTATAACAAAAGGAGGAGACGAAAGGAAGGATGAGGATATCTCACTCTGAGAAGCAAAACTTGTGTCAGTCAGCAACCCATTAAGCGGAGGCAGTCACTGGTTGGAAATCATCTGCCAGGGTCCAAGTTTTCAGCTGAGTCTGTGGGAAATTGGTGCAGTATGTGGGTAGGGGGAGTCCATCTCCATGACAGAAAGGAAGGGTGGTGGTCACCACCACCCACCCAGCAGCCACCTGGCCACATATGGTGGCCATATGCTGTGAGGGCCCTTCCTGCTTTCTCTCCTCTTGGATATAAAAGTGAGGGCCAACCACAGGCTGCCCAGAGGCCTGGGGGTGAGAGTGTCCATCCTGAGGCATCAAAGTGTGGGTGGAGGCTGAGTGATTTTCAAAAAAGAGAAGGGGCAGCTTTGCAAGGCAGTGTGGGGAGAGCAGACTGGGCTGATGCATGAGGCCGCAAAACAACCCAGAAAAACATCTCCGTGGCTTGCACAATCATCCTCTGAATATGTGTCATCAAACACGAGACCATCTTTACCTGGCAATAACGCAGCTGAAATCAGTCATTTAAGGAGTTTCTCACTATTACTGAGCCCAACATGGTCTTTAACTGTTGTCTACCCCATAAAAAAAAAAAAATTAAAATAGGAGCCTGAAGTGCAGGAAAATTTTTTTTTCTTCTTAATCACATGAAATGTTGTGAGTACACGCCAGAGAATAGGCCTGAATTGGATGTTTTTTGATGCCTTAAATTTAAACAGCTGGGTTTTTTTTCTTTTTTCTTTTCTTTTTTACAGTAACTGCACTATCCTGTTTAACTTTTTGAAATGAAGGATTTGAGTTTTCATAGGGAATCTACATTTCATCTTAAAGCTGGAACACAGCATCTTTAACTTTTCTCTAAAGATGAGTTCTCTGCGGATCAGGATCCTCTTTTTGCTTCTTGTTCATCTTGTATGTTTGGGAAATCATAGAGACAGAACCCAGCCGACTGACTTCAGCCACGACAGACTGGTTTAAGGAGCAAGGAATATATACCTGGTAGTTCCAGGACCCTACATCCCATCAGATGCAAACCTAAGAAAGTGACTTGCTGATCTCTGGTTTTGTAATTAGAGAACAAGCCAAGAGAAAAGGTACACTTTTATAACTAGTGGTTGCTATAATTAAAGTTATTAGTTAAGGAAGAGCTGTTACTTGGGGCAAAACAATCAGAAGGAAATTTTAGCAATTAAGTCAAATTCATTGCGGTGGTGAATTTTTTTCCTTTCTGGAAAACAAAACAACCTTGGGCAAGTGTTCTCAAAGAGCATCTTGACTCTGCAGTGGCTGGAGAGCAAACAGTGAACAGTGAACTGTGCTGTTGACTCTATCAGTAGGTTAATTAAGAAAGCTGTTAGCGATGATAAAAAAAGCCAGCACATTTTCAGTTCATATTGACAAAATCCATGACATCGGCAGAACTGATGTTTGTTCAATACGAGGAAGACATGCTAGAGGCATTTAGGGGAAAAGGAGGGCAAAGGAAGCTGATAATTCAGTACGGGATGTCCCGTATTAACGTTAGCAGAGTTGTTCATTTGAAATTCCATGTGTTGTTTCCTCTCCTATAAATTATGTAAGCAGAGGTGTTTAGGGCTTCAGATTCCATCAGGAAAAAAAAAACCTAGTTCTCTCATAATGGGGTAATGACAAAGGAGCACTGATTTGGGAGCTGAGACTGAATTCTGATTCTAGATCTGCATCTAACGTGCTGTGTGGTTGGGGACAGTGGATTTGACTCCGTGGGTTTCCATTTCTAGACTCTATGTATCTTTTAAGTACAGTCCAGTTTCAGAAACACAACAAACCTACCTTTCCTATGTAGCATCTTCCTTTGGGGGAAATACGTCCAAAACTTCAATATGGGATGATAGGAACCTATTGCCCACCGGGCATTACCAGTCCACCTGATCCACCCGATGGGCTGAGCGAGAGGGAGTCCCTCCTGTTCCAGCTGCTGCTGGGGTCTGGGCAAAGACTGATGAGGAGTCTGAGAGGAGACAGTGTTGGGGGTCATCCTACATGAGCCAATCCTGAAGACAGACCTTGTCCAGGACAAGGCTTCTTGTTCCCAGTGAAGCTTTATTTCATCCGCTTAGCGTTTAGTGTTCTGTTTCTCTCTTGTTCCCACTCGCCTTGTTTGTCCCTTTGGAGCAACCAAGCACACAGTATTTGTGCAATTGCTTAGGGGAAATGGAGAGGAGTGAAGATTGTTCTTTCTAGACTCTGGGGTGGAACTCCACTTCCTTCTCTTTTTCTTTTCTTTTCTTTTCTTTTTTTTTTTTGAGAGAGAGTCTTGCTCTGTCACCCAGGCTGGAGTGCAGTGGTGCAATCTCGGCTCACCGCAACCTCCGCCTGCCGGGTTCAAGTGATTCTCCTGGCTCAGCCTCCTGAGTAGCTGGGACTACAGGTGCGCGCCACCACGCCTGGCTAATTTTTGTATTTTTAGTAGAGACGGGGTTTCACCATATTGGCCAGGCTGGTCTCGAACTCCTGACCTCAAGTGATCCCCTCACCTCAGCCTCCCAAAGTGTTGGGATTACAGGGGTGAGCCACTGTGCCTGGCCCTCTTTTTCTTTCTTAGGAGGCTACCACTGGTGCACTCCTAGCTGGTATCGGCCCAGGGCAGGAGCCACTAGAGAAAAGAGGAAGTGAGGGAGAAGGCACCTCTCACAGTTTGCCTAGGAGGGCAGGGAGATATAATCAATGCACTCATAATATTTTAACACAATTACTCCTCACCTAGGAGATGAGTTTATAGCACGATTTCTTGAGGCCTTTTTTATCTGTCAATATTTGAGTATTTTTAGTGACTCAAGTTCTAAATTTGGACCTTTTTAATGTCTAGTTTGTTAAAAGTGAAAAATATTGACTCTCAAAGTTCAGACATTAGATTAAGAAATAAAAATACATTTAGATAACCCCACTTCCTCTGATGTATACTAATAAGGATACTGTATGTCTGGATGAAGTAGCGATACAGCATACTGAACAAGCCCAGAGGAAAGAGAGAGACCCTGTAAGTTACACGAAAGAGCCCCAGGACATCCTTGGGAAAGTCTTTTTTTTTTTTTTTTTTTTTGAGACGGAGTCCTGCTCTGTTGCCCAGGCTGGAGTGCGGTGGCAGGATCTCAACTCACTGCAACCTCCGCCTCCCGGGTTCAAGTGATTCTCCTGCTTCAGCCTCCCAAATAGCTGGGACTACAGGTACGTGCCACCACGCTGGGCTAATTTTTTGTATTTTTAGTAGAGACAAGGTTTCACTGTGTTAGCCAGGATGGTCTCGATCTCCTGACCTCATGACCCGCCCACTTGGGTCTCCCAAAGTGCTGGGATTACAGGCATAAGCCACTGCACTCAGCTGGGAAAGTCTTAATAGCAAGAGAAAATAAGTGGATGGTAATGAACTGGGATGATCAGAGTTGCAGAAATTGGGCTCAGAGAGTGTAGAGAGAAATGGAAGCTTACCTCGGGGAAACTAAATGCACCAGGAAGTCCATAAAAGCACATTTCCAGAACTCACCTCTAAGCCAGAGGCACAGAAAGGGATTCTTGATTTAAACAGTGCCAATCCGAGCAGCATGAGAATCTATTGGTTATTTACCTCTAGTTCATCCAGTCACACCTCAAATTTGCTCCATGTGATGTCAAGCTTAGTCAAACTGACCAAATGCAGGGAAAAGGATGGCAGAAAAGAGGTGCTACCAGAAACAAAGAGAAGGGAAAGCTAGTGAGAATTTGACATCTCATTTTTGACAATAAGTCATACTACTTTTGGAGACATGTACAATCTTTCCATTTCCATGAGTTCTTTCTCCAAGGCCTCTAGACATCATACTCTGATTATTATCATTAGACTCCTCAAAATCCGGTATGTCTCTTCATGTCTATGGAATAAAGTGCAGACATCCTCAGCCTGGCCCTTGCAAAAGTTCCTACTTACCTACATCCACATATGTGTTAGACAAACTCAGAAACAGAGCAAACCTGTGCCTGTGCATAGAAGGCACGTGATGACTGTTGGTCTCCATAGTGGATATTGCTGGTTGCTTATCCAGCACTCATCTAGTTTATTTGTTCCTTTCACCTATAAGAATGCTTGTTCAGCTACATGCTGAACAAAGGAATTGTTCCTTTAACCTTTAATTGCTCTACATGCTCTTATCCTACATGCAGAAACGCATCTTGTCGGGGAAGGGTGGCCTTGATTGGTCTAAGAATAATCTAGAACCACTCATCAGTGATTGGTTCAGGCATGTCCTACAATTCAGCTCTGGCTGATGAAATGTGAGAAGTGCTTCTGCAAAAATTTCCTTGCTCTGGAAAGTCACAGGGAGAGGCCAAATCTATCATTGGATGTTCCATGTTCGGCTGTGAATCCTGGAAGTAAGCCAACCCCAAGGATGGATGAGCAGAGAGATGGGAAGAGCTTGCATCCTTCATGGCATTTCCAGCTGCCGAAGCAACTAATTCACAAACCCAGGCTACCTCTGTAGATCCTATTAGCGAATGTCATCAAGTTCCTTGTTTTAAATCAGTTACATCAGCACTTCAACAACTTTCAGCCAAAAGCATTTCACACAATTCCACGCCACTCTTACTTTCTGTTTTAGCCTATTTCCAGCCTAGATCGTCACATTTCCTGCTCCCCAGCCAACACACCTATGCTTCTCTATAAATGCCTTGATATCTCCCTCCCTCTGACCAGCTATTGAAACCGTGACTATTAAAAACCTCACTAGGGCTGGGCGTGGTGGCTCATGCATGTAATCCCAGCACTTTGGGAGGCTGAAGCAGGGGGACTGCTTGAGTTCAGGAGTTTGAGACCAGACTGAACAACATGGCGAAACCCTGTCTCTACAAAATTAAAAAACTAGCCAAGTGTGGTGGCACACACCTGTGATCCTAGCTACCAGGGAGGCTGAGGTGGGAGGATCACCAGAGCCTGGGAGGTCAAGGCTGCAGTGAGCCATGATCATGCCATTGCGCTTCAGCCTGGGCAACAGAGTGAGACCCTGTCTCAAAAAAAAAAAAAAAAAAGCCTCATTAAAATATCACTACCACTATATGGTTTGGATGTTGTCCTCTCTGGATCTCCTGTTGAATTGTAATCCTCAATGTTGGAGGTGGGGCCTGGTGGGAGGTGTTTGGGTCATGGGGGTGGATCCCTCGTGGCTTGGTGCTATCCTTGCAATAGTCTGTAAGTTCTCAAATGATCTGGTTGTTTGAAAGTGTGTGGCACCTTCCCCACTTCTTTTTTTTTTTTTTTTTTTTTTTTTGAGATGGAGTTTTGCTCTTGTCATCCAGGCTGGAGTGCAATGGTGCAATCTCAGCTCACTGCAACCTCCACCTCCTGGGTTCAAGCAATTCTCCTGCCTCAGCCTCCTGAATAGCTGAGATTACAGGCATGCACCACCACATCCGGCTAATTTTGTATTTTTAATAGAGATGGGGTTTCTCCATGTTGATCGGGCTGGTCTCGAACTCCTGACCTCAGGTGATCTGCCCACCTCAGTCTCCCAAAGTGCTGGGATTACAGGTGTGAGCCACCGTGCCCAGCCCCTTCCCCACTTCTTGCTCCTGCTCTGGCCTTGCGAAATGGCTGCTCCTCCTTTACCTTCCACCATGAGCAAAAGCTCCCCAGGCCTCCCCAGAAGCCGAGAGGATGCTGGCGCCATGCTTCCTGTACAGCCTGCAGAACCACAAGCCAATTAAATCTCTTTTCTTCATTAATTACCCAGCCTCAGGTATTTATTTATAGCAACACAAGAACGGCCTAACACAACCACTAAGAATTTTTTCCTGATAACCTACTCTCAGCTGTCAGCTGCCAGAAAGTTCTCCCATCTTTGAATTCCACAAGCCCTTGACTTGTCTATCTCTTAGGCATTTTAAATATTCTAGTTTGCATCGGTTATTTGTGCGAATGTCATCTCTCTTTTCTAACTGGAAAACATGGGTCATATCATATATATCTTTGTATTCACTCCCTCTTAGAAGAGAGCCCTGCGTTTAACACAAAGCACTAGAAATTTGTTGAAGGAAAGCAGATATTACCTGACGGATTTACTCCCCACCCTCTGAGAACTCACCCAAAAACTCATTGGTGTAATAATGAAAGTAAGAATACTAATTATGTAGTTGATTCTTAAAATGTCACCTCCACCTGAGAAATGTACAAAAGTGAAATTTTAACAATATGGTCCCTCTGGTAGGTCTGATTGAATAAAGTGTACTGATAACAATTGAATTACATTGTAAACAATAATATCGAGTGCCTGGTAAAACTCTTTGCCTTTAAAATATAAGAGCAAATAATGTAGAGATCCTGGCCATGGCATTCACTGGAATAAAACAGTCAGATGCCCAAATTTCAGAAACAAATTCACAACAAAATGGGAACAAAAGATAGTGCTCTCAACTCATTTGATGAAATATTGGCTGATAGGATTTATAATACTGTGATAAACCTAATGAATTTGGGAATTGCCAACTTGGTATGAGATGAAGATTTTATTTTACACTGTGAAGTGGCATTAGAATTATGACTCTTTACTCTCCAAAATCATGGGTTGTGACACTTGCATTCCTCTTTTACGGAGTCTTTTTAAAACAATGACTTTATTCACTAATCTCTCACTGATGTCTCGCTGTAAGGATACAGCCAAAGTTGGAGAGACACTAACTTCATCATATTTTATTTTGACTTAAAAGATTTTTGTTTTGTTTGAGACTGAGTCTCTCTCTGTCGCCCAGGCTGGAGTGCAATGGTGCAATCTCGGCTCACTGCAACCTCTGCCTCCCAGGCTCAAGTGATTCTCCTGCCTCAGACTCCCGAGTAGCTGGGATTACAGGCATGTGCCACCGCACTCAACTAATTTTTGTATTTTTAGTAGAGATGAGGTTTCACCATGTTGCCCAGGCTGGCCTTGAACTCCTGACCTCAGGTGATCCACTTGCCTTGGCCTCCCAAAGTGCTGGGATTACAGGCATGAGCCGCTACACCCGGCCTTGACTTAAAAGATTTTACACTTGCAGAAAATCACAGAGGATAATATTACAGATACTCCATATACCCAGAATCCTGATTCAACATCATAATATTTTGCCACAGTTGCGTTCAATTTTTTTAAACAAGATAAAATATTACAGATAAAATCAGTACATCTCCCTCATCCAGCTCCCTTTTCTTCCCTCCCAGAGGCAAGCACTATACGGAAGTTGACAGATTTCTTGTTCACGTTTCCCTACTTTTGTTACGTAAGATGAATCCATCAAGAATACATAGCATTGTTTTGAGTGGCGTCATACCATACAGTCTGAACTAGTCTACCTGGATTCCCATTCCAGGTCTGTCACTTATTAGATGACCTGGGGCAAATTATATAACCTCTCTGCACTTCAGTGCTGTCATTTGTAAAATGGTGATAATCATACCTTACTTCACAGAGTTTTTGTGATGATTAAATGAGATAAAATGGAGATGCTGCTTAACACCATGCCTGGTGCATAGAAAGAACTATGTGTTTGTTCTGACGACGATGTTGGCGATAATGATAATTTCAATTTACACAGATGTCATCATAGCATAATATTCTTTTACAAATTGCTCTTATGAGATTTATCAGTAGAGCTTCTGTAGATCTAATTCTTTTATTTAATTATCCTTGGTGCACTATTATTTCAATAAGCCAGGCTTTATACACTCCATTCTGCTATTGATTCCCTATGTTGTTTCTGAATTTTAGCTATTAAAAAAAAAAGACACATGAACACATATGTTTATTGCAGCACTATTTACAATAGCAAAGACTTGGAACCAACCCAAAGGCCCATCAATGACAGACTGGATAAAGAAAATGTGGCACATATACACCATGGAATACCATGCAGCCATAAAAAAGAATGAGTTCATGTCCTTTGGAGGGACATGGATGAAGCTGGAAACCATCATCCTCAGCAAACTAACACAAGAACAGAAAACCAAACACTGAATGTTCTCACTTATAAGTAGGAGTTGAACAATGAGAACATGTGGACACAGGGAGGGCAACATCACACACCAGGGCCCGTCAGGGAGTAGCGGGCAAGGGGAGGGAGAGCATTAGGACAAATACCTAATGCATGTGGGGCTTAAAACCTAGATGATGGATTGATAGGTTCAACAAACCACCATGGCGCATGTATACTTATTAACAAACCTGCATGTTCTGCACATGTATCCCGGAACTTCAAGTAAAAGAAAAAAAGAAAAAAAGACCTGGAAAGTTTTCATCAGGCAAGAAAAAAAAACAAAAAAACCTTCAATGGCTATCTTTGTGCATGTTTTTATTGTTTTTACCCTCACACTTGAAAAATAATTTAGCTGGGTATAGAATTCTTGACTCCAAGTTATTTTCTTTCATAACTTTAAAGTGAACCTGATTCCTGTTTTTTGTAGGTTTGTATGTTTCTTTCTTGAAGCTTTCAGGATTTTCTTTGAAATTTTGCCACAGCATATCTAGTAAGAGGTCATATTGAAAAAAAAAAGTTATTTACCCTATTTATCATTCTATACATGCTTTCAGACTGAGAACTAATGTTTTCCTTCAAAATTGAGAAAAAAATTTCAATTATTTTCTGAAATATTGACTCTCCTTTAATCTTTTTATTCAGTTAATTTAGAAACTCTATGAAAAGGATTTTGTTATTTCTGGATAAATTATTTATCCCAATATTTATTTCATATTTTGTATCTTTATCCCTTCCTGTGATATTCAGAATACATTTTTATTCAAGTTTAATACCCACTACTTTGTGATTTGGTTATGTTCATTATGATTTTCTTATGTTTTATTTTTAATTTAGGCAAAATTTATGTAGAATAAAATGTGTAGGCTGGGTGCAGTGGCTCACGCCTGTAATCCCAGCACTTTGGGAGGCCGAGGCGGCGGGTGGATTGCCTGAGCTCAGGAGTTTGAGACAAGCCTGGGCAACACAGTGAAACAATGTCTCTACTAAAAATACAAAAAATTAGCAGGGCGTGGTGCCGTGTGCCTGTAATCCCAGCTACTTGGGAGGCTGAGACAGGAGAATCACTTCAACCTGAGAGGTGGAGGTTGCAGTGAGCCGAGATCACGCCACTGCACTCCAGCCTGGGTGACAGGGTGAAACTCTTGTCTTAGAAAAAAAAAAAAAAAAGTACAACTATTAGGTGTAAATCCAATGACTTTTGACAGGTATAAACAACACCCCAATCAAAAGTTACATTTTCGGCTGGGCACGGTGGCTCATGCCTGTAATCCCAGCACTTTGGGAGGCTGAGGTGGGCAGATCACTTGAGGTCAGGAGTTCAAGACTAGTCTGGCCAACTTGGTGAAACCCGTCTCTACTAAAAGTACAAAAATTAACCCGACATGGTGGCAGGCACCTGTAGTCCCAGCTACTCGGGAGGCTGAGGCAGGAGAATCACTTTAACCCAGGAGGCGGAGGTTGCAGTGAGCTGCGCTAAGATCAGGCGACTTCATTCCAGCCGGGGTGACAGAGTCCAAGGGTCTGGCCCTGACCCTAGAACATGGGGCTTACTCATAAGGTGGGGCTTTTCTAGGGTCTCAATCTAATGTTTTATGTTTTTAGCAAGGATTCTCCACTCTGGATGGGCCATAATCCCAATGCCTCCAAACTCTGCATGATCTCTAATATCTCTGTCCAGCTCTCAGCCTCCCAGCAGCAGGCTTCACAGAATCAGGCCCTGTACATGTGCTTCCCAGTTCTTGGCCCAGGATCTGAGAGCAGTCTCCACGAAGATTTCTTAGGGCCCAGCTCTGCAAAGCTCCCCGCCTTTCTGGTGCCATGCCTCCACCAATTCCAGCTGCTTCCAAAATACTTTTCAAATAATAGGTGATAATATTGGGCAGCTCCATCTTGTTTCTGATTTTAATAGGAATTCCTTTAGTATTTCAATTTGTTGGTTTCTGATGAATACTTTATCTTGTTTAGAAATTTCCTTCTATTCTTTTACTTAGAGATTTTACCACAAATACTTACCAAATTATATTAATTGCTCTTTTGTCATATATTGGTATAATCCTGTATTTTCTTCTTAATTTATTAATGGAATACATTATGTTGATAAACTTCCAAATGAACAGTGATTCTTCAATTCCTATAATAAATCCTTATTTTATATACCATTAGATATGGTTTAAAATTTTTCAGGTCCTTAACATTTACATTACTAAAACAGAATGATAATATAATATAAGGGCCCTTTTTTTAAGAAAAGAAGGAAAAATATTTAAACTAAGACTACAAAGACACGTTGATTAATCATAGTGAAAATAAGTTAATTCTGCCTTTGTCTACTTGTATCTCTGAGACCATTGCAATATTAACCCATTTATGCCAGAGGTTGCAAATTTTTTTGTGAAAAATCAGACCTTGGGATGACCTTGTGCAGCAGGATGTAAAGAACTCCCACAAGCTTAGCGTTCCAATAATGTAGTACTAGGTTAAAGACTAAGTTGATACTGTGAAGAGTGCAAAGAACTTGGAATCCTAGCTATGCCACTTATGAACCAGTGATCTTGTTTAAGTCACTTACTTTCTCTGAGATTCAGTTACCATCTCTCTGTAAAATGGGCGTGAGCATCACTCATAACCTGCAAGGTAAATGCGAGCGTCAAACGTGGTGATGAGTGTTTTGTAAATGGTAGGTTACTGGCCAATGTTAGTGGCTATTCTTTATTACAAGTGGTCCCCAAGGACTACACAGCTGACATGGGACGTTCCCTGTTTAGAAATGGGCTGTGGGAAGATTCTCTTTTGATCCTTGTCACTCCTACCACTGGATTCACTTGTCCTGGCTGCTGGGGAGTGATCCCTGAGGGTCCCATTTTTGTTTGGAGAGCCATGAAAGGGAAGAAGTAATCCACTCTCATTTCCAAGAAGAGAGGGAAAGAAAGGAAAAGGGAAGCAAAAAATTATCTGCTCCTGAGTGGGAAAGGAGGACAGAAATGTAAAGGAAAGTCACAGCTAGAGACAGAGACTGCAGCAAAGGCAGAGTTTATACCTTCCTAGGTATATTCTTGCTAGGAAGATGTTATTGTTTTTCCTAAAGAAACAATGGGAAATTTTATTAATACTCCAATTCAACTGCCTTAAAACTTGCAGAAATTTTCACAGGCAGGCCTGGAAATGAATGCATTTTGGATTAGAAAAAATTTACAGAAGATTTTGTAATAAAACTCACCTCTCTGTTTCTACCTAGATCCTTTAAATACATCTCACCAGCTAAGGTTTGAAATGCCTAGACCTATGATGGTAACACTTACTAAGGGTTCTATGTGGGAAGGGAGCTGAAGAATGGCCATCAAGCCCCAGGAGACACAGCTGAGGAAAGCAGCTATCTCCTTTCAGAAAGCCGTGCAAATGCTTCAGAATGGTCTTTGACGAGCAGTCACCAAAGCATCCAGTTGAGTGTTAGAGACTCAGGGCTGCTCAGATATTAGGCAATAAGAATAATGGAGAGTTCCAGGCAATTTCAGAGTTAAAAGTGTCTTAAAGAAAATCCAAGGAAGCTTATTCTTGGCTAGGTGGCCCAAGATTTATAGGTACCCAGACATAGTAATTCAACAAATGTACACATATTCCCCTCAGCCTGAGGCTCTGAGCAATACAACTACTAAGGATAATGTTAGGAATGAAGCACATTCACTTGGACTAATTTAACTTATGTTTCAGATAGTGGGTCAGCAAAGTTCCCAGAAAAGTTCAACTTTTCTTCTCATTTGTCTTTCATCTGAATTTAAATCCTTAGTTTCCCTAGGCGTTTCAGTATTCTGGGAGATCTGATTTCCCTAAAATAGAGGCAAAGAAAGACCCTCTGCATTTATAACAAGAGCAGAGCATGTTTAATGGTTCAGTTCGAAAACACTCAAGACAGCTATAGGAGAAGTTGGGGTGATAGGCAGCTATGTGTTGGCAGCATGATACACTTAGGACACGTTCTACTTTTTATTTGTAATGTTATATGTTTCATTGGTAGCCTGGTTTGTTGTTTTTCAGGAGAATCACTGCAAAGATAAAAATATGCTTTAATGTTGCTATTCTTTTCGCGTTTACAATCCAGGGAATAGGCCTGTCTGCTTTTCCATTTGTCTCCCTTGGGAGACACAAAATTGATTTATGAAGTTGGATTAGCTTGGGTTGATGCAAAGAGGTCAGATACTATTCAAAAATAGTGATGGAAAAAGGATTTAAAAAAGAAAACAAGATGGCAGGAGAAAAAAATAAGGGAGAAATGAAAATGCTGATTAATGTTAATGATGCTGTTTTAACTGAGACTTTCAAAGGCTGCAAAACACTGAGAAATCAAATTAATGACCTGGAAAATAAACTCAGATTAAGAAATATCAGGTTGCAGGATAGTCTTGATGGGGTGGAAGTAAGAGAAACAGTGACCTTCTTTTTTCCCCCAACATACAATGTTGCAAAACTGTTTTGGATGAATAATTTTTAATTCCTTCCACAAGCCATATCTTCATTTCCCCACAACTTGATGCAGGAACAGCAATTCTTATTTTGTGTGTGGGATGAGAAATTCTTGCAGGGAAAAGGCAAATATAATATCTTAATTTCCTCTAGTTCTGATGGTTTTTTGTTTCTGTGGAGAAGCTGACCAAGCCACCCACTTTGATTGTTTTCTAGAATATAGGGCTTCAAACAAAGTTATTAAGAGTCTAAAGATTGGCCGGGCACAGTGGCTCAGGCCTGTAATCCCAGCACTCTGGGAGGCCGAGGTGGGTGGATCACCTGAGGTCAGGTCATGGCGAAACCCTGTCTCTACTAAAAACACAAAAATTAGCTGGGTGTGGTGGCACACACCTGTAATCCCAGCTACTCAGGAGGCTGAGGCAGGAGAATCACTTGTACCCGGGAGACAGAGGTTGCAGTGAGTTGAGATTGTGCCATTGCCCTCCAGTCTCAGCAACAGAGCAAGACTTCATCTCAAAAAAAGAAAAAAAAAAGAAAAGAAAAAGAATCTAAAGATTATGAGACAAATACTCATCTGGTTGGCTGCAATTATCATATTTAAAACATAAAGTCCCTTGGACTGTTAATAAGTATTTTTCTAGATTGTGCTGAACCAAAGTAATTTTTGAATAGTAAAGAAGAAAGTGTTTGAGAAAGGGAGACTAAAAAACATTTTCTTTCTTCCTGATCCTACCTGGAAATTTCCAGGATCTGTTCTGTAGTCACAGCCAGTGGTCTACCCTAATAATAGATAACAGCAATTGAGCATTTACCCTATGCTAGACACTGTTCTAAGTATAAATTCAGTTAGTCTTCAATATAATTGAAAGAGGTAGATATTATTATTGCCTCCATTTTAAAGAGGAGAAAAGTGTGCTGCAGCAGGGTTAAGTCATTGCCCGAGGTCACAGAGCTATTACAAGAGAGGCAGGATTCATATCCGAGCTATTCTGTCTCCAGAATCCACACTTTCAACCACAATACTGTGGTTCTGTGTTATATAAAGACAGTGAGATTTAAAAAAGAATCTATTTCTGGCCATTTTTGAAAAAATATATTTATTGAACCCAAGAATAGTTATTTTAGCAATAGGGAGTCTCTTTTTTGTTACCCATTCATTTCATAAAATGAGTTTAAACACAAAACAGGCCAGAGTCTTTACACTGCCAAAAAAAACAGTACAATAAGGTGTGGAGAGAGAGGGAGAAGCCCATGTTTAGGAAGGACTTTGTATTACCTCCCTGGCTTGAATAGAACTGACTCTGATATATTCCTTTTTTAAAAATATAAAGAGTTCGAGACCAGCCTGACCAACATGGAGAAACCCCATCTCTATTAAAAATACAAAATTAGCTGGGAGTGGTGGCACATGCCTGTAATCCTAGCTACTCGGGAGGCTGAGGCAGGAGAATCGCTTGAACCCGGGAGGTGAAGGTTACAGTGAGCTGAGATCACACCATTGCACTCCAGCCTGAGCAACAAGAGCGAAACTCTGTCTCAAAATAATAATAATAATAATAATTGTATATATATACACAAAATGAAAATAACTGACTTTAAAAATCAATGTTAATGCATTTCTTTTGACATAGTGGCTGGTTTAAATTACTCAGGAATAGTGATTAATGCAACAAATGTTTTAACTAAGAGCACGGAAGAAAGGATATCTTCTGAACCATGTAAGTCAGAAGGTGTGAGAAGCTCCTGAGTTACCAGGGACAGAGACATTCTTAGAAGAGAAGAATGGCTGGCGAATCCACCCATCAGAGCAACAGGAAGTGCGGTATCTCTTGACACGATGGGCATGTCAGCACCACAGGGTTAGAAACAGAATGTGTCTCTGCCACCCAAAGAATAATTAAAGCAGCCTTTCAAAATGGTGAAAGTGGCTATAAACCAGCCAGTGTTCCTTGAAGAGTGGAGGGTGCAGTGTTCAGCAAAATAGGGCAAAGTAGAAGGGATTAGCCCCCAAAATATAGCAGAGTATTGTACAGAATCAGGAACTCAGAAAAGAGACAAGAGGACAGCCGCTTCTTGTCCCAGCTACTTTTACACCTAACACTTTTTTCTTCCTGCTTCTTAAGGTACAATGTTGGCCACAAAAGTGGAAGAAATAGTGGCTCACGCCTGTAATCCCAACACTTTGGGAGGCCAAGGTGGGTGGATCACCTGAGGTCAGGAGTTCAAGACCAGCCTGATGAACATGGTAAAACCCCATCTCCACTAAAAATACACAATTAGCTGGGCGTGGTGGCAGGAGCCTGTAATCCCACCTACTTGGGAGGCTAAGGCAGGAGAATCGCTTGAATCTGCGAGGCAGAGGTTGCAGTGAGCAGAGAGTGTGCCATTGCACTCCTGCCTGGGCGACAAGAGTGAAACTCTGTCTCAAAAAAAAAAAAAAAGATGGAAAAAAGCGTCCATGTGATTTGAGAGCTCTGGCGAGGGGAAAGTCACCTCAAGTAACAGGCATAAGAATTCAGAAAAATAAAAATAAAAAACCATGGCATTCCATAAGAACAGTAATAGCTGTACATCTCAGATGTCATCGCTTAGAGTCAAAAGAAGACGTTAGTTTAGACTTATACTTCCCACACTGATATTAAGCAAAATTAATTTTTTATAGTTTTTTAATAATTCTCTGGCTGTGTGAAAGAAAATTCCTCAAAATTTTGCGTGAGGAGAGGTGGTTAAAATAACTTCAGGAGTTACCTCTTTTGCAAGGAGACAGTGCCCTTGCAATTTTATTAATTATTTATTATAATATGAGTTAAAACCACGTTTGATGAAAAATGCAGCCATAACAGTGATTATTCCGGTGGATAAAGAAACCAGATTTTGTGCTTGGAGACACAGGCAAAGTAGGTATAAAAATCTCCTGGCAGATATTTCTGTTTGTGAAATGCGGACAACACTTCTACGGATTTGCAGTAGTGGCGGTTAATGAGATGGAGGCGTTTACCATTCATTCTGCACCTACACGACGCCAGGCTTGACAGCCTGTGAGTAGAGATTTCAGACCCATAGGTGCTGCCGTGTGCAAGGCGTTACTCTCAGTTGTGATTTTTAAAATTATGGATTTATGTTGAGCAGTTTTTATTGCAGACTGCACATGAAGCCTCCTAGAGGCATTTTACTTCATGCTTTATGTTGTGGTAGAAATTACCGTCAACATTATGCATATCCAAAGAACGATGGAGGTTTGGTTAGGATTCATGTGAGACATGAGATTTCACATTTCTAATTTGGTCAATGAAATACGAATTTACAACTGGGTTGAAGAATTTTAATTCTACTAAAGATTGATATTCTTGTAAGGTATATTCTGTATATATTTTCCAAAGCCACACACCTTATCACTTTATCATGAAATTAATCAGGGGTCATCAGAGAAACAGACCAATGGGGCATACACAGAGAGAGAAAGAGAGAGAGAGAAGAGAGAAGATTTATTATGAGGAGTTGGCTCACATGATTATGGAAGGTAAAAAGTCCCATGGCTTGTGGTTTGCAAACTGAGACCAAGGGAAGCAGTGGTGTAATTCCGGTCCAAGTCTGAAGACCTGGGAACCAGTGGAACGTAATGTGTGAACCCTAGTCCAAGGGCAAGAGAAGGCCGATCTCCCAGCTCAGGCAGACAGCAAGTAAGAAGGGAATGAATCCAACCTTCCTGCACTTGTTGTTCTTTTTTTTTCTTTTTCTTTTTTTTTTTTTGAGACAGTCTTCCTGTGCTGCCCAGGCTGGAGTACAGCAGCGAGATCTCGGCTCACTAAAATCTCCGCCTCCTGGGTTCAAGCAATTCTCCTGCCTCAGCCTCCTGAGTGGCTGGGATTACAGGCGTGTGCCACCACGCCTGACTAATTTTTGTATTTTTAGTAGCGAAGGGGTTTCACCATGTTGGCCAGGCTGGTCTCAAGCTCCTGACCTCAAGTGATCCGCCCACCTTGACCTCCTAAAGTGCTGGGATTACAGGCATGAGCCACCACACCCAGCTGACCTCCACTTGTTCTCTTCAAGCCTTCAATGGGTTGGATGATGCCAGCCCACACAGGGGAGGGCCATCTACTTTCCTGAGTCTGCTGATTCAAATGCTGACCACCTCAGTAAATATCCTCACAGAGACACCCAGAAATAATATTTAATGTGGGCACTCCATGGTCAAGTCAACACATAAAATTAACCATCACGACACCCCTTCATTAAAAGTTAGAAGAACAGAAATCTTTATAAATATCTCATAAAGAGCCAAGTACCTTGACCGATTCCACAGGTAGTGAGAGGTGGAAGCCAAGTTACAGACCCAAAGAACTCTGATCTCAAAGCCACTGCTGTTTGCACAATATCACAATTTAAAGGTTAGCTAATTTAATGTTTTGCCTTTTTTACTTGATATTGTCCCAAAGCACACTAGATGCTGAACTTTCTTCAGGGGATGTATACTATTTTATCAAATACCTCAGCCAACAGTGTTTTTAAACATTAAAAAATACATATCTTGGCCGGGCGCAGTGGCTCACGCCTGTAATCCCAACAGTTTGGGAGGCCGATGCGGGCGGATCATGAGGTCAAGAGATCGAGACCATCCTGGCCAACGTGGTGAAACCCCATTTCTACTAAAAATACAAAAATTAGCTGGGCGTGGTGGTGTGCGCCTGTAGTCCCAGCTATTAGGGAGGCTGAGATGGGAGAATTGCTTGAACCTGGGAGGCGGAGGTTGCAGTGAGCTGAGATCGCGCCATTGCACTCCAGCCTGATGACGGAGAGAGACTTGGTCTCAAAAGAAAACAAACAAACAACAACAAAAAAACCCCCATATCTTGTGGAATGTCAGTGTTGAGGGTGAAGATCGGGGATGCTGGGATGTTTGTCCTGTGGCTTCTGGACTCTGTTGGAAGCACAGATTGCTGCTCTGCCTCCGGCTTTCCTCGAGCCTGGTTGGGGTTTTGCATAGTTAATGGGAGGGGGGGATGACCACTCCTTTCTTTAGTTCTAGAGAGTCAGAGAACAGTTTAGTTACATTTTAATTGGAAGGGAGATAGAATTCCTGGGAGGAATACTTAAGTAACAAGATAAGAGAAAGAGATGGAAATTTATTTCCCGGAGATCACTGAGGAAAGAAAGAATAATATCGAATCCAGCCAGCATGTTTCAAATGTGTCTTTGCACTAAGATGGGTATACGTGGGTGTATACTGGCTGTTTCTAAGCTTTAGATCTGTAGGGAATGAAAAAAAGTGAAATGACCTCTCTTCCCCCACAAAAGAGTAATTCAACATAATATGCTTCAAAGCAGGGTTGAATAATACTAGCACCCAGGTTATTCTGAGACACGGATTTTATAATTACGGGATTGGAAATCTTCAGTTTTTCCCTAAATGTCCACTCCACCTCCTCTGAGACCTTCCTTTACTGGTGCTCTGTTCTTTCCCAGGAAGCAGATTGGCTGTTTTATTTTTCAAATGCTGTGTTTTCTGTACTCCCTAATTTCTTTCTAGGAATCCATTCCACACCCCAGCAAAGATACAAATGTTCCTTGTCATGCACACGCCTCACATATAGATTTACGCCACAGTTACTGAAACATCAGATTCACTGAACAGTTTTTAAATTAATTTCAAATTCAGTCTCAACCTCTCTGGCAAAGCGAGACCTGCAACGTGGATCATGTGTCTTGAATAGCCCCCACCTCCCTGCCCAGCAATAAGATCTATTTTCACTGCAGAAGCACATGCATTGCCCCATGCTGACAGTCACTTGTTTTAGCATGGGCTAATCACCAATATGTTCTGTTAAGTGAGATTCATAGATGCTGATTGCATTTATTGCATAAATTACTTCATTATTAAAATCAGGTCATTTGAGCCCCCAAACCATTAACATGAAGACTATTAACATAATTTCATAAGCTAATAAATCAAGCACAGGAAAAGAATTAAAGGGTTCTTAGTGATAAGTGTTTCTTCAGCGATTAAGGAACACAATTTTCTTATGCATATATTAACATTTTATGAGTGGATTCATGCAAGAGCAGTTTTTTCTCTCTGCATACATGACTCACTTCATCTTCTCCATACTTGGCCTCTGAAGCTGGTTTTCAAAATTAAGAGTTTTTTTCCCCTTGCAAATAACTGTAATGCAATTTTTGATTGAACTCATTAGCTTTCTGTGATATGCACTACCTATGAAATTCCTATCATTTCGCATTTCTTAGGCTGCAAAAGCTTTAGGGTGAGGAGAGGAGGGAAGGTAGAGTTGGAAGAAAGTATACCTTAGATTTGTTTTAGATAGTGCAATTTTCATTCTAGGTGAATTTCAAATGTATTCCTACTCTTAAGAGGTTCTGGTGAAGTTCTAATTATCTCTCTAATTACAACACATACTGAGGTTAAGTGTTCTTATCAAATGGTGCATTAACAATGGGTTTTATTCCCAGGCTAGATGTAATAGGCTGTGATACTGGCCTGAACACACAGAAATTGGTTCCCTCGTTCATTTCACTTACCAGATTGTGAAAGATTCTGGAGGTCGGAGCCATCATTATCCAGTGCAATGATGTTGCCTAGAAACGACGATAAGTTCCAATGTAAATTAGACTATAACAACTTTATCCTTTGTGCAATTTGTGTAATGTTTTAGCAAATAGCAAATGATGAATCATAATTGAAGTACACAGAATACCGTTAGCAGGCATCGTGTTTGATTTTATAGGTGAATTTGGGCGACGGGTGGAGCCGATGGTTCTTTCTAGGAACAAGTGTAGTGACCAAATCAAACTTCGACATTTTCTAGTGACTACGAATAGTCCCCTGAATAAAGTTCAAACTTCCCTGGACTCTCTCATGTGTGCCTATTTAAAACCCTTCAACAGCTTCTTATTGCTCTTAGAATTCAAAACAAAACAAAACGAAGTTTCTCAACACAGCCTCCTACCCCTGCAATGGTATAGCCTGCCCTTCGTGGTCCAGCTTCATCTCACAGCTTTGTTCACCATGCTGTTTGCTTTCAGTTCTTTGTTAGTGCCAGTTTCCTTCCCATCACAGGGCTTTCACATGGGCTTCTTCTGGGATTCTTTTATATATATATATATATATATATATATATACTTTAAGTTCTGGGATACATATGCAGAACATGCAGGTTTGTTACATAGGTATATACATGCCATGGTGGTTTGCTGCATGCATCAACCCGTCATCTACATTAGGTGTTTCTCCTAATGTTATCCCTCCCCTATCCCCCTACAACCCGGCAGGCCCCAGTGTGTGATGTTCCCCTCCTTGTGTCCATGTGTTCTATTGTTCAACTCCCACTTATGAGTGAGAACATGCGGTGTTTGGTTTTCTGTTCCTGTGTTAGTTTGCTGAGAATGATGGTTTCCAGCTTCAACCGTGTCCCTACGAAGGACATGAACCCATCCTTTTTTATGGCTGCATAGTATTCCATGGTGTATCTGTGCCACATTTTCTTTATCCAGCCTGTCATTCCTTCTCGGATTCTAATGCTCTTCTCCGCGCTTTGAACCCATTAACTTCCATTTAGTCTCCAGATCGCAGCTCAAGAGCCACTTCCTCAAGGAAGCTTTCCTTGATCTCTTTGATTAGGTCAAATCTTTCTTGGCTGTGATAATACCACTTATACATCTGCCACAGTTGCAACTGCAAATTTTTTAGTGTGGTTATTTTAAAAATTACTAACAAGTTTACAAGGTGAAAAAATCAAAATGAAATAGAAAAATATGCTAAGCCATCTAGCTCTGATTTCTTTTACTCCATTACTTCTCCATTTGGAGGTAAAGATTATTAGTTGCTTATTTACCTTTCCGGTATTTCTTATTTTGCAAGGACAAATGCAAATATTTATATTCTTGTTTTCCCCTTTTAAACACGAAAGATAACATACATAATGCATATTCCACATCAGGCTTTTTTCCCTTTACAATATACTCTGGAGCCTGTTCTATGTCAAAACATAGAGAACCTCCTCCTTCCTTTTTACAGTGGCATTGTCTTCTACCGTGTAACTGTTCTGTTGCATGGAACCCATTCCTTAAGTTGGCTGTTTGGTTGTTTTCAATCTTTTGCTATTAGAAATACTGCTGTGATAATGGCCACACGTAAGCATTATTTCATGCATGTGCAGATTATATGTAGAGTAAATAATGTGCAGGATTGGTTTGCTGGGTGAAAGGATAAATACACCAGTAATTTTGGTAGGTATTGCTGTTATGTGTCAATTTTCTTCCCAGAAACCTCTGTGGCCAGTAGCATCTTTGCCTGAGTTCTTGTCCTGCATCCAGGAAGAATGAGGTATGCAGACAAGTGAAGGGTGAACAAGATGAAGAGGAGCTTCATCTAGTGTTAGAGCAGCTCAGAGGAGACCGACAGTGGGTAGCTCAGGTAGCTCCTCTTTGTAGGCAGGTCGTCTTGTGGAGTGTTCAGTTCTCAGCAGAGAGAAGGCCCTGGAGAGGGTGGTTTCTCTCCAAAGGCAGGTCGTTCAGACATCTCTGCAGGTCTCTGACGCTTTCAGCAGAGAGGGTAACTCCTCTCTGCAGCTAGTCATCCTTTCCCCTCTCCACCCTCTGCCCTCCGGCTGCTTCGGCTGAGCCCAGCAGCTTTTATGGACCTCAGAGTGGAGGAAGTGTGTGCTGGCTGATTGGTCCATGGGCAGGCCTGGAGGAGGCACCAAAAGTCCCCACCCTTTTGGCGGGACTGGCAGCCCAGCCCCCAGCCTTACCAGGGACCTGCCCTCTTTCGCCCAGGAATCAATCGGCCTCACGCTGCCATTCATGGCTCTGGAGCTTGGCCTCAACCCTCTCCCAGATTGGAGCAGGTGCTGGGAGGGGAGAGAAGCCAAGCAGCCGGAGGAGACACCCACAAGCCTGCAAGGAATGGGGGGCCCTTCCCGGGCCCCTGAGTGTGCAGGCTGCAGAGATACCCCGGTCCTGTACCTGGGAGAGCGGCAGCAGCTACACCGGAGGAGCTCCCGCCCTAACTGGGAAGGGGCGGAGCTCCCGCTTGTCCCCGGCTCCTGCCTGCTCCGTGGAGTAAGAGGCCCAGGTCTGCAGCCATGGGTCGGGCAGCTGCAGCTGCACCCAGGAGGGCAGATCCTGCCTGCTCCCTGACCCCCCGAAGAGCACAGGGAGGCTCAGATCCACAGCCTTAGAGCAGGAGGCCTGGGTCTGCAGCCGGGTTGGGTGGGCTGCAGTGGCACCCGGGGTGCTCCTGCCCCAACTCGGAAGGGTGGGGGGGGCTCCCACCGGCTCCATGGAGTGTGCAGCCCCAGCCGTGCCTTTCTGCTGCAGCTGGCTGATGATAGCGGCTGCTGCCATCCTTGCATATTACCCGTCCTGTGGCCTATATCATTTTACATTTTCATCAACAAAATAACGTCCATTTCTCCACAGCCTCACCAGTAATGTCTCACTTTTAGTTGGGAGTTAAGAGATGGTAATGTTGTTTCAATGTGCATCTTTCTGATTTTGAGTAACGTTGAATATCTTTTCATGTGATTAAGGACCATTTTTTTTCCTGAGTGAACTCTGTTCATGTTCCTTGCCCATTTTCCATGGGATGCCTAATCTTCCTGTTATCTATATGCATTTTATTAGGGAGATTAGCCATATTTATCTGTGATATATGTTGCAAGTATTTCCCTAAATTTGTTATTTGTCTTCTGACTTTCCACACGGTGTTCTTAGATACTTCATATCTTTTTCCCTGTTAAGACACTAGTATCAGAGAAGGCAGGTCCCGCATCTCTTTTGCTGCCATTATGTCCCCAAAGCCATTATGTTTCTCCATCTACAAAAAAAGAAAAAGTGACACTTGTTACAGTTGGTGTCTAAAGCCCTCTTCAACTCTGAAAATCTATGATGCTGCTTCCCATTCTTATGTTTGGTTTACTCAGGTTTTCTGCCTTCCCCTCCCTCTGTCACTGAGCTTGGGCAGGGGGGTGGTGCTTACACATGGGGCTATGTGGTGGCTAGCCCCCACATAGTGTCACATGAGAAGTGCCTGGAAGGGCTCTCTCCCCTGAGTACCCCACCTCATTGTCATTCGGCGTGTCACCATTAGGGATGCATTCTCTTTTCTCCACCCGCACTGCCTTTATTTAGGTCTTCTCTGCCTCTTGTCTGGATTTGGGCCAGTCTCCAAGTTTGTCTTCGTGGGTCCTATGTATTCAACCCCCAGATGACATTTCTTATAGACTAGCCCTGCTCAGGATATTTTTCCCATCTCTTCCTTGTATTGCCTATTGCTTTTATTACTAAAGTGCTAGGGCCCTCCATGATAAGTCTCAAACTATACCTTCAAGGGGGTGTCCCATTACCCTCCTGGATAGCCTCTGCCCCATCACACAGACTACTCACCATCATCCACCTCTATGCTCAGCTGGTTCTTCTGCCATGCCCGTCTTCTATCCAGGTGTATTAGATCATTTTCATGCTGCTGATAAAGACGTACCTGAGACGGGGAAGAAGAGGTTTAATGGACTTGTAGTTCCATGTGACTGGGGAGGCCTCACAATCATGGCGGAAGGCAAGGAGGAGCAGGTCACATCTTACATGGACGGTGGCAGGCAAAGAGAGAGCTTGTGCAGGAAAACTCCCCCTTACATAACCATCAGATCTCATTAAACTTATTTACTATCACGAGAACAGCACAGGAAAGACCTGCTTCCATAATTCAATCACCTCCCACTAGGGTTCCTCCCACAACACATGGGAAATGTGGGAGTTACAATTCAAGATGAGATTTGGGTGGGGGCACAGCCAAACTATATCACCAGGCCCAATTCTACCTGAAAAATATTGCCCATTTCTCACCATCTTCCTCCCAAACTGGAGTTAAGACTCTGCTTTCCAAGGGCCCTTAATAGTTTGAATAAAAGATCATATTGTGTATTTTTTTCTTGGAAGATACATGGCTCCCTATCTACCAGAGTAGAGTCTCTTTGAGGGAAAAAAATGTATTCTTTATAATCCTTATAAAGTTCGGCAAGAAATCATCCCTAAGGCATTTATTGACTAGAATCAAAGTGATGCTCACTCCTGGGAAATTGAATTTTAATTTAATTTGCACAGTACTCCTGGGATGAGTAGCAAGTTAAGTCTTAAGTAGATAGGAGTTAATTAGTTTAGTGATTCATTTTTTTCTTACATGAGTGTACACTCCTGTGTAGGTGTGAAAACATTAGTGTACACCTCTGTGTAGGGGCGTGTGTGTAAACAAATGTGCATGCACCATCACATTCTGGTAGAAGGGGAATAATGTCAAAAAAAAAAAAAAAGGGAAAATGTGTAGGAGTTACCACAAAGGCACTGAAGGAACATTTTTACTTTATGGTTTCACCAAAGACTAATTCTGCTCATTCTTGAAATAGCCTACCCCATTATTCTATCAAATTATATGTTTTCTGTCTGTTTACTTTTGGATAAAATTTATCCATGAAAACTTTTTTAGTTAACCCATAACCCCCAACTACCTTATATCACCCTGATAGGTTAACACAGCTCTGCACAGATGTGTTAAGACATGAATGAAGCAGTTCAATGTGATTTATCTCCTATTCAGATTGTCCTTCCTGGGATAGTACTTCCTAATTTAATGTTGAAGTCTTTCTATAAAAATTGTTCATAAATATTTGAAAGTGAAATAATTCTCCAGATATTTGATCTGGGACAGTTCCCAGTGATCTTATACAACACTCTCATTTAGCTCTGCCCATGACTACCTGGAATAAAGGTTACGTTTTTCAAGCTTCCCTTGCAGCTAGGAATGTCCATGTGACTAAGTTCTGGTCAATGAAATGTAAACAGAAGTGTCACATATAAGTTCCAAAAATGGTCTTTAAAGCATGAGGGCAATGTGTTTCGGACCCTTTTTTTTTTTTTTTTTCTGTTGAGAGGGAATTGAGAGGGATGTTGACATAATAGATGAAGCTCCAGCAGCCATCTTAGCCCATGAGGTAAAAATCTGGCACTAAAAATGGCAATACCAGCAAGATAGAATGGGCCTGAGTTGATGATGACTTTCTGAACATGCCTACTGGACTACCTACCTCCAGTTTTCTTTTGCAGGAAAGAGAAATAAGACTTCTCTCTTATTTAGGACTTTGTTTATGGTTTCTTTATTCACAGCTTAACTAAATCCTGATTGAATATAGCCATAGAGAGGGCAGGGCTTGAAGAACGGCAGAGAGCCCTCAAATGAGACCCTAAATGATGCTCTGTCTGGAATTTTAAAAAATCCTTAAAAAGGAGAGGAAGAAGATCAAAATGATGTGCTACAGGACATGTTCCCTGCTCCTTGGTGAGAGCAGGAATGTCAATTGCATTATGTGCTGGAAACGTCACAGTCAGCATTGATGGGCCTCTCAGGCCAGTGTCCATAAGACACTGGATGGACAGGAAGTACCAGAGGACAACAGCATGAGCAAGGAAGCCACGGAGTGTTAAAGAGGCTGGAATGTAATGAATGCTGGCTGTCGCTAGCTGGGCTTAAAACATGCGAGACATGGGATTTGGTGGCATGGTGTCTTCATTTCTCAACCATGGAATTAATTTTCATTTATGGTAATGAGCATATTAAAATAACTTGGTAGTAATTCCATCCCTTCTTATTTAAGCTATTCCCAGTCTGGCATCATTCCACGAAGCAAACTACTCGAGGAAGTTCTTGCCAGGAATGCAGTGACAAGGGCATTACACAACGGTAGAGAAACCAAGGTCCAGAAAGGAAAGTGATTTGCCTTAAACCGCCCAGCTAGTTAGTTACTGTCAGGGCTGGGTTTGAACTCTGGTTTCTTGAGGCTTCTGGGCCAGCCTGTCTTTCCCCAGAATCCCCTTTTATCTGCCCGTACAATCCACTGTCAATCAGGAAAATTGGTTGTGCTCTGGAAAACTGGGCTGAACTGAAATGAAATATTCATCTTTACCATAAGATCAAGAGTAATCAAACTCAGAGCTTTCATCTCAAGAGAAAAATCCGAGAAAAATTTAGCTTTCAAAATGTTTGCAAAAACAATTATTTCAAGTTGTGTCTTTCTGACTGTAAAAAACAAGGTTTTGCATGAGATAATTTGTTGATAAAGCATTTGTGTGCAGAGAAGTGCGGTGCCCACGCAAGAAAACACTCTAGTGTCTTTTTCATGGGGTTCGAAATCTCCAAGTACCAAGAGTGGATGGGTGGACCAATTACAATGCCAGTTATAAAATGGATAATAAAATGAAAAAATAAGTTTGATTAACATTTTCTTTGGTACTAGATGAGTTTCCCAGAGTTTCCCAAAGCACAGAGCTCTGCAAACAATAGTATTGTTATTATTTATTATTTATTTATTTATTTTTGAGATAGATTCTCACTCTGTCACCCAGGCTGGAGTGCAATGGCATGATCTCGACTCACTGCAACTTCCACCTCCCAGATTCAAGCAATTCTCCTGCCTCAGCCTCCCAAGTAGTTGGGATTACAGGCACACACCACACTACTCCTAGCTAATTTTTTGTATGTTTAGTAGAGACAGGGTTTCGCCATGTTGACCAGGCTGGTCTCGAACTCCTGAGCTCAGATGATCCACCTGCCTCAGCCTCCCAAAGTGCTGGGATTACAGGCATGAGCCACCACGCCGAGACAGTATTGCTTTTTCTTTTTTTTTTTTTTTTTTGAGACAGAGTCTCCCCCTGTAGCCCAGGCTGGAGTACAGTGGCGCCATCTTGGCTCACTGTAAGCTCCGTCTCCTGTGTTCAAGCGATTCTCCTGCCTCAGCCTCCCAGGTAGGTGGGACTACAGGCACCCACCACCATACCCGACTAATTTTTGTATTTTTAGTAGAGACGGGAGTTTCACCATATTGGCCAGGCTGGTCTCGAACTCCTGACTTTGTGATCTGCCTGCCTCAGCCTCCGAAAGTTCTGGGATTATGGGCGTGAGCCACCGTGCCCAGTCCAGTATTGCTATTTTTAAAAAGCCCTCAATACGCTATTTCTTTCTATTAAATCTTTCAGTATGTTCCTTACTCGTCACAAATTTCTAACATCTGTATTTGTATAAAAGTGCCGAACGTAAGCTGGAGATAATGATAAATCCTTACATAATGGGAGATGTGCCTTTTCACAGGCTCTCTTCCCCCAGTGTTTTGTGCAAATCACCTATCTTGGAATCTCAAGTTTTTTAACATTGAAAGAAACCTCTTACTTCAATATATAAATAATCCAATCCCCTCATTTACAAATGAGAAAAAATGAGGTCCCAAGAGAAGAAAGATTGTGCCTAAGGTCACAAAGCTAAGAAGTATCTTTTCACTTCCCTTCATGTCTTAATAGTTATCTCTTCAGTTCCCTTCGTGTCTTTGCAGAACAGATCAAAAAGATTTTTCTTCCCCTCTGTTTTCTCACCCACCAAGCAGGCCAGAGGAGGTCCCAAGCTTGGAGAGATAAATATGGTACAATAAAGTACTACCATATACAATGTATCAAAGAACTTCTTTTTTTTTTTTTTTTTTTACTCTGAAGGAACAAAGTGTATCATAAACATTCATTCTGAGCAGTTTTGTTGTCCACTTTTTATGCATGGGCTGAACTGCCTGTTCTTTGCCCCGAGATGTGTATGTGAAAATGTCACATGTTAACAGTTTATTGGTAGCACTTCAGAGTAGAAGTGGGCCTTGCTAACACAACCAAGCTTCTGTGCACCCTGGGGTGGATGCAGCTGCTGTTCCCAGGTGTCAATGAAGCCCAAAGCAATTGGAGACATTGGTCTAAGGCTGGAAGAAGGTTTCTGAGAGGAGCCAACATCCTAATTTGAGGTCTGCTGAATATCTGTGCTGGCTGTTGCTCTGAGCAAACTGCTGCATGCCTGCAGGCCCCTGATAAACTCAGTATTAGTTCTAACATCTCTTACAGATACCACACAGGACAACCCCAAAAGGGCAGTAAATACTTACCAAAAAAAAAAAAAAAAAAAAAAGCCACGGTTCTAAGAAAAAGAGACTGAGATTATAGCTACCGTGCTACCTCTAACTGGGTAATATTTCCCCCATCCACCTGTATTTTCATTTTCTTTTCCTTTTTCTTTTTTTTTCTTTCTTTCTTTCTTTTTTTTTTTCTGTGACAGAGTCTCGCTTTGCCGCCCAGGCTAGAGTGCAGTGGCACGATCTCAGCTCACTGCAAGCTTTGCCTCCTGGGTTCACGCCATTCTCCTGCCTCAGCCTCCCGAGTAGCTGGGACTACAGGTGCCCGCCACCACGCCCGGCTAATTTTTTTGTATTTTTAGTAGAGACGGGGTTTCACCGTGTTTGCCAGGATGGACTTGATCTGCTGACCTCGTGATCCGCCCACCTCGGCCTCCCAAAGTGCTGGGATTACAGGCGTGAGCCACCGCGCCCGGCTTTTTTTTTTTTTTTTTTTTTTTTTTTTTGAGACAGAGTTTTGCCCTTGTTGCCCAGGCTGGTGTGCGATGGTGCGATCTCGGCTCAGGGCAACCTCTGCCTTCCAGGTTCAAGAGATTCTCCTGCCTCAGCCTCCCAAGTAGCTGGGATTACAGGCATGTGTCACCACACCTGGCTAATTTTGTATTTTTAGTAGAGACGGGGTTTCACCATGTTGGTCAGGCTGGTCTCGAATTCCTGACCTCAGGTTATTCACCCACCTCAACCTCCCAAAATGCTGGGATTACAGGCGTGAGTCACTGTGCCCGGTCCCACCTGTATTTTCAAAATAATATTTGGCCAAATTTTTATTCCTTGAATGGAGTTATCAGGAAAAAGTAAAACAATTAATGAAATAGCATGCTTTGTGGGGAGGGAGAAAGATAATCACATATTAATTTAACTAGGAGGTGATAAAATCCACATCTTCTATGCATAATTTATCTGACCTACTACCGACAGCATAACTAGTATATAAAATATCAAAGCTTTATTTGATGCTTTCCTGAGAATTCACTATTTTACCTTCGTTGAAACTGATTAGAATATAGTACCTTTTACTGTCCTTTTAGAACATTTAGAATGAGAAGTGAGCTTGCTTTCCTAGTTTCAATTCAGAAAACTACAAGAAGTGTTTATGTAGCAGCAGCTCAGTATGCATGACCCTGTGCTTAGAGATATTGGGATTAAAGCTTGGACTTCCATGATTCTTGGAGTCCATTTTAGGCATCATGTAATTCATACAAATGCCCTGTGGAGCACCTACTCGGGACCAGGTAAAGCAGGCTATTTTTACATTAGTATTTTGAGACTGCCACCTGGTAACTGTCACCTTTACTTCCTTCAGAGAAAATTTAAAAAACAAACAACAACAACAAAAAAAACGGAACTCTTGTCACTGGTGTTTAATGAAAACTAATAGAAACTGATTTTCATGCAGAACAAAGAACCTAATTGGTTCCACAGTTACACAGCACTCCTAAGAAACAAACCATAGGGACTTCTAGCTAAACATGGCAAATTAAAAATATCTGTATCTATATCTATATGTATATTTCCAATCCTTCTCAAAGTCCCCCTAAGATGACAGTCAGTGGTATAGTTTGGATATTTGTCCCCCCGAATCTCATGTTAAAATGCAATCCCCAATTCTGGAGGTGAGGCAGGCAGATCACTTGAAGTTAGGAGTTCGAGACCAGGTTGGCCAACATGGTGAAACCCCGTCTCTACTAAAAATACAAAAATTAACATGATCCAATTGGGTCATGGGGGTGGATCCCTCATGGCTGGGTGCTGACCTTACAATACTGAGTGAGTTCTTGTGAGATCTGGTGGTTTATAAGTGTGTGGCACCTCCCCCTACTCTCTTTGTTGCTTCTGCTCTTCCGGTGCGATATACAGCTCCCCTTTGCTTTCCATCAGGATTGTAAGTTTCCTGAGGCCTTCCCAGAAGCCGAGTAGATGCCAGCACCATACTTCCTATAAAACCTGCAGAACCGTGAGCCAATCAAACCTCCTTTCTTTATAAATTACCCAGTCTCAGGTATGTCTTTATACCAACGCAAGAACAGCCTAACACAATTAGAGAATGTGAAAATACACTCAACTGGGACTCTAGGAAAAAAAGAGGAAATACCAGTATTTCAAAAGCTACCTTGCAGCAGGATGGGCAATAACTGACTTGCTAGACAGGAGAAGTAAAGCCAAACATCAGCTTGAACGGAGCCATAGAACCCTGGAGAGTGTCAGCAATAGAGGCACCAGCTGCCTCCGAACCAGTGTGGGCAAGATTGAAAATAGGAAGAGTAGGCTGGGCGTGGTGGCTTAAAATGCCTATAATCCCAGCACTTTGGGAGGCCAAGGCAGCCAGATCACTTGAAGTTAGGAGTTCGAGACCAGGCTGGCCAACATGGTGAAACCCCGTCTCTACTAAAAATACAAAAATTAACTGGGCGTGGTGGCGGGCACCCGTAATCCCAGTTACTTGGGAGGCTGAGGCAGGAGAATCACTTGAACCTAGGAGATGGAGGTTGCAGTGAGCCGAGATAGCACCACTGCACTTCAGCCTGGGTGACAGAGTGAGACTCCACCTCAAAAGAAGAAAAGAGGAGGGGAGAGGAAGGGAGGGGAGGGGAGGGGAGGTTAAGAGTCCATTGATCTTTATATTCTCTATGGTATCCTGCATTGCCACCTACTATCCCTTCTGCAGTTACCACGGGACTGGAGGTTTATTCTCAAAAGAGGTTGATTGAGAACGTTCTGGACTGGGGAATACTGGGCGCAGCTGAGGGCACTGGTGTCAACTGGAAACTAGAGAGACTGGGGGGGGGGGGCGCACCTCCAAACCAAATAGTGGCATCACCAGCACCAACTTCCTCTTGTCCCTAGGATGCTGGCAGCCAGGCTTGCAGAGGAATTGGCAGGGGAAGAGGGAATTCTTCTTTGAGTAAACTGATCAGCTGAAGAGAAAGTTATCTGTAGATACCGTGGTAAACAGAATAATGTTCATGTTCTAATCTCTGAAACCAGTGAGTATGTTAGCTTAGATGCAAAGGGTAATTAAGGTGGCAGATGGATTAAAGTTGTTAACTAGCTGCTCTTGACATAGGGAGAGTGTTGTACGTTATCCGAGAGGCTCAGTGTAATCACAAAGGTTCTTTTTTTTTTTTTTTTTTTTTTGAGACGGAGTCTTGCTCTTGTTGCCCAAGCTGGAGTGTAATGGTATGATCTCGGCTCACTGCAACCTCTGCCTCCTGGGTTCAAGCGTTTCTCCTGCCTCAGCCTCCCAAGTACCTGGGATTACAGGCGCCCACCACCATGCCTGGCTAATTTTTGTACTTTTAGTAGAGATGGGGTTTCATCATGTTGGCCAGGCAGGTCTCAAACTCCTGACCTCAGGTGATCCACCCGCCTCAGACTCCCAAAGTGCTGGAATTACAGGCATGAGCCACTGTGCCCAGCCCACAAAGTTTCTTAAAAATGGAAGACAGAGGCCTGGTGCAGTGGCTCACACCTGTACTCCCAGCACTTTGGGAGGCCGAGGCAGGCAGATGACGAGGTCAGGAGTTCGAGACCAGCCTGGCCAACATAGTGAAACCCTGTCTCTACTAAAAATACAAAAAATTAGCCAGGCATGGTGGCGGGCGCCTGTAATCCCAGCTACTCAGGAGGCTGAAGCAGAAGAATCACTTGAACCTGGGAGGCGAAGCTTGCAGTGAGCCGAGATCACGCCGTTGCACTCTAGCCTGGGTGACAGTGCGAGACTCCGTCTCAAAAAAAAAAAAGAGAGAAGCAGGAGAGACAGGCAGTGTCACGTGATGTGAGAAAGTCTTGGCCTTTTGTTGCTGGCTTTGAAGATGAAGGTAGATGGTCAAAAGTCAAGGAATAGGCTGGGCGTGGTGGTTCATCCTTGTAATCCCAGCACTTTGGGAGGCCAAAGTGTGCGGATCACTTGAGGTCAGGAGTTTGAGACCACCCTGGCCAACATGATGAAACCCTTTCTCTACTAAAAATACAAAAATTAGCCAGGCCTGATGGCATGTGCCTGTAATGCCAGCTACTCGGGAGAGTGAGGCAGGAGAATTGCTTGAACCCGGGAGGTGGAGGTTGCGGTGAGCCAAGATTGCGCCACTGCACTCCAGCCTGGGCAACAAGAGTGAAACTCTGTCTCAAAAAAAAAAAAAAAAAAAGTCAAGTCAAGGAGTATAGGTGGCTTCTTCAGGCTGGAAGAAGAAAGAAAATGGATTCTTCCCTGGAGGCTCCAGAAAGGAATGCAGCCCAGTCAACATCCTAATTTTAGCCCAGCAAGTCTATATCAGACTTCTGATCTCGGCGACAGTTGGATAATAAACTTGTGTTTTAAGCCACCAGGTTTGTGGTGATTTGTTACTGCTGCAAAGGAAAATTAATGCAGACACTGGGAGGGACCCGACAAAATACTCGATCACCCTGCAACGAATCTCAGCACTTGCAAATCCCACTTTTATACTCTGGACTACCATAGCTTTTTGGGACAGGCATTCAAAATGGACAGCCAAGGAGCAACAGATATTTGAGGGAAATCTCTAATACAAAAGGTAAAATCCAAAATCAATAACCATATCAGAGAGAAGAAACCATACAGGGAGCAGGGAAAAAAATGTAAAAAACAACAACAACAACCCACAAAAACCCCTCAGGGAGGCCATGTGCGGTGGCTCACGCCTGTAATGCCAGCACTTTGGAGGCTGAGGCAGGTGGATCACTTGAGGTCAGGAGTTCAAGACCAGCCTGGCCGACATGGTGAAACCCTGTCTCTACTAAAAATACAAAAATTAGCCGGGTGTGGCGGTGCACGCCTGTAATCCCAGCTACTTGGTAGGCTGAGGCAGGAGAATCGCTTGAACCTGGGAGGGGACGTTACAGTGAGCAGAGATGGCGTCACTGCACTCCAGCCTGGGCAACAGAGTGAGACCCCCGCCTCAAAAAAACAAAAAAACAAGAAGCATAAACAAACAAACACAAAACCCCAAACAAACTAAAAAAAAAAAAAAAAACCCTTTACAGAGATAAAAGGTATTGCATCCATTAAGCAAGAACAGATTGCTCTTAAAAAGAAATATTCAGAAGACTTAAAGAGCTCTTGGCCAGGCGTGGTGGCTCACACCTACAATCCCAGCACTTTGGGAAGCTGAGGCGGGCAGATTGCTCAAGTCCAGGAGTTCGAGACCAGCCTGGGCAATATAGCAAGACTCCTGCCTCTACAAAAAATACCAAAAATGTTAGCCGGGTGAGGTGGCGCCTGCCTGTAGTCCCAGCTACTCAGGAGGCTGAGGCAGGAGAATCGCCTGAGCCCAGGAAGATCGAGGCTGCAGTGAGTCATGATTGCACCACTGCACTCCAGCCTAGGTGATAGAGTGAGACCCTGTCTCAAAAAAAGAGAGCTTTTATAATTTAAAAATATAATAGAATAAATAAATATTAAATAGAGAGGTAGAAGAAAAAGTTTTAAAAATTACCCCAAAGCAAAACAAAACAAAATAAATAGTTTTAGAATATGAAAAAAAAGATAATAAAATTAGGGTATTCATAAAGGATATTTAATAGAAATCCCATTTTGAGACCAGCCTGTCTAACATAGTGAAACCCTGTCTCTACCAAAAATACAAAGTCAGGCCCAGTGGCTCACACCTGTAATCCTAGTATTTTGGGAGGTTGAGGTGGGCAGATCCCTTGAGGTCAGGAGTTTTGAGACCAGCCTGGCCAACATGATGAAACCCCGTCTCTACTAATAATACAAAAATTAGCCAGGCGTGGTGGCAGGTGCCTGTAATCCCAACTACTCAGGAAGCTGAAGCAGAAGAATCGCTTGAGCCCAGGAGATGGAGGTTGCAGTGAGCTGAGATCGCACCACCGCACTCCAGCCTGGTTGACAGAGTGAGACTCTATCTAAAGAAAACAGAAAAAAGGAGTCCCGGAATAAAGTAGAAAAATTATCAGATTGAGTCAATGTCCCTACAATGTGAATGAATACAAAACCCCTATTGAGACACACCAGCCAGCGTCTTTTTTTGTTTTTTTGTTTTTTTGTGAGACGGAGTCTCGCTCTGTCTCCCGGGATGGAGTGCAGTGGCGCGATCTCGGCTCACTGCAAGCTCCGCCTCCCGCGTTCCCGCCATTCTCCTGCCTCAGCCTCCCGAGTAGCTGGGACTACAGGCGCCCGCCACCACGCCTGGCTAATTTTTTTGTATTTTTAGTAGAGACGGGGTTTCAGCGTCTTTTTTCAGAAGTCCAATAATAAAGAGATGAAGGATCAGCCCTCAGAGGTCTCAAAAAGAATATTGGAAGGCAGAAGAGCAATGCCTTAAGAACTTTGAAGAAAGTAATTTCCACCGTGGAACCCCCACGCAGGCTGTCAAACAAGTCTGCAAGTGAGATAAGCATTTTCAGACACTCAAGGTCTCAAAAAATTGCCTCCTATGCATCTTTCCCAGGAATCTATTAATACTAGAAGATTCGCTCCTCCAAGATGAGAAAATTCAGAAAGAAGTTGCTATGAGCCAAGAAACAGGGCATTCTCAGAGTGATTACTATGTAGCAGGCCCGAAGAACACCCTGTCTGGATTAGGGACAGAGGGCCCCAGAAGGCACTTCTGTATCCAAGGGGGTGATGGTGCAAAGAAACTGATAATTCATTTGTTGTCCTTGTTCTTAGGAAATGAATACTTACTGCAGAGTGTGGAGCTGAATTAGTGGTAAATACATAACAAAAACTAAGCAAACAACTCAAAACAAGACAACTATTTGCTCTGAGGATCGCAGCAGAAATCCCTATATAAGAAAAAAAAATCCTAGTTCACTTATGAGGCTTAGTTATAAATAAAGGCCTATCCTTTTAATAGGGTAAGTAGGAAATATTGATTTAACTCAAATCGGTGATATCTGATTTTGTAGCTATATAAAGAGAATGGCGGTTATGGGATATGCAGATGAGTGTATCTATTATTTGTGTGATGTGGTAGTTTGCAAAAATGGCCACAATTCTTCTCTTCTCCCTGTATTGTTTGCAGTGTGACTTTGTAGAATCTCCTCCCAAGAGGCAGAGTCTGTTTCTCCTCCTGTCAAATGGGACTGGCCTTGGGAGTGAATGTAGTGGATGTACCAGGAAGCCAGTTTGGAGCTTGGCCTTCAAGCAGCTTTCCATACTTCCTCTCAGACTGTTGCAGACCCGCCATCCTCTATGTGAACAAGCTGGCCTGGCCTGCAAGAGGATAAAAGAGCACGAGGAGTGTGTGAGAGCCATCCCAGCTGAGGCCACTTAAGTCAGCCAGCCCCAGCCAACCCAGTAAGGGACCACAGCTGCACAAATGAGCTTAGCCAAGACTAGAAGGATGGGCCAGCTCAGCCAAGCTAAAATTGCTGATCCACAGAGTTTTGAGTAAATAAATGGTTGCTTTCAGCCAGTAAATTTTGGGGTGGTTTGTTACACAGCAAAAACTAATTGATGCTGTGTGCATATGTGTGTGTGTGTGTGTAGAAAAGGTGATAATGCAATAAAGCCAAGTTTTTGTGTTTTGCAATGGAAAATCAATACTTTTTTTTTTTTTTTTGAGACGGAGTGTCACTCTGTTGCCCAGGCTGAATGCAATGGCGCCATCTTAGCTCACTGCAAACTCCGCCTCCCGGGTTCAAGCAATTCTCCTGCCTCAGCCTCCCGATTACAGGCACACGGCTAATTTGTGTATTTTTAGTAGAGACAGAGTTTCACCATGTTGGTCAGGCTGGTCTCAAACTCCTGACATCAGGCGATCCACCCGCCTTGGCCTCCCAAAGTGGTGGAATTACAGTCGTGAGCCACCACGCCCGGCCTAATGTATCTATTTATATCTAAAAAATGATGCCACACGGTAGTCGCATGTTAGTTAGACACATGGAAACAAAAACAGTGATGAGATTTTTAAGTGGATAATCCAAGGAGTAGAAACGAAGGGTCAGGAGGGATTGCAGCGGTGGGCTGTAATTTTTCATTATAGGGCTTGTAGAATTGTTTGATTTTTAAAAATTATGTACACATTTCATTTTGATAAAATAGCAAATTAAGTGGAAACCAAAAAAATAAATAAATGAACTTTCAAGTGACTGGTAGGCAGCTGGTGCACAGCATCTGCCACCACTAGCAATAGTCATGTGTTCAACACATGCCCTGGTGGCAAGAGGAATTTCCAGCTGAGACATTGCCATAACCAACTCAGTTTTCCCTTTTGATTAGTATTCATCCTTCATGCCTGCATGCTTGTGGTTAGCACACAAACTGAAAAAAAAGTGCATGGAAAAGTTGGATCCAGAGTCTCAGACACTGCAGGTGTTCTCCGAGTTGTTAGTCTCCATTCTAATACAGTCCAATAAGGACCACAAACATCAAACATAATGGAGAACTGCCTGCAACCAAAGCCAGGGCATGGAAAAATTGCTCATTAAAAATTATTCTGTGGTTACAGTTTTGAATTGGCATGGATAAAAAGTGGAGCAGAGGCCGGGTGCAGTGGCTCATGCCTGTAATCCCAGCACTTTGGGAGGCCGAGGCAGGCGGATCACAAGGTCAAGAGATCGAGACCACCCTGGCCCACATGCTGAAACCCCATCTCTACAAAAAATATAAAAATTAGCTGGGCGTGGTGGTGCGCCTGTAATCCCAGCTACTCAGGAGGCTGAGGCAGGAGAATCGCTTGAACCCGGGAGGCAGAGGTTGCAGTGAGACAAGATCGCGCCACTGCACTCCAGCCTGGTGACAAAGTGAGACTCTGTCTCAAAAAAAAAAAGTGGAGCAGATGTTCATATTCAACATGGTGAAAGGCTCTGTGAAAGCAAAACAGAAACCATACACCCGCAACGGCCACCAAAACGGCTGCTGACATACGATCACTTTTCTTGATGCTGCTCTCTGTGCTTTAAATGTATTTTCTCTTTGAAATGATCACTTTCAAGTGTGTTTATTAAATTCTGTCTCCCATGTTAGGTTGACAGGAAGTATGTAGTATTTGGGAAAAGGCACAGGAGGCAAAAATAAGATACTAGATATTAAGGGATGTGTTGGATTACTCAGGACAGGCTAGGATATGCCACAATAAAGAAAAACCCCAAACCTCTGTGACTTAACGTTTCCCACCGCATATACAAAGTGGGTCTGCAGAGGGCCTCTGATGATCTAAGTACCTCAAAGTTCTAGAGTGGTGCATATTGCCATGATCAGTTCCTCTCAAAGCTGACTCAAAGCGATGTGTCTCACTTCTGCTCATATTTCATTAGTCAAAGCCATTCATGTGGTCATGTCTAAATTTAAAAAGGTGAAAGAAGGCAATGTTATCCAGAAAGAGAGCTGGAATACCTGTGAACTCTTCCAACTCAATCCAGTATTCCCTCTGCTCTAAAACATAGCTATATAGCACATAGAATATAAATTAGTTACGTTTATTTTTATCCAAAGTATACTTTTCCTAGATATGTCTTACTCCAGAAAATTATTATCCTTTAAAGGCAGATGATGAATCTGGCTAGAGGAGGAGGGCCTGGAAGGTTATATGAGGTACTAAAGTTATGTAAAGTGATGTGGTTTCCTTTTTCTCTTCCTGTGGTTGAATGATGTAGCACACTATTTGCAGACCAATCCTGGTCTTCCTTAAGTGGTTTCTATAACAAGATAATTTTCTTTCACCAATCACTAACCAATTTATTTTCGCTTCCAAGTGGAGCCTTATTTGTGCCTGAATTTTAGAGATTGTGAGTTTAAAAGAACACCACCTTCTGCCTGTTTAAGAAATAACCCAAGGTGCCCTGGAAATAAAAATGCAAATGCACGAATGGGAAAGCTTTATTTAGCTAAATCTCAAAGCAACAGTTGTGCTTTGAGAAGGAGAAGTTAAGGGAAGAGGAGTGGCAGGACTGGACATTCAAAAAAGGATAATTTTCAGAATGAGATAGTGTGGAGTGGAGGAGGAATAGAGATTTCCATCCCTGGGCACGAAATAAGGAAACGTATTTTTCTGCAGTTATTTGTGAAGAACTTCAGTGATAAGCACTGTGCTTCTCCTTAAATAAAGACTGAAACAGAGAAGTAGCAGTTCCAAATACTTAGCCAAAGTTCCCAAAACCTTTGATCCAACAATTCTAAATACTTAGTGCATCAAATCCAACTACAGTCACAACTCTGTGCTAAAACTCAAGCAACAAGAAAGCTGAAATAATCAGAACTCTTTATTACCTTGGAATAAGAAAAAGCACATGGCAAATAAACCGGTTGAAATCGGGCACACCTTCAAAAGAAAAGCAATTCCCAGGGTGTTACAGGGTCAGGACCGCCTTTAGCCAATTTCTCAACCTTTTTAAAACACATGTTATGCTCAGGCAGAAATAAACTTCATTGAAATGAATTACTGTCTTAACTTTGTTCAGTTTGAACTTCAACATCTTTATGATGGAAGGTACCAACTAATCTGAATGGTAACTACAAGGCCCTTAACATAGGACTTAATGAGATTTGTTGTGTATATTTGTGGTGACTCCTCAAACTCAGGAGTGTGTGCCACAAGGTATAAGCCACTGATTAATTGTCTGAGAGCACCTCAGTTCTTCCTCACTGACATGCTGGTGACACATCATCACTGTCAGAGTCCGAAGAAGTGGCCTGAGCTGGTCTGCTCCGAATTCTCTTCTCTTCTTCCATGTTCTTTGTTTCATGCTCCATGCCTGGGATGCGTCTGGCCCCAGGTCCTTTATGTTGCAGATAGCAATGTATTGATTATAGATTACTAGATTATATATATTCCTTTACAGAGATATAGATGTGTAGATTATTTACTTATTCACATTAAGGTCTTTTGAAATTGTATTAATCAATTTCTGTAGACCACGGTTTCTCAACATTGGTACTATTGACATTTTTAGTAGGCAATTCTTTGTTATGGGGGGAAGGCTGTCCTGTACGTTATAAGATGTTTTAGTAAACATCCCAGGCCTCTACCAGCTAGATGCCAATAAAACATCTTCCCTCACTTGTGACTACCAAATATCCCCTGTGGGGCTAAATTGCCCCCATTTCAGAACAACTAGGCTACCATCACTGTCCAATAGATATATAATGCAAGGCACAAATTCAAGCCACAGAAGTAATTTTAAATTTTCTAGTGGTTACATTAAACAAAAGTAAAAATAAACTAGCAAGATAAAATTTCGTGATATTTTTATTTAACCCAATATCCAAAATATTGTCATTTCATCATATCATCAATATAAAAAATTATTAATGAGATATTTTCCATTCTTTTTTGAGTATTAAATCTTCAAAATCTGGTGTGTATTTTATACTCACAGCTTGTTTCACTTTGGATGAGCTTCACTTCGAAGGCACATGTGGCTGTGGCTGTTTGTTGGACTGCATAGGTCTGATGGATGTTTTGGATTGCATGTCTCTGTCCCCCAGAATCCATATGTTGAAACCCTAACCCCCAATGGATGACTGGGGCCTCTGGGAGGTAATTGGTTGAGAGGAAGAGGAAGTTTAGAAGGTAGAGCCTCCATGATGAGTTTAGTGTCCTTACAAAAAGAGAGAAACTAGAGATTGCTCTTTCTGCCATGAGAGGACACAACCAGAAGACCACCATCTGCAAACAGGAAGTGGGCCCTCATCAGACTCTGGATCATCCCGTACCTTGTTCTTGGACTTCCCAGCCTCCAGAATTGTGAGAAATAAATGTCTGTCGTTGAAGACACCCAGTCTATGGCATTCTGTTACAGCAACCTAAACTAAAGACAGTGGATTTGCTTTCCCCCAACATCCCCTGCAAAATTTGCCTGCTCTGCTCATTGAACTTGGATGCTGAGGTTCTCTGTCTTCTTAGCTAGAGTTCTGGAATGTAAGTTCTAGAAATGCAGGGACCATACGTATCACATTCACAGCTGTAAATGTGGCTTATACAGTGCCTTACACATAGTCAGTGCCCGTTGCTGAATGAATATGAGTGCACGCAAGCATGCACGCATGATGCATTCTCTCTGTCGATGGTGCCCTCCTGCTTACTGTGGTGCTGAAAAGGGCAGATACAGTACAAGCGTTTCTGTTTAGTCACTTCCTGTCAGTTATGTGGGAGTACATTTGCCCCTAAAGAATTGCACAATGAGAACTAAAGACATGGCTGACCATCTACCATGTTCTTTGATTTATCAATACAATTATATTCAGGATTATTTATTAAATACATTATATAAGTGGTTATGTGATATTGTAAGATATATATTTGGTCTTCAACCCATTCTGTGGCATACAACTCCTAAAGTCCTTAGATTCTCCAAAGTGATGGTTTTTTGCATGCTAATGATGACTGATGGCTGGCAACCCCTCTGTAGCTTCAGGATGGGGGCTGGTCATCAGAAAGACCAAGGCAGGAATTGAGGGTTCGGACTTTCAGCCCCATCTCCTAACCTGTGGGAGGGGAGAGGGGCTGAAGGTCAAGTTGATCACTAGTGATCAAGGGTTTAATCAGTCATGCCTACATAATGAAGCTTCCATAAAAACTAGAGACAACTGGGTTTGGAGAGCTTCCCAGAGAACTGAGCACACAGAAGCACCGCAACCCTCCCCCATTCCTCTTCATCCATATTCTTTGCAATATCCTTCATAATAAGCTGGTAAATATGTTTCCCTGAGTTCTGTGAGCTCCTGTAGCAAATGAACCCAATCCAAAGAGGAAGTCATGGGAAACCCAACTTAAAGCCAGTTGGTCAAAAGTTCTGGAGGCCCAAACTTGTGACAGGTGTCTGAAAGGGGGGACAATCTAAAGGGATTGAGCCCTCAACCTGTGAGATCTGACACTATCTCTGGGTAGATAGTGTTAGAATTAAATTAGAGGACAGGGTGTCCACTGCAGACTTGCTTGATTGCTGGTATGTGGTGAGAACCCCCCACGCATTTGGTCACAGACATCTTCTTTGTTAATTGCTGTGGTGTGAGAGCAGAGGAAAAGTAGTTTGTGTTTTTTTCCACTCACATGTAAACACCCCAATTATTGATTTATCACAAAGTTGGATTAATTAAAATATTCTACCAAGCATTCTAAAGAAATAGTAAGTTTGTTGTTTTATTGTTTTGTTTCATTTTCTTACATTTTTGGATGAATCCTATTATAACAGTAGTTACTAGAATTGTGTACGACAAAGAGGATTTTAAAACCTCAGCAATGGCCATTCTTCCCTATAAAGAGCTTTTTTTTTTTTTTTCCATACAAGGCTACCATTTAGAGAATTAACAGAATAACACAGAATATGAGCTCATGTACCTGGGCCTGTTTCTTCCTTAGTAAGAATTATCTCTTCTTCTTTATGTATATTCTCCTTTGTGTTGGGTTATTTGTGAATCTTCTTGCCCCGACAACCACCTCCAGGAATGCCAACAAGCTGATGAGTAAGATACCCCTGGCCCAAATTACTTCTCTTTCATTCTTTCATTCTAAAATAGAGTGCTTTGAAATCTTCTAATATCATCTGCTTTACAAACCTGCATAGTCATCAAAATCTTCTGGGGCAGGGGCTTTTTGAGACTAAAGGGACAGAAAATATAGCAAATGAAAAACAAAAAAGTAGATGAAGAGGGTTATGAGAAGCCATACACTTCAAACAGGAACTAAAAAGCAATATGGAAGTGTGTCAGGTAATTGATAAGTAAACATATTATGCGGGGTGGGAGTTGTTTGTTTTGAAAAATAAGTCTAACAGGACTCCACCTCCAGAGATTATATTTTATTAGTGTTGGTGTGAGATCCGATTAGCTCCAAATGACCACTGCTTTGTAGCAACTGATCTCAAATTTATTTCACCATGGAGTCTCTTGAAAATGCACCGTGCAATGCAGAAATAGCACAAAAGATCTGCGCAGTGGGTTTTAAGATGAGTGTGAGATAGGAGAGATGGGAATAGGGTGTCCTGTAGACAAGATTGGCAGGGACAGGGAAGCCCTCATGGGTGATTTTGATGACCAACCACATTGGGAACCAGTGGTTTAATTTCCTGTATGAATTAAAAGAGGGAGTGTATGATAGGAAGACCTCCTAAAATCCTTTGTTTTTCTGTTGTGAGCCCTTCTCTGGTCTAAATAACATCTTGTCCAGTGGCGGAAACATCCTGGACACAAATGAGATTTAGCAGAAAGAACTTTGAGCTGAAAGTCAAGACAGCTAGATTTGATTTTATCTGTTATTGGCAATCTGTCTTCAGACAAGTCATTTATTCTTGCAATCAGTTTTTCTACCTGCAAAATGGATTTTCTAAACAATATCTCTTCCTTTATGTCTGTTGCAAAATGTGATTTGAAATGTATTTAGGCTGCACAGGATACATTAATTAAAACTATTAGGATTATTCCCTGGCACATAAAACAAAAGAGCAGATTTTCTTCTCAATATTTTCCCCTGAACATTTTTTTTTTGTAGGCTTATTGTTCCCCTAAGAAATCATCCAAAGTCTCAGTATGATGGAGACACAGACAAACCATACTACCACAGAGATAGGCTAGACAGAGACACAAATACACATGGTTTCTCTGTTCTCAAGTAACTCTCAAATTAACATAAAACTAGTTACATAAAATTATTTCTTATTGTTTCCTAGTATATTTCCAAATACATGTGTTTTTTTATTTGAATGATAATCTTTCCAATTTAATGCATAGAAAGGTAAAGCATTTAAGGCATTCTTTGAATATTTTCTAAATGATAGGGCCAATTGCAATGAGATATAAAACAAAACTGTGGTTAATTACTACGTGTGAAAACATGGCTAGTTAGAATTAATCTACATATGTAAACATAATGTTTATTTTATTCAAATTAACTTGCATAAAACTTGATAGGTATTTATTTTATAGTGTGTTTTCATTTCGTTAAAGCTCTAGTACTTTATGGCTATCAAAATGGCTTCAAACAGTTATTATTCGGAGGTAATCAGGGTGGTATAATGATAGCTCATGTCATGGTGAATTTATTTTCAGGGATTGCCATTATTATATAACCCATCGAGTGTATTTAGGGTTAGTCTTCAGAGATAAAGAAAAAACACATACTTAACTTTCTATAGAAAGTCTTGATGATCTAGAAAGCTGGAAGGTAGGATCACCCAACCCTGGAGTGTTTTGCTGAGAGGATACTTCTCGATTGGTTTCTTATCTAGCCTGTAAGTGGCGCACATGTGGAAACCATCTCAGATGGGAGCTGGCACCATATGCCTCTTATAAAATACCACCCTCTGAGGCTGTGGAGAAAAGTTCTTTATCCCCGCTCTCCACCCCATTTCCTGCAACTTCTGTGAAGTCACAGAACTTGGGGAAATAGTGACGCTTCCTGGCCTAGATTTATCACCATCTGGGAAGCAGAATGAGATGCTTGGCGCTGCCACTGCCACTTTCATCTGCCACATTCTCAGGAATTCATCACTCACAGGGTGATTCTAGCCAACGCAAGTCACCTCATCCATTGGAAAGAGGAAGAGAAAGAATGGGGAATGAGTTCTGTCCGAGAGCCTCCGGGCTGCTTCTGTTGGCTAGCACAGGCCGTGTTAATGCCTTGGGCTGACTTCCAAGGCCATCTGTAATTTGGCCCCACTCTGCCCATTTCTCTCCCTGGCCAAACTGGCCTCACCAATGCCTGAACAGACTCATCTCTGTCTGTGACTTCACCGAGATTGTTGCTCTTTCCCGTTATCTATCAAGGGGCAGCCTAAGTTTCAAATCTCACAGAAGTCTTTCCTGATTCCTCCAGCTTGTGTCTTCTGACCTCACAGTTTTGTCTGTGACAAGTAATTTAGAAGCAATGCATGTGCTGGGATGTATTGTCCCTTGATTATCTCCTGTGTTAAGTTTAGTTCCCCAATTACATTATAAGTTCCTTAAAGATAGCGTTTGTTACTAATGTCTATTTGCTAAACTCTCCTCACTTTCCCTTTTCTCCAGTGTTAAACCCTTAATAAGTGTTTCAAAAATTCAGAGAATCTTAGAATTGAAATTTTCTAATCCAGCTAATAGCAAAAAAACTACTATATTAGAGAGATAACCACTTCCATGGCTTCCTTCTCCTTCCTTCCTTCTTTCCTTCCTTCCTTCCCTCCTCCTTTCCATCCCTCCCTCTGTCCGTCCCTCCCTCCCCCTTTCCCTCCTTCCTTTCTTTCCCCTTCCTTCCTCATTCCTTCTACATTTATAAAGAAATGAAATCTCTCCACCTATAACTTTTATTAATGTATTCTAGGCTCAGGGGATTTAAAGGTGACTAAGGCTTAGCTCAGTCTCTTGAGAAAAACGAACCAACAAACACAACACACCGTGAAGAGAATTATGCTGGAGGAAGGTCTAAAAGGGCTGAGAGCACCCAACTGCCCCAAAGGTCTCAGCGTAGCAGTCTTGTGGCTGCAGATCCTTATTAAGGCTTAACTAGTATTGATTCCATCGACAACACCTGCTACAGATTCTTAGCAGGGAAATGACGAAAGTTGACCTAAAATCCTACAGTAAGTTTGCAAATTATGTACCAGTTGTGTCCTAGTAGTTCATTGTTTAGCATATTCTTTGGAGCTTTGGAACATCTTTTTCTAATTCAAAGTTTTGCATAAAGATTATATGTCCTTGGTCTAGCACATAAAAGTCTATTATCTCCACGATGTACCTAAAGTTGAGCGTAGTATAATATTAATACTATGGACTTTAACCATATGTAAATGGATTTGTTCAGGAAGCCATAGGATTCCAACCTTGCACACTGCAACTGTGGCACCCTGCACCATCTGACCTGTTTTCCTGTGCTCCCTTCCCCTTGCAATTACAGAGGAAGAAGGAACACGTTTTTCCCCCATTTCTTCCACATGAATGACATCAGAATAGGAGGTTACTTGCCCTTTCTCACAGGGTACCAAAGTTTCAAAGAGAAGCCGGAGAAAACGAGAGGAGACTAAGAGAGCTCCGCATATCCCAGCCACATTTTCCCATTCGAAAATGAGGATAAGGTGTGGAAGAAAAGACTTTTGGAGCATTTTCTTGGTGGAAGAGGTGATCTGGCAGATGTCCTTTTGTAACTGACTTCTGGAATTACTAAGACATTTCATCCCTTCCCAGGTTGTTGTGGGGATAATGCATGTAAAGTATCTACCTGTGCAGTGATGACAATTATGAGTAAAATAAGTTTAGTGTTTATTGAGGATTTACTATTACTATTGCATAGTAGAATAGATGGATACTATTGTAAGCTATGTATTACATTCTCTTTTTTTTTTTTTTTTTTTTGAGACAGAGTCTCGCTGTGTTGCCAGGCTGGAGTGCAGTGGCTGGATTTCGGCTCACTGCAACCTCCACCTCCCGGATTCAAGCAATTCTCCTGTCGTGGCCTCCCGAGTAGCTGGGATTACAGGTGTGTGCCACCATGCCCGGCTAATTTTTGTATTTTTAGTAGAAACAGGGTTTCGCCATGTTGGCCAGGCTGGTCTCAATCTCTTGACCTCATGATCCGCCCACCTCAGCCTCTGAAAGTGCTGGGATTTCAGGGGTGAGCGCCTGACCTACATGATCATTTTTAATTTTCACAACAACCCAATGTACTATCATGGCCAATTTACAGATGAGAAATTGTACTATTATGCCAGTTGCAGATGAGAAATTGAAACTTAGAAGGTTAAGGAAGGTCCCCTGGTAAATAAGCAGCAACATTTAGATTCAAAATTGGGCAGTCTGATGCCAGAGCCCAGCACTCTGGTTTTTGCTATTATTGTTTGTAGGGCCAAAAATAACAAAATATTTAAAATAAGGTAACTCCTTTTCTTTCCTACCCGACTGGCCTAATGACAACCTTCCAGTTTTTGATGGCGTGGGCTTTAGAAACCAGGGCTCCCTTCTTCCTTGATCTCACAGCCCTCTCCTCTTTTGCCATCCTCACTGCAAACACACGGCAGTTTGGAGCTTTTGCTCCCGCTCCTCTTTCAAGTTCAATTTCTTTTCTTTTCTTTTTTCTTTCTTTCTTTCTTTTTTTTTTTGAGACAGAGCTTTGCTCTGTCGCCCAGGCTGGAGTGCAATGGAGCAATCTCAGCTCACTGCAAACTCCGCCTCCTGGGTTCAAGCGATTCTCCCTGCCACAGCCTCCCAAGTAGCTGGGATTACAGGCACACACCACCATGCCCAGCTAATTTTGTATTTTTAGTAGAGATGGGGTTTCACCACGTTGGCCAGGTTGGTCTCGAACTCCTGACATCAGGTGATCCACCCGCCTCTGCCTTCCAAAGTGCTGGGATTACAGGCGTGAGTAACCGCGCCGGCCTCAAGTTCAATGGTGGATTCATTAGATTATAAAAACTAATCATGGGCTATTCCCAAACACTGTCCTCTAAAGTACAAATTACTCTCTGTTGTAGTAAAATGTCAGCCTCTGGGGTACCACCGAGGACTGGTTTCCAGAACAGAGGTAAAGAAGGATCGGGGGCCTTTAGAAAAGGGGCTGAGAGGTGGGTGTTGGTGAAAGTGGGAAGGGAGGCTGCTCCGGGTGGGATGGGAGAGAAAGGGATGTCTGGCTTTTCTCCTGCCCTCTCCGATGACCTGCACTTTTATCTGTTCTGAGGTCACAGATGCAGTTCTTGCTAAGTCCAGGGTATGATAAAGGGTTGTGCCTGACTGCAGCAACTGGTGGGAGGAGAGAGCAAGGAGCTAGGGTAGTTGCTCCAGGTCTGATTAAGTCCAGGAAAGATATTACCTGGCTCAGTGAATTGCATGTGCCTGCACTGTCTCCCCCTCCACCAAACAAAATTCAAAAGACTAGTTCAACTTAAAAAAAAAAAAAGGAGAGACAGAATCATTGTAGAAAAATCAGGATGACTGTTAATCTAGATAATACTTTTTCTAATCAATTTTTATCCCATCCAAATAATGGAATCTGTAGTCATCTCAGCTGTCCACTCATCATTTGTGGTTTTGTGTTAACTTCAGATTTGAGAGATAATCTTAGATTTAGATTGCCCTGGGTTCATGAATATAAAGTGCTTCAGTAAGTCCTTTACATCTGCTCCAGGCCCAAAACAGAAGGTAGAATAAAGCTGGTGAAAAATAAAAATAACAAGGCAGACACACTTTAAGAAGCAGCATTTTAATTTTTCCAGTTGAATATATTTCTTCCCCTTCCTCCCTACATTCCATCTCTCCCTCCCTACCTTCCCTCCCACCCTCCATCCCTACCTTCCCTCCCTCCCTCCCTTCCTTCCCTCCCTTCCTCTCTCCCTCCCTCCTTGCTTTTTTTCTCCCTTTCTTTCCCCCTACCCCTTACCTCTCTTGGGAGAGTTAGCAATGAGTCTGCCAACTTGTAAAGAAATGAGTTGCCTCAGAACCATCAAACATTATAGCTGATAACTGAGAGATGAACAAGGAATTTTATACAGCTAAAAAAGAATTCCATTGAGGGCAAGACAATATTAGAGCAGGAATCCTGAAGTGGTCATGAGAATTATGTTCAGGTGACCTCAAACTCGCAGAAACCATCTTGCAAAGAAAAAGTGAAGTTGGTGGCAGCCTTTTGTGTGGAGAGGAAAAGAAAAGGACATTAGCCTACTGTAGAAAATCACTCATTCTGGCCAGATGCAGTGGCTCACACCTATAATCCCAGCACTCTGGGAGGCCAAGGCGGGTGGATCACGAGGTCAGGAGTTTGAGACCAGCCTGACCAACGTGGTAAAACCCCGTCTCTACTAAAAATACAAAAAATAGCTAGGGGTGGTGGTGCACACCTGTAATCCCAGCTACTCAGGAGGCTGAGGCAGGAGAATCGCTTGAACCCGGGAGGCAGAGGTTGCAGTGAGCCGAGATTGTGCCATTGCACTCCAGCCTGGGTGACGGAGCAAGACTCCATCTCAAGAAAAAAAAATCACTAATTCCCTAGCTGGCCACCAGGCAGAGTTTTAGGGGACAGGACAACTCAGGAATGATGTTTGGGAATTCCACACCCCGCATATATACAGGATGGGGTAAGAGTTTGATGAGGATCTTGGTGGGTGAGAACTAAAGCTATTTTTCCCCTTCCCTAGAAAGGTATGTGAGTATCAGAGCCAGCTTGATTCCCTTATTCCTGCTTAGAAGCCTTGGTGACTGAGGTGCAGAGCAATCGGAGGTGGTCTAGATTCCCTCATACAAATACAGCTTATTACTTAGGATCTCAAAAGCAGTATCCAAACTAAAAGAGTGAAACCGCTATAATCTCTGGAATGAACACATACATTTTGTTCAGATTACATTTACTGGCTATTATATGCAATGCATTGTGCTGGGTGCAGAGGCAAATGAAAACTAAGGCTTGTCTTCCTCTTAAGGAAGTGTCTCTACAAAGTGTCTCCTGGTTCTTGGCTTGCAAAATAAATGTGTAGAGCTGTGCTCCGTGAATATGAAGGCAGGAGGGAAATCAATAAGGAGGTCAACGCTAAGCCCAAAGGAAATGATCTTCCTACAGGTAAGCACCATGTTTGTAATATGCACAGAATCAAGCACAAGCTGGTACTTTGCTTCTTAACAAATGGCAGGTAACCTTTAAAAAAAAAAAGACAAGTAATGGAGGCAGAATAATACAAAATTAACCATCACAGGGACCACTGTAAAGGAAACTTCCTCCCCAAGCGCCTTGATTTGTGTATTCCACAGCTGCTTTTTCATTGCCCAAAAGGTAATTAAGAGGTGATAATGATATGTATCCTCTCTTATCAAAGTCATTAACACATTATTATTGCTGTGAGGTGGCTAGCTATTGCTTTGTGGCGGTGATGCTGCTTTGGGCGAAAAGTCTTTATTAGTCTACCAGGGATTTCTGCTGTGATGAAGACATTGCAGTTTGGGGATGAATTAGCAGGTTACATTCCCGTGACCCTTGAGTGTCTTATTTCCCTTGCAGGTTTCTGAGAACCCCCAGGGCCATTCTGACTCTCAATTTGACCTACAACTTTCCTCCTTTCCAAACCATTCTCTGTGAATTAGGGATGGACCAGTTTCCTCCGACCCATCAAGTTGCATATCTATTGTGCCTGAAGCTGTGGCACAAACTCCATATATCTGTGGTGGCTTCTCTGTTTGAATTTATTTATTTTTAAGGGATGGGGTCTTGCTCTGTTTCCCAGGCTGAAGTGTAGTGGTGCAATCATAGCTCATTGCAGCCTTGAATTCCTGGCCTTCCTCCCACCTCAGCCTCCCAAGTAGCTAGGACCACAGGCAGGCACATGCCCAGCTAATTTTTTTATTTTTTATTTTAGAGACAGCCTCTCACTATGTTGCCCAAGCTGGTCTCAAACTCCTGAACTCAAGCGACCCTCCTGCCTTGGCCTCCCAAAGCCCTGGGATTATAGATATGAACCACCAGGCCCGGCCCTGTTTGTATGTAGACTCAGATAAAGGCACTACAAATTCTCCTGCCACCAGTTGGTTTCCCTGCTTTGGTTAACAAGTGCTACCGTGTACAAATATTCACTCAGACTGTGATAAACATTTTGTAATTAATCTCTTCAACATCTTGGGAAAACATGGGAGTATCTACTCAGGAAACTTCTTCACACTTTAAATATTTCTACAAATTGGAGAGAAGAAGAGGCAGATGCATACAGATTGGTTCTGAAATCTAGGCTTTGTTATATTAGGAAATGATCTGTATGTTTTTTTTTTTCAGATTTGTGTTTAAATTGCATGATCCTTGAGGGCAGAAATGTATCTAATTTGTTAATCATAAGCCTCTTTACTAATCTGTTATGGCAGCTTAATGTTTTTAAATAAGTACAAATTTATCCAAATAAGTGTACACATTTTTAAAAGTCAAATCTTACTAAAGCGCTTTAAGAAATAAAGGAAACCAAAACCAAAACACAGCAATTCTCCTGGCCCACCCTCTTTACCACCAGTCCTTCTCCCTGGAGGCAGCTACTTTAAATTAATTTTAGCTGTTTCCTCTGGTATTTACCTCCATATTTCTGGGTAACATATATGTCCTCCTAGACCATTATTTAGTGACTATTACAGTTGGTGAGGATTTACGTCTCCACAACACTGTTCCCTCTTGTTCCCCTTTTTGGTTAAATCAATATTCAGGGTCAATATTGTTATAACTATGTAAATAATGTTCTCTACTGAGCTTACACGACACTATAATTACCTTTCCTTTCTTGTACGGCTTTTTGTTTTTCTTGGAGTTAATGATCACCTTGTTTTTTTCACCAGCTTGTCTTTGTATATAACTATCCCTAAGTCCCGCCACAACTTCCAACAGTTTCCCAAAATGTTCCACATAGTAATACGTAACAGATAATCTACCGGTATCTCAAGGCCTCCTTCCTGGGGCCCTTTTCTTTCTTTTTCCAACTTTTATTGGTTGTTCTTTTGGGCCCCTATACTACTGTCATCCCAAGACCTCCCTCTGCCATCATCCTGGCAATTCTCTTCACCTCTCTTGTGTTGCAGTCTCTCCTTCCTGGTTTCCATGTTTTCTTCTTTCTTGCTTTATTCTCTCATTTTGGTGACACACCCTTCCGGAGAAAGGGTGCATGTGAGGTAAATTTACTGAGAACTTTCCTGCCTGAAAATATCTTTATTCTACCCTTGCATTTGTTTGGCAGTTTGGCTAAGAATTGAATTCTAGTTTAAAAATAATTCTCATTCTGAATTTAAAGGCATTAAACTATTATCTTCTAGCTTTCAATGTTTCTGTTTACAAGTCCAACAGCACTCTGATTCTCTGTCATTTTTATGTAAACATTGTCCTTTCCCTGGAGTGCTGAAATTTCAAAATGATGTGTCTTGGTTGGGTCTTTTTTTACTTATTTTGTTGGGCACTCAAATGATCATTTTAATCTAAAGATTCAGATTTTTGATAATGGCCCCAGTTACTGCTTTCTGTACCTTGGGTGTTGGTCTTGAAGCCTGTTTTGGAGAAAATAAACCACCTGTCTTGGAGGTGGGAGGTGATGATGATGGATGCACCTAAGGAGATAACTGTATTGACTTTCAATCCACCCTTGACTGCACGCCTTCACCTTCTGCAGGCCCCATGCCTCCAGTTCCTGAACATTCCCAGAGTTCTGAAGAAAGACTGGCTTGTTTTTTATTAAGTTGCCTCTGTAGGCTCACAGAATCCAGCCTTTTCTGTTCTGCTTAAACCATCACTTCTTCAATAGCTTTCTATCCAGCAGGTATCTGTTGATATTCTTGTCCACCGTTGTCTTTTCTGCCATTCCATTTGTTCCTGTGGATTTAAACTTTTGTATTTTTTTACTGACACTTAAGTGGGTTTCTAAGGAGTGGAAATAAACACGTGAACGTGTGTGTGTGTGTTTTCAATGTCCTGCATCTAAGTGGCTATAAATTTTGTAATTTGATTGATAATTACTTCTGAGTTTTAGCTTATTTCTTAAGGAATATTGATCCTTAACACACTGATAAATAAACTCAGTGTGGGAATTTATAGGCCATGTTTTCATAGCATTTATTTCAGTGTCGGTAACTCAAAAACTGGGTTTTCCTTTTTAAGTTAAACCAATAATATGTGAAAGTTAGATGTGCTAACCAGGGCCAGGGTTGTTCTTATTCAGTTTTGTGTTGACCATTCTTCTAGGACTTTGTGCAGACCTTTGCAAATAAACTTTAAAACAAAACAAAAACCCCGAAACCCACAATGGGTTAATAGAGTTAAAGTTTTCTTCTTTTCCTCAATAAACATTTTAATGATCACTTACGAAGTACAATGAACTGCTATATGAGCTGAATATATCATGGTGAACGGAACAGAGTTCCTAGTGTGGAGGGCTTCCCTAGTGAGGGAGACTAACAAGAAAACAGGTGAGGTAGCTGGGCACAGAGGCTCATGCCTGTAATCCCAGCACTATGGGAGGCCAAGGCAGGTGGAGTGCTGGAGCCCAGGCATTCGAGACCAGCCTGGGCAACATGGCGAAACCCCACATCTACAAAAAATACAAATATTAGCTGAGCACGGTGGCTTGCACCTGTAATCCTAGCTACTCAGGAGGCTAAGGTGGGAGGATTGCTTGAGCCTGGGAGGTTGACCCTGCAGTGAGCCCTGATCGTACCTCTGCACTCCAGCCTCGGTGACAGAATGAGACCTTGTCTCAAAAAAATAAAAATAAAAAAGGAAAACAGGTAAGGACCATGAGACGTAATTAGTTTTAGTGTAGAAATATGCACCTAAAACAATGGAAGCACCATTCCCCTTTAGGGGAATAAAAATGCCTGCATCATTTTTTTTTGATGCTCTTCATGTAGGAAGCGATGGAATCCAAGGCTCTGGGATATGGGTCCATGTAGCTGTATCTTAGCAGGCCCTATACCTTACAGAAGACATCATTAGAGAGGGCAGGAAGCACAAAACACACATCTTCTCCTCAGGAGACTTCCCAGTGTTTGCCCTTCAGAGTATATGCAGTGTTGGCTGGGCGTGGTGGCTCACGCCTGTAATCCCAGCACTTTGGGGGTCCGAGGTGGGCGGATCAAGAGGTCAGGAGATCGAGACCATCCTGGCTAACATGGCGAAACCCCATCTCTACTAAAAAAAAAAATACAAAAAATTGGCCGGGCATGATGGCAGGCGCCTGTAGTCCCAGCTACTCGGGAGACTGAGGCAAGAGAATCGCTTGAACCCAGGACGCAGAGGTTGCAGTGAGCTGAGATTGTGCCACTGCACTCCAGCCTGGGCGACAGAGTGAGACACCATCTCAAAAACAAAAACAAAAACAAAGAGTATATGCAGTGTCATAGGTGGGTTCCAAAGTCTTCTTCAGTGCTGAGAAGAGTCCTGAGTAAGCCTTGGAAGTGGTGTTATTATTAAAGCAATCACATTGTTATTATTTGTAAACCTGTCTGTGTAATCTTTGAGGGCATATTGAAGGCCATATTCATTTCAGGGAGGCCTCAAGGTGCAGTAGAAAGAGCATGGTCTTTGAGGCCAGGGCAGCTGGGTTTGCATTCCACATATTAGCTGTGAAACTTTGATCAGGTTACTTGATTTGGGGACATCTCAATGTTCTATTATGTCAGACTAAAGAGTAATACCTAACTCACAGACTCATTGTATTAAACGAGCAAAAATAGATAAAGGGCCCCAGGGCAGTTCTTGATGGGACATAGGTGCAAAATAAATGGTAGATAATTATTTTTTCTTCCTTCGATGGCCAGACCTTGAACCTCTCAAGTGCAGAGACCACATGCTATTTTTCTGTGTAACCCCACACTTAGTGCAATGCTGGGTGTAAAGTTGGCACTTCATGCATATTTATTGAATGAAGGAAGAAATGAAGGAATGAATGAATGAATAAAGGAATGTTTGAATTCTAAGGGTTGAGATATTTTCCTGCTATATGAATCACTGTTTGCCACTTTCTTCCTTTAGACTGCACTTCCTTAATTATTTGCTGGTACTAATAAACCACCATTCTTTTCTAAGCTCCTGGATTACTAGTGCTGCAAATAGAGCTAAAAAAAAAACACTAACACTTTATTTAAAACACTCAAATAACACTTCAGATCCAGCCATGCTTAGGTACACTGTGGTTAAGAATATAAAAAAGGTGCCTCTGAAGGGAAAGAGGCATTATGTCTAAAGCATCAGGTTGTCGCCATTCTGAGTTTAAAACCCATTTGGCAATCATTTCCCTTGGCAGCCCCACAGGCGATAAGAGAGGATTTGGCTGTGAGGCCCTGCAAGGAAAATAAAAAGACAAGAGGAGACAGTGAGTTGAGGAGTTCATGTGTTTTTTCATTTGTTTGCAAGCTTCCGCCCACAGAGCTGGAGTGCAGTAATTTCCGGTTGCATCTTCCATTCACTAATACATTTGCGAATGCAGGAGCAATGTTTGTTTAAACCACCCTTCATCGTTATCTGTCTTAAGCAATGATGCTACATCAGTGCTATTTAAAAAATATATATCTATATCCTAGCCTCAATGCTGTTCTTACTGCAGCAATCTGAACAGTATCTGCCTCTGCACCCTGTGGGGTCAAAGTCACGCTGGCAGCCAGCACCTCTGACCATCAGAGAATGCCCCAGCTACCATCATTGGCATCACACAATTTAGAATTTAGCACTAAATTTTAATACCGTTCTTTCGGTCGGGTTTGTCCTCCCAACTATGTTGGAAGTCCTTCGTGTGCTGAGGCCAAGCCTCCCTCTTCCCTTGCTTATTCCCGACTGTACTTGGCACAGACCTTGCTCCAAAGGAACCCACAACCAATGACCTCTTCTCTGTTGGTGTTTCCTGAGCTCTCTGCAATACACCTTTTAAACACCTTTTTTTCATTAAACTCTTTTCCGAGGACTTCTTTGAGTTTATGCTTTTAAGATTCTCCTCTACCTTCTTCAATATGACTGCTAATCATGTCTTTCTGTTCTCTTTTTTCCCCCTTAGGGCATCTCATCTACTCTGAGGGCTCCAGTTATTACTTCTATGCTAATGATGACCAATCTGCACACTCATTCTATCTCTTAGGAACTTCAAAGTTGATATAACTAAAATGTAAACTTAGCTGTTTCACATAAATCAGTGTTCCTGTCTTTTGGAATTGATCTTATTCTACCTTGCATTTACTTAGTTATTTTAGCATGTTTCTCTTGATTTTAACTCTAAACTTATCTCTGTCTTTAATTATATATAGATAACTAAACTTATATATGTTAAAAATTATATGTATATACTTTAATAGATTATAAATATATTAATATATTAAAATATAGTATATATATTAAAAATATATAGTATATATATTAAAAAATATATAGTATATATTAAAAATATATAGTATATATTAAAATATATATAGTATATATATTAAAAATATATATAGTGTATATATTAAAATATATATAGTGTATATATTAAAAATATATACTATATAGTATATATATTAAAATATATATTTTATATATAAAACATATATACTATATAGTATATATTAAAAATATATATTATATATTAATATATATACTCTATAGTATATATAAAATATATGAAAATATATAAACTCTATAGTATATATAAAATATATGAAAATATATAATATATTAACTTATATATAACATATATCTTATATATCACATAATATATAAGCTTTATATGTATTAACTTTTATCATATATACATTTAATATATATTAACATGTTAAATTTATATTTTATATAATATATTAATATATTATATATTAAATAACATATATAAGTTAAACTTATATATGTTTATATATATTAAATGTGTACAGTTAAACATATATATGTTTATATATAAAATGTGTATATATAAACTTATATATATATATGTTTAATTATCCCTGTAACCCTTTTATCACTTGGCCCATGTAGATGCCTAATGAATGTTTGATGATTTATCTTGATTCACTGTTCCCGACTTTAAATAATGTTAGCTCTGAAGCAGTGCTTTGAGCTGAAGATCCTTCCAATCCCATAGGAAAAAAAAAAAAAAAACAGGTACAGTGTGTATTTTCCAAAGAAGATTACAGGGCTTCAGACAAAAGAGATTTAAAATAAAAATTTTAAGTACATAAACACACAGCATTTTAAAGTTGTTTTTATAAGGGAAGTCATCACACCATTATAATACCACATCAGCTTACTTGGGGCATCTAAATTAGCTCAAGGCTGGATTTTGAAGCATCTAGTGCTGAAATTAGAAAAATATTCGAGAATACAAATCCTCATTATTTCCAAGAGATTGAGGTGGTGATTGGTAAAACGGATAGAAAAAGAGGCTGTCGGCCGGGCAGGGTGGCTCACGCCTGTAATCCCAGCACTTTGGGAGGCCGAGGCGGGCAGATCACCTGAGGTCGGGAGTTTGAGACCAGACTGACCAACATGGAGAAACCCTCTCTACTAAAAATACAAAATTAGCCAGGCGTGGTGGCGCATGCCTGTAATCCCAGCTACTCCGGAGGCTGAGGCAGGAGAATCGCTTGAACCCGGAAGGCGGAGGTTGCGGTGAGCCAAGATCGCACCATTGCACTCCAGCCTGGTCAACAAGAGCCAAACTCCGTCTCGAAGAAAAAAAAGAAAGAAAGAAAGAAAAAAAAGAAAAAGAGGTTGTCCTTTAAAACCAAGAGTTTTACAGACTCACATTATCATAAGCACATGGTGGGCAAGATGGTGGAACACGTCACTGTTGCAGGACTTTTCCTTAGTTCAGCTAAAGATGCGATTCTCTGTCCCACGGCCACGAAAATTCAGGCTCCCAGACAATGTGATTGGTGAGTAAGGCAGGGCTTTATTGGTGAAAAAGGAAGAAAAGGGGAAACAGGGACTCTCCCTAGACCAGAATCCCCGCTAGAGCGCTTTGCGTCCAGCTGTTGGAATCTCAGGTTCCGCACAGGAAGAGGAGGGACCAGGCTCCTCCCTGGTGCAAAGGGCACGAATTTCCTGAGGCTCCACCCTAGTGGGCAAGCCAGCTAGAGTTTCTCCAGGGATCTCCTCCCACCTGGCTGTCTCATCACCTCCACTAGGTGCTGGTAATGCCCAGCCTACATTAGACCGAGGAAGCCCACTGAGTTTGCCAGGACGAAGGCAGGGTTGACTTCTGACATCATTTACTACTGCACCTCCCCAGGAAATCTCTCCTCTTGCCTGCGATCGTTTACTGTGGTGCTTCAGATTCACCCGTGTTGTGTATGCCCGTGCACGCCACCCATGCAAAGACTTGCAAGTGAGGGAAGCAGAATCCACCACTTCGACTCAAAGGAGTCTCTCTGGAGCCTCGGCTCTGGTCTCTGTTTACACTGAACCTTAAAACGCTAAATGTGGTGCCTTTGCTCCACTAGACACTTGGGAAGCGGGGTGTGACAATTGCAGTGCAATTCATATCATGGCAAGAATATCTTAAAACGGTGGTTTACAGTGTTTAAGAAAGCCTATTAGTCAGCTGGGATTTCTGCTGCAGGTCCTCAGAGAGTAGAGTTAAGAAGAGCTAGCTGCATGTCTGCGTTTTGGGTTTTGAAATACTTCGGTTTCTTGAGCCACACTATCGCAGACTTCACTGCATTTTCAAACAACACATGTAATAAATGACTTCTCCAAGAGTCATTGAAAAGCTTGCCTGGATCTCCCTCTCCTTGTTTTGCATGTAGTAATCTGTTGCCTACAATCGAAAGCCTTCTGGAGACTTTTTCATCTAGCTCACTAGAGAAGAGCAGCTTTTTCATGAGTAATTGGGTTGTTGGAGTGCTTGTAACTTTTCTTCCAAAAATCTTGGCACCCGGAGTCAATTTACAAATGTATACATTTGACTCGGTTACCTTGGCTTGCACTGTGTATGATGGTGGCCTTTGGTTGAATTATCAGGCCTATGGCCGGGAGCGGTGGCTCACGCCTATAATCCCAGCACTTTGGGAGGCCAAGACAGGCAGATTGCTTGAGGCCAGGAGTTTGAGACCAACCTGGCCAACCTGGTGAAACCCTGTCTCTACTAAAAATACGAAAATTAGCAGGGCATGGTGGTGGGCACCTATAATCCCAGCTACTCGGGAGGCTGAGGCAGGAGAATCACTTGAACCCAGGAGGCAGGGATTGCAGTGAGCAGAGATTGCACCACTGCACTCCAGACTGGGTGACAGAATAAGACTGTCTAAAAAAAAAAGAATTCTCAGGCCTATACACAAATGTTTGCATGCCTCAATCTTTTTATTAAACTGGACCTGCAAAGTCTCCAGTTAGATCCTATAGTACTTTGTTTTAGTTGGAGAAATTAGAACCAATGAAACTTTACATGCGACCTTAAGATAGAAGTATGTTAATGAGAGGATCCGAGTCGTCCATTAGGCAGTATTTCGGAAAGCAGGCCTACCTGACAGCAATAATGCCAGATGGCTAAGTAAAAAGGCTGATGGACTTATAGATTTTTTTGAGTTGAGTTAGCACAGGGTGCAGTTCTCTGCTTCTTTGAGACTCATGCTGTCTGTAACCAGACACAATTAAAAGATTAAAGAGACATTTAGAAACGTGAAGCTGTTCACTTTTTAATCAGGGAGATTGATTTTCCAATCCTGATGCAAAGGTGGAATTTTAAATAATTTATAGGGTAGAAATCAGTGGCTTGTCACAACTTGGCTAAAAGAATAAAGACTAGGGGAAAAAAAGGAACTTTTTTTAAAATTTATTTTTCTTTTCCCTTAGTGCCTTACAGAAAGGAGCATAAAGAGGAGTGAGCCGTGACTCGGCTGTTATGTATAAGATGTTTTCCAGCCTCCGTATCTCTTCTGGAAGAATGAAGATTAGCTCAGTTCCCTCCCATCCTCCTTCCTTTTCTGCCTCTGGCTGGAGGTCTGGACATATTCTCTTCACTACTCAGCAACATTTCTCTTTTATCCTACAGATACCAGTCAGGTCCCAATCAGGTTAAAACCAGAGTCTCCAGAACAGAGATCGTGACTGCAGCACAGCGATGCTTCCATTAGCCAAGAGGGTGCATTCCTCAGGCACATGTTATCAGAACCTTCATAATCAGAGTCAGAAGTAATATAGGACTGTGAAAGGAGAGTTCTGTGATGCTAGATCAGGGCACTTCTAGTACTAAAAGAAAAGAAGTCTTCCATTGTTAAAGTAAGGTCCAGTAGATATTTGTGAGAAAATATAAAATATTTATTTTACATGTGTATATGTGTATCTAGGTGTTCTAGTCCTAAGGGGAAGAATTGATTAATAGATCAATTGAGTGATCGACAATCAGAAGCCAGAAGAAAGCCTGCAGAGAGAGGATTGTTAGCTAAGGCTATTCTTTTAAGAGTAGTGTGGGTTTGGGTTGAGAAAGGATTGAAAACGTTTCTTCCATTCCCAGCTCAGGTTTCCAGTGATTCAGCCAACTTGGCGGATTGTCCCTAAGTCAGGGAGTGCCTGGGTAAGGACAGCTGACTATGCTGGGTCCCTTCCGAGGATGCACCTCTTATCACACCTCTCTCCTTTTCCAAATGAGTTTTCAAGACTAAAGCAGACTTACCTTCAGACAAAGCAACAGGCTTTTAGGACATGGTCTACCCTCACCCAAGATCTCTCTGCAGCTTTTTGAGTCTAGAGTGGCTTTGCCCAAGTGGAGAGAGGAATAGAGAAACCCTTTTATTCCACGAGTCCCTTATGCGGTTATTGTTGAGTGTGGAGAGTTGTCACTAAAAGTGCATCAATCGACCAGGCGCAGCAGCTCACGCCTGTAATCCTAGCACTCTGGGAGGGCGAGGTGGGTGGATCACTTAAAGTGAGAAGCTTGACACTAGCCTGGCCAATGTGGTGAAACCCCATGTCTACTAAAAAAAAAAAAAAAAAAAAAAAATTAGCAGGGCTTGGTGGTGGGTGCCTGTAATCCCAGCTACTCGGGAGGCTGAGGCAGGAGAATCGCTTGAACCCAGGAGGCAGAGGTGGTGGTGAGCTGAGGTCGTGCCACTGCACCCCAGCCAGGGAGACTGTATCTCAAAAAAAAAAAAAAAAAAAAAAGTGCATCAATCAGTCAACTGAAGGAACTGGTAACCAATGGCAGGTCCTTCTTTACCAGCTGTTAGTCACCTGCTCTTGCTCGTGGGGAAGGAGGGAGTGTGATGGAGAAGAAAATGTGAAGGCTCAAGAACCCACATTGTAGTAGAGGTAAGGTCAGAGGGGATTACTACTCAGCAGAGGGAAGAGAAATATGGAAGTTGCCCGGCTAGAAGAGGGCCTCACATGGCATCTGTCTGCTGTGAATTTGGCTGGGATAGTGAGAAGCTGGGAACTAAGGCATTTTTGCTCCTCATCAAGACCCATCAATTGAACAATTTATTTATAGGAGATTTTCTCAAAAAGAACTCACTGATTAGGAGTGTCACTTGAACAGGGGCCCGGAGTCTCTTCCTATGAATTGGCTAAGATTCCTAGCTGCTCCTTCTGGCTACTGAGGCGGTAGGGAATAGGTCAAACAAGGGGCCCGAAAACCAACTCTCCAAATAGCAGACTGTGGGGCTGGACGTCGTGATGAATTTTTGAAGACAAATAACAAACAGAGGCTACATTTCATGTTCATGGTTTATATGTGTGCATTTGTGGTCCAGTGCAAAGCATAAGAGAAAATTATTACATCACAATTCTATCATCTCTGCAAGCCTGGCGACTTGCCTATAATCCTAAAGCAGGGTTTCCTAACTGCAGCACAATTGACTTTGGGGATGGACAATTGGGAAGAGGCTGTCCTGAGCATTATAGGATGTTTAGCGTCATCTCTGACCTCTACACATTCGATGCCAGTGGAACTTCTTACCTACCCCCACACTTGTGACAACCAAAAAATGTCTTCAGATATTGCCAAGAACCTCTGGGAGAGTGGGGTGAAATTGCCTACAGTTGAAAATCACTGTCTTAAAGGAACCTATAATTTGTATTGAGTTAGCAGGCTGATTACAAATCAGGTTGAATCTGTACTTATTTATTAAGCTTTCACATAAATAAATAATAAGACCACATTAGGCATATGCATGTGGGTTTGAGCCATACTGGAATCATTCTCTCATAATTGTTACCCACTCTGGTTGCACCAGTGTTGCAAAACAGCCTTTAATAGGACTGTCAGCACACAAAGTCTTGTGTTACCACCTTTATTTCAGCTCTCTTCCTCTTTTTCTCTTTCTGTAGTGCCCCCTTCCCACCCTCTTGGCCACCAAACTGACTTAAATATGGTGCCCCTTTGAAGATTGTTCTCCAGAAGACAATCCTGAATGTAAAGAAATGATTCATTAATGGTAGAGTTTCAGGCAGCAGGGCTCAGGGAGTCTGGGAGAGATTTCTGTATAGAGACTTTTCCACTGTCCTTAAATCATACCAGGGAGAGGCCACCAAATCTTTCTATCTGTGTGGTTGGCTCTGTCAGAGCAGATCCTGTTGTTCATGCCCATTAACAACTGGGAATAACAGTGAGAGCTGTTGTTGGTTTTGCTGGGAAACAGGTCTGGATCTGAAGAGAAGGCTCTTGTCTTATAGGAAGTTGAAGCATTTTGCCCCAGGAAAGGAATAAAAGCAATCAATGGTTCTTACAGAGCTTTCTGCTCAAGTAATTTTGGTCAACTTAAGTGTGTCAGTAAATTGAACAAAATGTTACCATCATAGATTATGAAATGCAGAGTCTAATTTTAATAAGGTTACCAGTAAATGTAGGAGTTCTCAGTCAACAATGAGGAGTCTGGGTGAGTGAGAGCCAAGGAAAAGTTAGTAAGACAAACAAACCAACAATAACCTGTAGGGCAACCATAAAGAACTATTTACTTGAAAACTTTATGAGAAGAGGCAGCAAAATTTCTTATTTGCATTAACGTAGTGTTGCAAATATATGTTTGATAATTAACTACATGTTAAAGGGGACGCATGTCCTAAGGAGCTACTAGTACTTCCACCAGCTAGAGGAGGGAATGGGCATTTAGGACCACTGGTCCCTAGTTTTATCCCAACATCAAGTTCTATAAAACAATCAGTCCTTTGGGAGGCCGAGGCAGGAGGATCACAAGGTCAGGAGATTGAGACCATCCTGGCTAACATGGTGAAACCCCATCTCTACTAAAAATACAAAAAACTAGCCGGGCATGGTGGCACACACCTGTAGTCCCAGCTACTCCGGAGGCTGAGGCAGGAGAATTGCTTGAACCCAGGAGGCGGAGGTTGCAGTGAGCCGAGACTGTGCCGCTGCACTCCAGCCTGGGCGACAGAGCAAGACTCCGTCTCAAAAAAAAAAAAAAAATCAGTCCTTTCAGTAGCAAAAGTTGGTCTATCCCTTACTGTTTTGCTGGTTGAAAAGAGTGAGAAAGAAAGGATCTTGTTGGTTAAAAATTCTTACGCCATTTATGCTGAAAAGATTCTCCAGTTGTCTTACTAAAATTACAAGTGCCCCTTGAAAATAATAAAACAAAAGGAAACAGGATGGGATAAACTCATAGGCACTCCCTTCTGTGCTTCTAGCTTTCTCGAGCTAGGATATTGTTATTAAGTCCCCAGTTTCCCTGGAATCTACAGGGCAGATGAGGCCATGTAACAAGCAAGCTGTGATCGATAACTGTTCCCCTCTCCCTTCTAAATCAGCTCCTATCTATCTTTGGAGGCTTGCTGTCTTTCCTGTCTGTACATATGCGTTGACTTTCTTGAACCATTTTGAGACGTCTGGTAAAAACTGGATCTGGCATATAAATATGTGCTGAGCTTCCAAGCTCTGTTATGACTTCTTCCCTCCCCACAAAAATGATCTGCTTAGCCTAAGACTTGGGGCTGTCTGGTTTTTAGTTGACTTTCAAACATGGGGTAACTCACACCTAGGTAATCTCATTCTGTTTTATGGCTTAAATACCATCTGTTTCTGATGCCTCACACATTTATTTCTCCAGTCCAGACTTCTACCTGAACTCCTGCTTCTCACCCGTGGGATGTCTCCTAGGCATCTCAGACCTAACACATTCCAAACCTGAATTTCTGATTCCCATCCAGCAAACCTGTTTTTCCTTCAGTATTCCTCATCTTAGCAAATGGCAACTCCAAAACCCTTGGTATCATCATCCCATCTCTCATTACCCACGTCCAATCCATCAGCAAAGCTGTTGGTTCCACTTTCAAAGAACATCATCCACAATCTAGCCATCTCTTACTGTTTCCATGTCTATGCTGGTCCAAAGCACTCTTGTCTCTGAAATGCAACAGCATCTTTTTTTTTTTTTTTTTTTTTTTTTTTTTGAGACAGAGTCTTGCTCTGTCGCCCAGGCTGAAGTGCAGTGGCGGGATCTCGGCTCACTGTAAGCTCCACCTCCCGGGTTCACGCCATTCTCCTGCCTCAGCCTCCTGAGTAGCTGGTACTACAGGCACCCCCCACCATACCCGGTTAATTTTTTTGTATTTTTGGTAGAGACAGGGTTTCACCGTGTTAGCCAGCATGGTCTCGATCTCCTGACCTTGTGATCCGCCCGCCTTGGCCTCCCAAAGTGCTGGGATTACAGGCTTGAGCCACTGCACCCAGCTTGCAACAGCATCTTAACTCACTTTCCTGCCTCCTTATCTGTGCCCCTACAGTCAGTTTTCTCAGCACAGAGGATAGAGGGGTCCTTTCAAAATCACTGCCCTGGGCCGGGCGCGGTGGCTCACACCTGTAATCCCAGCACTTTGGGAGGCCGAGGAGGTCAGGAGTTTGAGACCAGCCTGACCAACATGGTGAAACCCTGTCTCTACTAAAAATACAAAAATTAGCTGGGTGTGGTGGCACATGCCTGTAGACCCAGCTACTCGGAAGGCTGAGGCAGGAGAATCGCTTGAACCCGGGAGGCAGAGGTTGCAGTGAGCCAAGATCACACCACTGCACTCCAGCCTGACCGACAAAGCGAGACTCCGTCTCAAAAATAAATAAATAAATAAATAAAATCACTGCTCTGCACAAAACGTCTAGTCTTCACACCTCAGTCAGGTGACAAGGCCATATGCAGTCCCCACAGTTGCATTTTCTTCCTTTCTCTCTCTCTCTGTTTCTCTCTTTCTCTCCCTCTCCCTCTCTCTTTCTCCCTCATGGTATTCCAGGCCCACCATTCTCCCTGTTATTCCTTGAGCCGACCAAGAATGTTTCTGTGTCTGGGCCTTTGCAGCTACTATTTTTTCCTGGACTGCTGTTTCTCCAGGCAGCAACCTGGCTTCCTTCCTCACTAACTTTTGAGTTTTGGCTCAAATATCAGTTTACTGGTGAGGGAATCCTTGACCCAACTGTATGAAGCTGCACTTGCACCCTTCCTTCTTCACCACAACTCTCTACCCTCCCTCCAAAACTCTCTACTGGCACTGGCCATCCCTATATTATTTTTCTCCATGGCATTTACCACTTGTACTCCTTTTTTTGGTCTTTTTTTTTGAGAGTCTTGCTCTGTCACCCAGGCTGGAGTGCAGTGGCGCAATCTCCACTGCAACCTCCGCCTCCCGGGTACAAGCGATTTTTACGTCTCAGCCTCCTGAGTAGCTGGGACTACAGGCGCCTGCCACCACGCCCGGCTAATTTTTTGTATTTTTAATAGAGATGGGATTTCACCTTGTTGGTCAGGCTGGTCTGGAACTCCTGACCTCAGGTGATCCACATGCCTCGGCTTCCCAAAGTGCTAGGATTACAGGTGTGAGCCTCTATGCATGGCCTACTTTTATATTTACTTGTTTAACTTGTTTGTCTCTCAATAAAGTGATGTAAGGTTTATGAAGGCAGGACTTTGTTTTGTTCCCTGCTGTATCCCCAGGGCCTGTATCAATGACTACTACATTCTAGGTGCTTAGCACACTTTTGTGGAATGAGTGGCACCTTTAAATTCCATTTCAATGTTACTTTTTGTAGAAAACCTTCCATGATCCTCTAAGTCTGGGTTAAACCCCCCTCCCAAGTTGTCTGTACTTCCCTGGTCGTAAGGCTTCTCACACTGTGATAGCGGCAGGAGGCAGCCAAATGTCTAGGCAGATGGGGCAGGTCCGCAGTGAAACCCCACCTCCAAGCAGAAGACAGTTTAAAGCCTGAAAGCCAAACTACAAGTTAAATTCTTGGACCAGATTGAGAACTTGTCTTCCTGTTTGGCGCACTTTCCTCTCATTGATCCCCATTCTTCACCTGTTTTACATATACTTACCCTTTCCTAATCGTTTTTTTTTTTTTCTTTTCTTTTTGAGACGGAATCTCGCTCTGTCACCCAGGCTGGAGAGCAGTGGCATGATCTCAGCTCACTGCAACCTCTGTTCAAGTGATTCTTCTGCCTCAGCCTCCCGAGTAGCTGGGACTACAGGCGCCCACCACCACACCCAGCCAATTTTTGTATTTTTAGTAGAGACAGGGTTTCACCATATTTGCCAGGCTGGTCTTGAACTTCTTGACCTCGTGATCTGCCTACCTCAGCCTCCCAAAGTGCTGGGATTACAGGCATGAGCCACCACACCCAGCCTCCCAATTGGTTTTCTACACTGTCATGCCCACCTTTGAGGGGTGTCTTCACTTTAAGCTTTTTTGCATACTCACAAACCAATCAACAAGCACTCTCCATCCTCTGCTTATAAAGACCCCAGACTCAGTCGGTAGAGGAGGAGACAGCCTGACTTCAGGGAAGAGACAACCTAACTTTGGGGAAGATGACCTGTCCTTCCCGTCCCCTCTCCAGCTCCCCTCTCTGCTGAGGGCCTTTTTCATTGCTCAGTACAATTCTCCACCTTCATCATCCTTCAACAGTCTGTGTGACCTCACTTTTCTTGGACTTCGAATAATAGCTCAGGATCCACTGAGTGTGGGTATCCAGAAAGGCTGTCACACCAGCCCTTTGCCTTCACTGGCAGAGGTCAGCCACCCCATGCAACAAGGCAAGCGGCCAACTGAGCTGCTAACACACTGCCATCACTGCCACCCATGGACAGCAGAACTTAAAGGACACCGTAACGCTCCCTCTGTGGCTTCGGGGTCCCTGGTACCCTCCCCAGGCACCACTGCAATTCCCTCAAGGTGACACACCTGGTCCGGCGGCGGGCCCTGCACAGAGCTTGCTCCTGTGTTAGTGCCTGGAACAGCCAGCCGGGTCCCACACTCACTCACTCACGTGCTCCCTCTTCAAGGAGCTGAGCAAGATGGGCCAAGCAGAGGGGATATCCCTGCCGCAAGTCTGGCAAAGGGGCCAGATCCTGCATCAGTTGCATGATGATTTCAGGGGTAATTTGTGAAAACTCCATAAGCCTGGAGTAAGTTTATCTTTTTCATTGATGAAGTTCCAATAGTTGCAAAGTGGCTGGCATGTTGTTGATACTCAAATATTTGTTAAATTGAATATATGTTATATTCAATTCTATATATATGCATAATATATATAATGCAACTGGGTTATAATTTGGAAATTTTCATGTGCATTGTAATAATCAAGTTCCTTTACAATGAACGCTTAATGATAAGTCCAAATTCTTTTCTTATTCCGTAAGGGTTTTTTTTTTTTGTTTTGCATTTTAAAAATTGAGTTAAAATTCACTTAACATAAAATTAACCATATTAAATCCAATGGCATTTAGTGCATTCACAGTGTGGTGCATTTGTCACCTCTGTCTAGTTTTAAAACAACCCAAAAGAAAACCCCAAACTCATGAAGTAGCTACCCCCCATTCTCTCTCACCCCAGCCCCCGGCAGCTACTAATCTGCTTTCGATCTCTATAGACTTGCCTATTCTGGACATTTCACATAACTGGACTCATACAGTAGGTGACCTTTTTGTCAATGAGATTTTAATATATGTAACTTAGAAAGTATTATTACAAGATTTTGTTTTTAATCCTATTGGCACGAGTAGTAATGGGATTGAGCCTGTATCGCTTTCTCTCAAGTACATATCACTTGAAAAGGCCAAATAAACTAATGTGAAGAACTTTATTCCAAGTTATCACTGGTATTTTGCCAGAAGCCTTTTCTTATGCAATGACCACTCCTTCAAGCCTTCGTCCTCAACTCCCCCACCAAGTGTCTTTCATCCTGTCTCCCCACCTCATAGTTCACCATCTCCTCTCGCACCTGTTTCTTGATGCTTGCTGGGATCAAAGTATTGGTGATAAAAGACTAAAGCTGAGGAGGGCTGATGAAAGTCCATAAAGTCATGAAAGGTAGGGAAAACCTGTGTAAGAACTTGTTCCCCAAATCTCAGAATCTTTTTGAAGCTTAAAGGAGCTAGTTTAAGGGAAAAATAAAAAGAAGTTCTATTTTATGTAGCAGACTGGATACATACAGAACTTGTTACCCTGGTGAAAAGATAAATAGCTTTAGGGTTTAGACAAATATGCAGACAATAAATCAATAACAGCCTGTTGAGAGGAAGCTACAGAGAGGAGTTAATATCCCCCAGCAATTACCAGCCTTGCACACAAAATGCTCCTGCTTGGAGCAGGGCACGGGGCTGACCAGGCCAAGGGTGGGCCCCAGGGTGATGTTAACAGCAGCCTGTTAATTGATCTGCTAGACTGTCTCTTCCTCAGCAATCTTTCTGGAATTGCAATCAGCTTCAGCTTTTCACAGGCTTAATTTTACAACTATAAATGAATTTGCCCTTGGGTTGGGCATTAATGTTTTTCCTGACTTTTAGCTATTTCAGAACTTGGAGAGTGACAGAGGGAGAGCCACTGAAACCAGTAAGTTGTTTTTCTTTGTTACCAACAATAGATCCAAATTTTATCTTGAAGGAGGCAACAGTCAAGCTTTTGTGTTACTTTAGGTTTTAGTTAATTGCCAGGGAGCATCTGAGAATTAGCTGGACAGTTTTAAAACATTATATTTGATTAAACACCTTATGGCAGAAACTCTTTCATTTTATGCTTTGACCTTAGCTTACATTTTTACTTTTAGATTTTATAGTAATTTATAATTCAGAGAGAAGGGTGCACACGATACTAGCTTGATCCTGTGGTACTTAATTCCATCTACTGTAATAGCTCAATACTACTGTCTGAAACTGGTTTAACCCAAAAATATTGCATTGTTTACTGGACTTATGCTAACACATGTGGTTTAAACTAAGATACAACAAAGCTCCTCTGAAACAAATACGTGAACAACAAGCAAATACTGTCTCCTTTTGCCAGTGAAAGCAGATGGCTAGATGGATGGTCCAAAGGTAACTAACACTAATGTGCTGAGTCACAAGCAGAGATCTCTGAAACAGAGAATTAGAAAAACTCACAGGAGGTTTTACTTTTGAAATTCAGGGTGTACTGGGTTTGTTTCTTTATTTGTTTTTAATTTGGTGAAATTTAGTGTAAAAGTGAAAATAGCATCAAAGTTTCAGGCACCATGGAAAGACTAATCTGGAAACAAAAGGCATTTGGCTGGTTAAAATAATAATTTTATTATTTTATTTTACTTTATTTTTGAGATGGAGTTTCACTCTTGTTGCCCAGGCTGGAGTGCAATGGCGTGATCTCGGCTCACCGCAAACTTCCCCTCCCAGGTTCAAGTGATTCTTCTGCCTCAGCCTCCCAAGTAGCTGGGATTACAGGCATGTGCCACCATGCCCCGCTAATTTTGTATTTTTAGTAGAGACAGGGTTTCTCCATGTTGGTCAGGCTGGTCTCGAACTCCCGACCTCAGGTGATCTGCCCGCTTCGGCCTCCCAAAGTGCTGGGATTATAGGCCTGAGCCACTGTGCCCCGCCTAAAATAATAATTTTATAACAAGGGCTACAACTTGCCTAGCAATGGCTAAAAACACAATCAGGTCTTTCCAACTGGAGTAGTTGTTCATCTTCCAGATTATACACTTTGGCATAATTCAGAATGAGTAAACTTTCTTAGATGGGGAAAATGTAATCAAAAGAAAATGATGTGATAGAGTAGCCTGCCCTTAGCCAGTATTAATGAATGGGAAAGGTGCATTTACAAGTCAGAAGAGAACACGTTAAGGCCTAGAGATAGGACAGTCACTTGTTTTTATCTTTGTGTGTCTTGTTTCGGGTATGAAATAACTAATCAATTAACATGTATTTATTTAGAATCTAATTCCCATTTAGCCCTGCCCTAGGTATTGCTAGGTCTTCAGGAACTTTTCTGATTTAGGATCCTTACATCAGTCATCATCAATACAGCTAACATCTAATAAATACCTACTACCCGTCAGGCATTTTGAATTTATTTCACTGAATATTGACAAATGCCTTGCAAAGGAAATATGATTTTGTCCATTTTGTACATAGGAAAATTCATGTTTAGAGAAATTAAGAAACATGGCCAAAGCCTTTTATCAATGGTAGAGTCAAGATGAAAGTTCAGATGTGACAAAGCCCTATCGGTACACCATGCTCAGTATCTGCGTCTGAGCGTATATGTTTATCTGAAACATGGGTTGATAAACTCTAGGGCAATTACAGGGATTTCTGTGCCATTTGTCTTAGTAGTCTTCCCTAGCTGGAATAAAGACCAAGATGACAGACCTTCAACATTACATTTGTATCACATTGTTCAGTTAAAGGAAATTCAAATTGGATGGTCAGAAATTAAACAATCCTCGTGGCTCAAACAGTTAACACAATCAACTTTCTCAAAATTAAAACCAAACATTCTGCATTGTCAATATCTATCCATCTTATTAGAATTTACTGACTTAAAAAATGTATGTTAAAGCTTGTGAGTTTCAGTTCCCAATTATTCTGAGGAAGTTTTATTCTAAAGCAAAGTGAAATTGCCTTTTTCCATAAAACAACTTAGAGACATTCTCCATCTACTATTCCAACATAATCATATTATCAGCGTATGTGGCAAGTTATTTTTATTTATTTATTTATTTATTTGTTTGTTTGTTTTGAGATGGAGTTATGCTCCAGCTGTTGTCCAGGCTGGAGTGCAGTGGTGCGATCTTGGCTCACTGCCTCCAGGGTTCAAGCGATTCTCCTGCCTCAGCCTCCCAAGTAGTTGGGATTGCAGGTGCCCGTCACCACGCCCAGCTACTTTTTTGTATTTTTTTTAGTAGAGATGGGATTTCACCATGCTGGCCAGGCTGGTCTTGAACTCGTGACCTCAGGTGATCCACCCGCCCTGGCCTCCCGAAGTGCTGGGATTACAGGCATGAGCCACGGTGCCTGGATTGTGGCAAGTATTTTTAGTCATTTTGAGAGTCATCTTTGGAGCATTAAAATGATTTTTAATGAGCACATATATTAATGGCAAGGGACAAACCTTTTGTTCCCCTAAAGGCACATCCTAGTACATTAAGTATTTCCCATTTTGTTTTAATCTTGGCTAAAATTTAGTTGAGGAACCTAAATATTTTTAGAAGGATAAAATTCATATACTATACAATTCACTCTCTTAAAGTGTACAATTCAGTAGTTTTTAGTATATTCATAAGACTGTACAGCAATCACCATTATCTAATTTCACAACATTTTCATCATCTCAAAAAGAAATTCCAAACCCGGTAATGATCACTCCATATTCCCTCTCCCCTCAGCCCCGGTAACCACAATCTACTTACTGTCTCTATAAATTTGCCTATTATGGACATTTCATTTAAGATGAATCAAATAATATATAACCTTTTGCCTGGCTTTTTTCATGTAACATAATGTTTCCACAGTTCATCCATGGTATAACATGTATTAGTAATTAACTCCTTTGTATGACTGCATAATATTCCATTACATGAATATACCATGTTCTGTTTATATAGTTATCAGTTGATGGACATTTGGTTTGTTTCTACTGTCTGGCTAGTATGAATAATACTGCTATGAACATTTATGTATAAGTTTTTGTTCCTGAATGTGAAAAATATGTTTCTAGTGTCTTGAGTATATACCTAGGAGTGAAATTACTGGGTCATATGGTAACACTATGTTTAACTTTTTGAAGAACTACCAAACTGCTTCCTATAGTGGCTGCACCATTTTACATTCCCACCAGTAAGGTATGAGCTTTTAATTTCTCCACATCCTCTCTAACATTTGTTATTATCCCTTTTTATTTTGAGGTGGCATCTCATTGTGGTTTTGACTTGCATTTCCCTAATCACATACTATTGACCATCTTTATATGTGCTTGTTGGCCGTTGTATATCTTCTTTGGAGAAGTGCCTATTCAGGTCCTACGACAATTGTTAAAATTGGGTTGTTTACCTTTTTGTTGTTGAGTGTTAAGAGTTTTTAATATATTCTGGATACTAGACCCTGACTAGTCACATATATGATTTGCAAATGTGTTCTGCTATTCTGCAGGTTGTCTTTTTACTTTCTTGGTAGTATCCTTTGAAGCACAAAAGTTTTTGATTTTGATAAAGTCCAACTCATTTTCTTTTGTTTTTGTTTTGTGCTTTTTGTACCATATCTAAGGGACGATTGCCTAATCCTAAGCCAAAAAGATTCACATATTTGTTTTCTTCTCCAAGTTTTATAGTTTGTTTCTATGTTTAGGTCTTCAATCCATTTTGAGTTAATTTTTGTATATGGTGTGAGGTAAAGTTCCAAATTCATTTTGTTTTTTCTATTGCTAGAATTAAATATCTTGGTAGAAGAGTATAGTGATTACAAGATCAAGGTCTAGATCCTCACTGCTGGAGTTTAAATCCCTCCTCTTCAGTTACTAGTTGTGTGATATTAAGGAAGTGCCTTGATTTCCTTATGACTCACCTTTCTCATCTGTAAAAGGGGATATAGTAGTACCTACCTCATTAGTAGTGCATTAAAATTCAAATCATGGAATTGTCATAAGAACTGAGTCTGTGTATACAACATGCTGATACATAGTAAGCACTGGTTATTATTTGGCATTATCTCTGGCTCCATGAACTCCCTTCACATTTAGGATTGTCTCATTTTCTTGTCCAAGTATATGTTTTCAGTGGTGGGCTGAGTTACTTACCCCCATGTGTTATCAAGAATAGGACTTAACAGATTTTAATATACCCTAAATGTTCCAGGAGGGTTGGATATGGGCTGAGTTTATGGTTGTAGCTTACCACAAAAAGCAGCAAAGTATCTGGAGAAAGGCATTTCCAATCTTTCATAGAACTTCACACAAGTAAAGAGATTAAAGGAAGGCAAATGTATTGGTTTGCTAGGGCTGTCGTGACTAAGTACCACAAACGAAGTGGTTTAATTAATAGAAATTTATTTTCTTACAATTCTAGAGGTTTGAAGTCTGAGATCAAGGTGTCAGCAGGACTGATTCCTTCTGAGGGCTGTGAGGGGCTCTGGTTTAGTCCTCTCTTCTTGGTTTGTAGATGGCCGTCTTCTCCCTGTGTCTCTTTACATCTGCAATGAACTGAATTGTTTCTCCCCAAAATTCATATGTGGAAGCCCTAACCCTCAATGTGATGGTATTTGGAGATAAGGCCTTTGGGAGATAATTAGGTTTACATGAGGTCATGAAGGTGGGACCCTCATGATGGGATTAAGACCCTTGTGATGGGATTAAGACACCTCAGAGCTTACTCTCTGTCTATGCCACTGAAGACACAGCAAGAAGGCAGCTGCCTGCAAGCCAGGAAGAGAGCCCTCATCAGTAGCAGAATCTTTAGGCACCTTGATAGTGGCTTTCCCAGCCTCCAAAACTGTGGGAAAAATAGCTTCTGTTGTTTAAGCCGCCCAGTCTGTGGTCTTGTTACAGCGGTCCAATCTGACTAATACAACATTATCATCCCTTTATGTGTATCTGTTTCTGTGTCCAAATTTCCCCCTTTTTATAAGGACACCAGTCAGATTGGATTAGGCTCACCCTAATGACCTCATTACAACCTGATTACCTCTGTAAAGATTCTGTCTCCAAATAAGGTCATGTCCTGAGATACTGAGGGATAGGACATAGGACGTCAATATATCTTTTTTCGGGAGGAAGGGGGCAATTCAACACATAATAGCTAACAAAACAAGCCAAATGTGCATAGCACCCTTGAGAGATGCTGAGAGAGTAACACAGGCATTGAGAGTGAAAGGGAGCAAGTGGAAGTTAGTACGGACCAAGAAGTGAGGGATGGGAGGAATCAGCGATTTAATGGGGAAAGTGACATGTTATTTACTAAATAAAATATTGTAACATGTTTAGGTGGAAGATGGGAGTTTTCCATCTATATAGGAAAATGACTGTCATTCACATGGCACATTGTGGTACCAGGGCCAGCTTCATGGGTGTGTAACCTGTGCAGTGACACAGGGACTTTTGAGAGTCTTAATAATGTTGTCTTTGAACTTATGTTTTGTAAGTGAAGTCTGATGGGATGGTAGAGCATCGTGTGAGTAGAGAATATATGAGCAATATGGATGTCTTTAGCCATTCCTTACCATTCACATAAACTGCTTACCATACCCCATGAGCACAGAATTACAGTGGACCCACGTGCATGGGAATTTGGCGAGACTCAGTGTGAGTACAAGGTAAGCGTGTTAAGGCTATGACTCAGTGATCGGGGGCTCTGAAAGCCCCTAGGGACCATCTTTTCCTTTCAAACCAGAACCTGCTTCAAACACAGAAAGAAGTCTATGGTGTTCAAAGAGGCATGGATGACCATGAAATCCCATTCTATCCTACCCTTTTTACTCATGTTTCTCCCCTGTATTAGCCAACCACATAAGCTGAAAATGACAACATTAAAGGAAAGAGAAAGATAGGCCACCCATAGTTCCCTTCCCTCTCAGACCTTCCTTACTCCTCCGTGAGATAAAGACAGAGAGTGTGAGTGTCAAGAAGTGAAATGTAAACAGGTGTGATCATTTGGGGCAGTGTTTCCACTGTTCTGGCAAGAATAAAATACTTATGCATGTACAAGCTATCAAATACTAATTGTGTAATTTTGGTGATTTCACACACAAGTTAAATGCCACTTAAAATGGTCATTGCGGCCAGGCGCAGTGGCTCACACCTGTAATCCCAGCACTTTGGGAGGCTGAGGTGGGAGGACCACTTGAGCCCAGGAGGTCAAGACCAGCCTGGGCAACATGGTGAAACCTGACTCTACAAAAAAATACAAAAAATTAGCCTGGTGTGGTGGGGAATGCTTGTAGTCTCAGCTACTCAGGAGGCTGAAGTGGAAGGATCACCTGAGCCCAGTAGTTGGAGGCTGCAGTGAGCTGTGATAGCACCACTGCACTCCAGCCTGGGTGACAGAGTGAGACCCTGTCTCAAAAGCAAACAAACAAACAAACAAACACACACACACACAGTCATTGCCTCATATAAAGATGAATGGTAAAATTCATGCTAGTCTTATAAAATAAGTTTCCTTTACTTGACATTAAATTAAAAATTATAAAAAATATCGTGACAATTCAAGACCACAGAAGAAAAGGAAAGGCTTTATTACATTTTAGTACCTTTAATGACACTTTTTTCTAGCTTTTTGAACAAAGGGTACCACATTTTGATTTTGCACTGGCTCTTATATATTATTCAGTAAGACTCACAGATTAGTTCTTCAACAGTGTTACATTTTGATGCAGAAGTGAAAGCAATACTTAATTCTAAAATTGATGTCTTTGTTATGAAATCTAGACATTTGCAATAAGCCAGTGAAGGCAATGCTCTGGAGAGGGACACATTCTTGTTACCTCTGCATTTCATGTAGGCAAATAACTGCCTTCATAGAGAGTCCGTCCTACTGAGATGAAAGGTCCTTAATTTGGGTACCTTGTAAAAAAATATTTAGCAGGAAACTTTCAGCGTGCCTAACAAGAGACTTCCAGGTAATTTAGACTTAACTTGCCTTCTAACACACACTTAGAATGCTTAAAAAGAAAGGCCAAGTGTTAGTGCTTCCTGAGATTCGGCTTCAACTAATTAATACATGGTCACTAACTTCAGCTAGGGGAGTAGGCAGGGGGTAAAAGCTGTCGCCTTAGGGAGATGTTTGTCAAATGGAAAATTTAAAAAAAAAAAGTCATTCCTTTTGAGCTTGGAGTCATTAACTCCTGTAGTAACTGACTGTGAGAGTACTGTTTGAGCTTGTCTTGAAAATTACTTTAAGAAAGGAAGGACAAGGAGGCTGCTGACTTGGGTGCCAGTTTATTCACACATCTTCAGCAAGAGGCAGCATATGTGTGTTTCAGACCTGCTTAGAATTCTACTGGTGCTCTCTTCTTACAGAAGAGTTCCGTCTATGTGAGAATCTGCACCTGCTGCAGTGTGGCACGGGCCCCAAAGTTGTGACAACCTCTAAAGCAACTCTTTCTTTTTATATTTTTGATCCAGAAAAAGTAATATTCAAATACTTGTTCTTATACCCACAATCATTTGAGCAGGACAACTCGAAGGAAACTTTCAGGGCAGGCTCACTGTCTAGTACTTTGTTCAAAAGGCGGCAGCTCATCAAAGCGCTGTCTGTTCTGGGGGTTCTTATTCATGCTAATGAACACAGGAAGGGAGAGGGAATTCCAACGATCAAAGTATTGGAGGTGGCTATTAGTTTGCTAAGGCTGCCCTAACAAAGTACTACAAACTGGGTGGCTTAAAAAACAGAAAGATACTGTCCCACACTTCTGGAGGCTGGATGTTCAAAATCAAAATCAAGGCATGAGCAGGGCTGGTTCTTTTTTTTTTTTTTTTTTTTTTTTTTTTGAGACGAAGTCTTGCTCTGTTGCTGAGCCTGGAGTGCAGCGGCACAATCTCGGCTCACTGCAACCTCCACCTCCCAGGTTCAGGCGATTCTGCTGCCTCCATCTCCCAAATTGTTGGGATTACAGGCGTCCTCCACTATGCTCAGCTAATTTTTGTATTTTTAGTAGAGACGGGGTTTCACCATGTTGGACAGCTGGGTCTCGAGCTCCTGACCTCAAGTGATCCACCCGCCTTGGCCTTTCGAAGGGCTGGTTCCTTCTGAGGGCTGAGAAGGGAGGATTTGCTCAGTCCTCTCTCCTTGGCTGTACATGCCCATCGTCTTACTGGGTCTCTTCACATTGCCTTTCTTCTGTGCATGTCTCTGTGTCCAGATTTCTCCCTTTGTAAGGACACCAGTCAGACTGCATTAGGGTCCCCCCTAATGACCTCATTTTAACTTGATTACCTCTGTAAGGAACCTATCTCCAAATAAGGTCATATTCTAAGATACTGGGCAGTAGGACTTCAACATGTGAATGTGGTCGGGGAGGGAGTGTGTGGAAATCATCCTTTAATGGTGGGAGGGGGTGCCATTTAGCAAAAATCCATGTAAAAGCCACACACTGACCTGTGGTGGCCTTGCTGATATACTCAGCACAATAACAAATACTTCCAGTGTCTCAAAAACAAGCCTTCTAGAAACAGTCAGATTAGGTTCTGACACTAGTCAGAAGGGTATGGAGGCAGAGGAATCTATGAGTAAGATTGGACATTCACAGAGTATTGAACCTTTTAATCGCCCACAAGTAAATGAATACATGAGTGAGTGAAGACCATGATCTTTAAGAAATGATTTATCTATTGGTAGAAAATCAGAAGACTCTCCCCAGTCACTCTTGTTGGTTTCACCATTCTTTAATATAATTTATCACTGCCTAATTCTCAATTTTCCTTCCTAATACACGTATTAGGCCTTGCTTTGGTTCTCCTGGTTATCTGGTCACTGGGTTTCACATCCACATAATTAATCTCTCAAACTTTATCCCATACAGTGTATGCAGTGATATCTGTTGCTTTCTCAATACTTCTGGCTGCTTCCAATCACTTGTAGTCCAATTGTGGAGTCATTGCTTAACAGAGAAGTTCACTCTGTTAAGCAGACAGCTCCAGGTCATCTAGAACCTTCCTCCAAAACAGTTTTCCAGCCTCATTTACCATCATTCCTTACAAAAAAAACCTCCAACCAGGGCAAATAAGTGACTGTTTTCCAAGTTTCCATTTTCCAGGTTGTTTTGTCTCCCTGGAATAACGCTGTTTATCTCCATCTCTTCTTCAGCCTCCCCTCCCCATCTCCCACCCAATGCATAAACACAAAACTGGAGTTTCAAGTTCCAGCTCAAAACACACTGTCCCTGACCTTCCAAAAAGAAACAATTCCACTGGTTTCTTCGGAAGGCATGACACATCTCATCTGACCGTATTTTCCATTGTGTTCTTAATTATCTGCATGGTAAGACTGTAGTTCTCCTCTCCCCAGAGCCTAACTCATGGCCTGAAATAGAAGGGAGTGCTCAATTCAGGGTTTAATGAAGGGGTAAATGAATGAATGGAAGTGAATAACGATAGGAAATATCCAAAACATCAGATAATCCAAAAATAATCTATATGTGACTTTGGAATGTATTTTATACACACTTTCAAAGAACATCAAACACAAAACTTCAAACAAAGTAATGAAGCCAGCCTGTGCAGATCCCAGTTGGGTGGGGTGTCCTGGAAAAAGGGTGGGAATCCTAACAGGAAAGGAGGAACCTCTCATCAGCCAACTACCCTTCCCCAGCCTCGTGGCTTATCTAGAAATCAGAGTGAATCCAAATGGCTTAGAGCTCAAGGGTACAGTGTTGGGTAATTCACAAATCATTGAAATGCCTTTAGAAATATAAGTGCTACATAAATGCTAAATTATAATAACACAAAAATAATCATTTTCCATTATTTTCTTTAGATATGTAAATGGCATACTCTTTTAAATCTAAAGTGGGTTCAAGAAACAGCAATAAGTTTAACACAAATGCACCAAACGATCATGGAAACCCATTCAGTGTTCTAAATGCAATTATCGTGCTGACCATCAGCCCAGAAAACAAATTACGGTAGCTAATGACAGGGAACAGTAATCAGAATGTTTTTAGAAAATTACTTGGAAACAACTTTGTCAACAAAGACCACTCAAATATAGCTGTAAACAGCTTAAGTAACAGAATAACACAGTGACCTATGCCCCAAGTGACAAGAAGAAGATGTAAAACATATTCTGGGTCCCAAATCACTGTTTTCTAAAGTGACTATGTACACTGTTTTTAACCTCAGTCTTTCTGGGTCATTCTAAATGTGGGAGAGATTCAAGTGCCCTTGAACATTCTGCTGTTTAGTAAGTCTTATCCTAGTTCACTCCTATACTCAGGATAAGTCTCCCTTTCTCCTCTCCTTTGCATTTTTTGTTATCTTTGGCATTCGTTTTTGAAAAACATGCGCCTCACTTGGAGCAAATCCATTAAAGCAAACAACCTGAAAACTTTCCAAACAGCCGGGACTGTTGTGATACGCTGGCATCTCTCAGGGCTTGCAGCGCTCAGAGATCCAGGCGGAAGAGTTTCTCGTTAGCTATAATAGCAACTGACATTTACATATCTCCATTTTAATTCCCCGGAGACTGGTATAGCTCAAGCGTGCGATAAGCGAGTGGGGACACGGGGTGTAAAAGGAAAACCAGCGTGGGTGGAGGAGGGTCTGCAAAATGAGGCCAAAGGACATGCTGCAAGCTTTGAGGTTGAAATATTGTTCTCAGAGTGCTTTATTAGCAACAGAGCAAAATGAGGAATATGGGAGAAGATTGCTTGTATAAATTGCCACTTTTTCCAGAAAAGCTCAAGTATAACTCTTGCATTGCCTGTAATGGAGGAGTGAGCAATCCCTTGTAGTTTGTAGTTTCTTTTTGTTTGTTTGCTTGTGTGTGTGTGTTTTAAGGCAAAACAAGCACCAAAATTACATTTTGAAAAGAAACCACATTAAGTGAAATTATTTCTAAAATGTGTATTCCACATGTTTCTCTGACTAGACAGTGACCCAACTAGGTTAAGTCTTGCCATTGAGGCATCTGATGTCATTATGAGAGCCAACTGTCATGGAAAATGCTGGAATATAATTATGCCTGGCATCCAATATTAACTCATATTCAAAATGTTTTGGTCCGCTTGGGGTGGTTTTCCCTACCTCTGGACTTCACTGTGTGGCTGGCAAATGTCACTTTTTTTTCTCTTTTCTGGAGTGCAGTGGCGTGATCTCGGCTCACTGCAACTTCCGCCTCCCGGGTTCAAGCAATTCTCCTGCCTCAGGCTCCCGAATAACAGGGACTACAGGTGCGCACCACCATGCCCAGCTAATTTTTGTATTTTTAGTAGAGACGGGGTTTCACCATGTTGGCCAGGATGGTCTCGATCTCTTGACCTCATGATCCGCCTTCCTTGGCCTCCGAAAGTGCTGGGATTACAGGAGTGAGCCACCGCACCCGGCTGCAAATGTCACTTTTTGCAACCCCATCCAGTTTTCAATTTCCTGCTTCTCACATACTGTGGCCTAGAAATTCTAGCTTAGAATTGTGGCAAGAATGAGCCTCACTGGCTTTTAGTAAGAGGCTGTGAGTAAAGTGTGTAGGCTTTCACGTTTATTTTGCTTGCTAGTATCCTTTTCTTTTTACTTTTACCAGTTTCTTGACCACATTCCAGAGAGATCTGCTGACCAATAAGAAGGGTACCACTGAAATTAATAAAAGGTGAATTTTATGCTACAAAAAATAGAAAGAATGAATAAGACCTAGTATTTGCTAGCACAACAGAGTGACTACTGTAAAAAATAATTTAATGTATATTTTAAAATAACTGAAAGAGTACAATTGGATTGTTTGTAACACAAAGGATAAATACTTGAGGTGTTGGATACCCCATTTACACTGACATGATTATTATGAATTGCATACCTGAATCAAAATATCTCATGTAACCCATAAATGTATACACCTATTATGTACCCACTAAAATTAAAAGTTAAAAAAAAGAAAGTGAATTTATCACACAGAATTTAGACATCTCATAGAGATTTATATGAAATGCTAGGCTTACACGTAACTGTTTATCTCTATTCTTTGACTTAAAATTTTATATTTTTCAGGATGATCCCAAATGCTAAAATTATATTTATTTTAAAAATTAGGCCGGGTGTGGTGGCTCATACCTGTAATCCCAGTACTCTGGGAGGCTAAGGCGGGCAGATCACTTGAAGCCAGGAGTTCAAGACCAGCCTGGGCAACGTGGCAAAACCACATCTTTACTAAAAATACAAAAAAAATTAGGTATGGCGCATGCCTGTAATCTCAGCTACTCGGGAGGCTGAGGTATGAGAATCGTTTGAACCCAGGAGGCGGAGGTTGCAGTGAGCCAAGATCGCACCATTGCACTCCAGCCTGGGAGACAGAGCGAGACTCCATCTCAAAAAATAATAATAATAGTTAACTTAATTTCTACATTTACACCTAATAGAATGAGTATGATTTTATTATGGAGAATTTGCTATATAGAGAAAAACAAACAAAAAATCGTAGTCCTTATTACTCTGACACTACCTCCCTTTGCACTTTCCGACACTTCTTTCCAAATGCTTCCTAAACATGCATTTGGAAACATAGTTTGCTACCATCATCTATATAAGTTTACATCCTGTTTTTGAAATGTGCTATATCATAGTTATTCTCCTTATTGCTTTATGTCTTTTTGACTATCCTTCTAATGACTATAGAATACTCCACTGAGTAGCTATATAATCATTTACTTAACCATTACTGGACTTCCAGGTTGTTTTCAAATTTTTACTATTATAATAACTCTGCAATGAATATCTTCCTGAACATAGCTTTTATTTGTTTGATTGTCTTGGGATTATTTCTTTAGGAGTTCCCCAGGAGGATTCACATAGAAAAAGACTGTAATAATTTAGAACCAAGTCTTAAAAAAGGAAAATTCTGGATGGATATGGATACACTTATGGTCCATAAGTGTATTTCTTGTTTAGTGGGAAGGAAACAAAGTGGTTATTTTAAACACACACAAAAAATACTGCTCTGAATTAACAAGCAGGGGAGAGGGGACCATTGGGCAAGGCCTGAGATACTATTTTGTTAGGGAAACATCTGGCTTCTCTGATCCCTATGGAACAAAGAAGTTGCAACAAAAATAACTAAATTATTTCATATAACAAATTAGCAGAACACATTTTAGTCTTCTCCAGTGGGTGAGGAAGTCAAGGAGCCTTGGAATGGAAAGAAGAGAGGTAGGTAGGAAGAGGATTCTCTGCGTTCAAAGAAAGAGGAGGCTTGTCAACTTGCCAAAGAGAGGGAAACCAGGAAGAAATGCCTGGAGGGTTACAGATAGGCTAGGCACTTTTGCATAGAGATGTCTTCATTTGTTTTCAAGTTGCTGCCTATTCTATACCATGATGTGACCGCTTTGGTCCCAAGACTTTAGGGAAAGGTAACTATTCATAAGAGCTTGTGTTAGTGCAACCTCGGGAATAAAGCCTAGAGACTGGTCCTTGGACATGGGGGATGGAGAATAGAGCAGCTGCAGGAAGGAAGAGGCAGAGTTTACTGGACACAGAAGTCAGGGTGAGAGACAAAGAACACCAGGAGGTTCCTGAGAATTCTTACAGATACTGGGGAAATGCTAAACCTACCCCATTACAGTATGTGGTAGGGGGGCTCAGATTTATATGGATGTTGAATGAAATAAGAACTCAACAGGTCAGTTCACCTCGATCCCCAGAAAGAAGACTCCATAGTTAAAATTACATGATTAGCTAAGGCCTAGATGTCCTGAACCCACAAATTAGACTCTTGGATTGAAAGTAAAATGTGAGGGCCGAGAGCAGTGGCTCACGCCTGTAATCCCAGCACTTTGGGAGGCTGAGGTGGGTGGATCACGAGGTCAGGAGTTCAAGACCAGCCTGGCCAAGATGGTAAAACCCTGCCTCTACTAAAAAAAAAAAAAAATTAGCTGGGCATGGTGGCACGCACCTGTAATACCAGCTACTCAGGAGGCTGAGGCAGAGAATTGCTTAAACCCAGGAGGCAGAGGTTGCAGTGAGCTGAGATTGCGTCACTGCACTTCAGCCTGGGTGACAGAGCGAGACTGCATCTAAAAAAAAAAAAATAAGGAAAATGTTAACCAGCCATCCCATAAACCCTAGAACTGATATTTCAAAAGCTAAGTCAGTATGTTGTTTTTCTGGTGCGTGCCTGAATTCGACTTCTGTATGGCTGATGTATTTACTTTTTAAAAATCTGTATTTTTGTTTTTATAAAAGGCATGCAGACCTTGCTTCCATGAGTCATCTACCTGTAACTAGTGGACAGAGTTGGCTGTCATGCCCCTGGAAAGGCTGCTCCTGCTCTCAAGGAAGCTTGATGAGCAGATGCCAAGTAAATGAGAAGTGGAGTCTGCTCTCAGAGTTGACAGCCCCAGTTGAGGATTTGATGTGTAAAATGATTGTTGTGAGTCCTCAACTATTTGTCTTTGCAAGCCAACAGAATGCTCTGTCACAGGGGGAACATCAGGAAGTCCCCTCATATTAGTCAAGATCATAGACAGCAACTGAGAGCAACTCCTAAAGCAGCTGGCATGCATTCCAGAGATGAGAAGTGTTGGGCTAGGGAGATGTGTTTTATGGCTCTGCTACCATACTTCTCAAGGACATGTACTGTTTTACAGTGGTAAGAGGGCTTTGCAATGTGTTAAGCAAGATACCATGAAATGTGTATGTGAATCATTGTTAATATATGGCAAATACAGGGGAAGTCCATAACGTGGTCCCAATAGTAGAGATTGCCTAAGGGTCAGTAACAAAGGGAAAGAGAATATTTACGTAGTTTAGACCCACCAAGGCACATGAGAAGGTAGCAGTCACTTGAACAAAGTTCAGGCTCTGCCAGAAAAAAATTGGGAGATCTGGGATTCCAGACTATTTATAGGATGAGATATATATATAAAAGTTACACTCACAAAGTACCTAGTATGTGGTAGACACTGTACTAGGTACTTAAATATTATTTTAAAATATACAATTATATATAAGGATGTATTGTAATTCTAAAAATGCAAGTCATTCAAGTTCCCGCGTTAGTAAATTACAAATTTGAACTCAATTCTCTCTGAATCCAAAGCTCATGCTTTTTCTATTATATTAATTTTCAACCTTTTTGGGTCATTGGCCCCTTTGAGAGCTTGATAAAAGCCATTGGAAAAAAATGCATGTTATCATAAAAATGCAAACGTGCACATAGATGTAAAACTTATATAGAATTTCAGGGTGTTCACAGACCTCCCGAGGGCCTCAGTTTATTATCCTGTGTTACACATACCACAATGCCAAGGAAGGTTGACCGCGTTAACCAAGTGTTCTCACAGGTCTTGCAGCCAGATCTGTGTGGAGAAGTATTTTCTTTAATTCAATCGTTAAGTTTCCAGGCCTAGCAAACTCACTTCTTGAAAGTAAGTCTTTTTCACTTGATTAAAAAGAACCCTGTTTTCATTGCTTGCATTCAATAGAAGACTTTTTTTTTTTTTTTTTGTGAGATGGAGTCTCGCTCTGTCACCCAGGCTGGAGTGCAGTGGTGCAATCTCGGCTCACTGCAACCTCCGCCTCCTAGGTTCAAATGATGCTCCTGCCTCAGCTTCCCAAGTAGCTGGGATTATAGGCACCTGCCACCACTCCCAGCCAATTTTTATATTTTTGGTAGAGACGGGTTTTCACCACGTTGGCCAGGCTGGTCTCAAACCCCTGACCTCATGATCCGCCCACCTCGGCCTCCCAAAGTGCTGGGATTATAGGCGTGAGCCACCAAGCCCGGCCCAATAGAAGACATTTTAGGCAGGCTTATGCTGTCCACAGAGGCACTCAGCCACGGTTTTCCTTACAGGGAATATCATATGTTTCAATTGGGGTTTACTCGAATCTTAATCTTGTCCAGACAGACACACCTCCCAATTTAGGATCTTCCTTTCTGCCTCTCATCAGCTCTACCTTGGTTCCTTTATTTTGCAAGCTCCTCTGCAACCACCCTCTGTCACTCTTTGTGTCTAAAAGACAAAATGTGTCTAAAATCTAGGTAAGTGGAGGTCTTTTATAAAGCATTTGATTTAAAATGCAATATGCAATTTTTCTTTTTCTTTTTTTTTCTTGAGACTGAGTCTCACTCTCTTGCCCAGGCTGGAGTGCAGTGGCGCCACCTCTGCTCACTGCAACCTCTGTCTCCTGGAGTCAAACAATTCTGCCTCAGCCTACCGAGTAGCTGAGATTACAGGCACCCACCATCATGCCCTGCTCATTTTTTCTATTTTTAGTAGAGACAGGGTTTCGCCATGTTGGCCAGGCTGGTCTCGAACTCCTGACCTCAGGTGATCCGTCCGCTTCAGCCTCCCAAAGTGCTGGGATTACAGGTGTGAGCCATCGCGTCCAGCCTAAAATGCAATTTTCTTACATGAAACCAAAATACATTAAAAACTGTGTTATGCCAGGCGCGGTGGCTCACACCTGTAATCCCAGCACTTTGGGAGACTGAAGTGGGTGGATCACCTAAGGTCAGGAGTTCGAGACCAGCCTGGCCAACATGGTCAAACCCCTGTAATCCCAGCTACTGGGGAGGCTGAGGCAGGGAGAATTGCTTGAACCAGGGAGGCAGAGGTTGCTGTGAGACAAGATCGCGCCACTGTACTCCAGCCTGGGGGACAAAGTGAGATTCCGTCTAAAAAAAAATTGTGTTACAATTAAAATGCAGCATAGAACTTAGAAATAATATATAGTTTTCTTCTAGATGCCAATGACTCCAAAAGGTATTTTAAAAATTTCTATTTGGAAGCTTACAATATAATAATCTAGGTAAATGATTTATAATTGTTGGTACGCATACTGTTGTTAAACAACAACAACAAAAATCTGGCCATTATAGAATGCTCGAGAAATTACAAACATACACAAAGAAGAAAACAAAAATAATCTTCATCCCACCACCCTGAGATAATCCTTGTAAGTTTTGTGAATAGGATATTCACTGATCTTCTCCGTGTGTGTGTGTGTGTGTGTGTGTGTGTGTGCACGTGTGCATGCACACAAAATTGAAATGATTTTAACATGGAGGGCACTTGCATACATTCTCAAAACAAACTGTTTTCATATTTATTGACTTTTTCTTTAAGATACAGATAAAACTATAATAATACTAAAAATACTAAATACTACTACTAATAACTACAGTATTAGGTTAGATACTTTAACATGCCCATAAAAATGATGGTATTAGACCTGGATAGAAAGGCTTTTTCTTTAATTAAAACAATGTAAAAGTGATAACTCCTCAATACTGTTTTGACAATGTTTTTCTCTATTTAAGTCATATGACCACACACCCTGGGGGTTTGGAAGAAAACATAAATTTTATGAGAGTCGGGTCACAACGAAAACAAACAAAGAATTCAAGAATAATCTGTCGAGTTTCACACAGTCATGCTTACAACTTCACAGCAAACCTTTGGGATTAAATTGTGACATTTCCAGGCTGAGGATCCAGAGCTGGAAACCCTCCTCCTGTTTTATTTCACTGACGTTTGAAGAATGTTGGTGGTCTCGTAAGAGAACCTAAAGAGAGGGAGGAAATAGTCAACATTAGGGAATAATCTAGGGAAAGGAAAATATGATTTCCTTTCTTCTACCAGAAAGTATAGCTGATCAGCCAAGATTAGGTTTTCTTTGTGCAAGGCCGTTTCCTGGGGTGCAGAAAGAAAATATTAAAACTCTTCATTAAAAAAATTATAGCTTCTATATATGTACAGTTCTATATACTTTACAATATATGTTAATATAGTAGGGCATTATACATATTTTATAAACTAACAGGTATATGTATATGGGGAGCTAACTGAACTCATATTCGTGTATATTTGGGGATATGTATACTCAAAAGCCTTTTCAGGAGAGGAGTGCACCATCCAAACACATCGCCGCTTATCTTCCCTCAAAATCATTTCTTTATTGGAGTCTTGCAAGGGATTTTATTACATGGCGGAGAATCACATCCTCACTGGAAAATGCTCTGAAATTGCTTTTTATATGTGTCTTTTTGACAACTGAACTAATTATTGAATGGAGTCGGTAGAGGAAGAGGGCCTGTGGCCCCCGCCCTTTCTCCAGGCCAAGTGAGAACAGATTCCTTCACTAGTTCAGCATTGATCAAGGCCATTCTACATGAGCACCATTGAGTACTGTGAGGGAAACAGAGATGACTAAGACATGGTTCCAGTGATAATCAATAATTGAAGGAAAAGTGAAACTCTATACTGGAAATATGGGCTGGGTGCTGGGGAAGTGCTGAGGAGGGAGCACTTAGTTCACACTGGAACTGTCAGGGAGGTTTCCAAACGGGAGATTTCCGTGGGCAATCTGGAGAGCTGGCAGCCCTGGATAAGGAACCAAATAGAGCTATGGAGGTGTGGGAAGTATTTAGTCTGTTGGAAAAAGCAAATTGTTCAAACAGGTGGGATCCCAGGCTATTTAGAGTAACAGAAAGAGCCATAGATGGGACTGGAAAGGAGATTATGGAGGTTCTTGAACATTGTGCTAAAGAGTCCAAATAGTAGCTCTGTAAGATGGTTAGCATCATCCTCATTTAAAAAAAAAAAAATTTTTTTTAGATGGGGTTGCACTCTCTTGCCTAGGCGGGAGTGCAGTGGTGCAATCATGGCTTCCTGTAGCCTCAAACTCCTGGGCTCAAGGCATCCTCCTGCCTCAGCCTCCCGAGTAGCTGGGACTAAAGGTGAATGCCACCATGCCTGCCTAGCATCCCCATGTCTACACATGAAAAAACTGAGGCTCAGAGAAGCTCAAAGTCACAATGCAGGTATACCGCAGAGCTGGCCTCAAATCCAACATTCTTTCCACTTTTAATTTATAACAGAAGTATAAAAACAAAGATGCAATATAAAATGCTTTTGTGCATTATTGGTTAATTGTCATGTGCATTTAGAAGAGGTAAGCTGAACCAACTAATAAGACTTTATAGCTGTATTATCAGTCCTTTTAAATTAATATATTTGAAAATCTGCTATAGTGCCCACAATTGCAGCTATTAAAGAGTTAATGACAGACACTGAAACCAGCGTGGCCTTCACGTGCCTGGTGTCTGAAGCAGTACCCGAACCATAGCAGGTGCTCCATGAATGCAAAGGAAATAAAACCGATTCCATTTTTATTTTAAAGTCAATTAAATTTGAATTCAATCAAGAAAGTTGATTAGAAGATGCATGCACACAAATACATTTGAAATGAATTTATGTCTGTTAATTGTGGATTTGAGATTTTATTTATGAAAACTAGGGTCTTTGAATTTCCACTTGATATCTACCTAATTTTTGTATTATTGAGAGAGTCCATTGGTGGAAAGTACCCAGGGTTAGGAGCTAGATTTAGGTTTGAATCTTTTTTTTTTTTTTTTTTTTTTTGAGACAGAGTCTCGCTCTGTTTCCCAGGTTAGTAAGCAGTGGCACGATCTCGGCTCACTGCAACCTCCATCTCCCGAGTTCAAGCGATTCTCCTACCTCAGTCTCCCAAGTAGCTGGGATTACAAGAGTGCACCACCACACATGGCTAATTTTTGTATTTTTAGTAGAGATGAGGTTTCACTATGTTGGCCAGGCTGGTCTCAAACTCCTGACCTCAAGTGATCTGTCTGCCTTGGACTTCCAAAGTGAGCCACCAGGCCCAGAAATATTCAGGTTTGGATCTTGACTCTACACTTGTTTAAACCTTGGATAAATCTTGATTTAACCTTGGATAACTTCCCTAAGTTTCCATTTCCTCATCTGTAACATGGGAATAGTAACACCCCTTTGCAGGATCATTGGAAGTATTAGAAATAAACTCCACATAAAGTCCGTATGTATAAAGATATGTAAAGATGCACAGGTATGCTACATACAAAGTCACGTAGTAGGTACACAATAAATTGTGGTCATCATTGTTATTTTCTATTTTAATTTTTTAAAACTCTGTTACACTTCAGACAGATAGTCATTTTGTTGGCTAGCCTTTCTAGCTCATGAAACCTGTGACTATGTTCTATAGCCATATAATTTCCTCAAGCTTTGAACATTAAAATTAAATACAGAATAATCCTGCAGATATGGATAACTTCAGCTCAGCTGTTTCCTATCTGTGAAAATATCACAATTTATTTAATAACTGATGTCAGAATAGGTTTCAAGCAACCTATAGAATAGTAATGAAGCTGGGTTTAAACAAATGTGTCTGTTTATATTTAATTCCCTCCACTTTCTGATAGAATGAACAGTTTTATTAGAAAATAATCAGTGTGTGGATCTCTTTTCTACACACTGTTTCCACCTTAACTACCTAGACCCTCTTAATCTCCGTGATTCTCATTGAATTGGGTTCTTAACAGATAACAATGAATTTTAAGTACAGTGGGTACCGCATTCTTCATTCTGTGGGGTAACTGATTTGATGGAACAATAGATTTTGAGTTCCAATCTGGGGCAGAGTGCAGAATTTACAGAAAAAAATAGATAACTCGGCAAAATAAACAATATCTTTCGAGGACTTATCATTCCCTCTCCAGAAAGGGCTGGCAGAGTCATTCTTTTGCTATGTATCTTATTTTGTTAGAGACATAAATCTCAGTTATAAAATCAGTTGAGGCCGGGCACGGTGGCTCACATCTGTAATCCCAGCACTTTGGGAGGCCAAGGCAGGCAGATCACTAGGTCAAGAGATCAAGACCATCCTGTCCAACATGGTGAAACTCCCGTCTCTACTAAAAATACAAAACTTAGCTGGGCATGGTGGCGGGTGCCTGTAGTCCCAGCTACTCAGGAGGCTGAGGCAGGAGAATCACTTGAACCCAGGAGGCGGAGCTTGCAGTGAGCCAAGATTGCACCATTGCACTCTAGCCTGGGCGACAGAGTGAGACTCCGCCTCAAAAAAAAAAAAAAAAAATCATTTGAGGACTGTGTTATGCAACTTTATAAACCACATGCTTGAGAGCTTCACAAAGTTTCCCTACAGTCAGAGAATCCTACTCATCCCCCTTCGCTCAGGAATTTTTCATTAGAGGCTTGAGGCATGTGAGTTAATAGGGTTCATGATCCCCATTCTGTTTTTCCTCTAAGCAGGTCTCCTAAGAGCATTAATTTGCGCATTCTATTTCAATAGAGACTTTAACACAAAAAAAGGTCAAATTATTACCCACATAATTTTTGTCACTTATTAGAAAAGTCTCAGTTGTCAAGTCCCTTTTCACCTGAGAAGTTCATGTGAGATGAGTTCCAACTTCTTTGCAGTGATCCGTGCTGATATTCAGCATTCTGGAAATTCTGCATGCAAATCTCAACCTGTAGGTGAAAGTTACCTTTTAACCTTCAACTCCCCCTTCAATAAAGACAATTTTCAACCTTTCTGGTAACAGACATTAGTTAAATTCTAACAGTCTAATTTTTTTGTTGTTTGTTTTTGTATCAGCCATACAACATCCCCAAATGGTTTGCTTTTCTAATAAAAATGAATTTTTTTTCTTGGCTGGGTTTTTTTTTTTTCTCTCTCTCTCTCTCTTTTCTATGTTGCTCAGGCTGGTCATGAACTCCTGGCCTCAAGTGATTCCCCTGCTTTCCAAAGTGCTGGTATTACAGGCATGAGCCACCATGCCCAGCCTTAAAAAAGAAATTTTTAAAATGCAAATATTCCCTACTGTCATGGGCTTCTATTTGAAGGCAAGAGTCCAAAGGTCTTTACAGAGGGTCTCCTGCAGTTTGCTGGACCGCAGGCAGTCACTATGGAGGAAGAATAGGGTGGGAGGACTCAAGGTATCCCCACCGGCCCCTCTTTCCTGCCCAGTGGAGCCGACAATCCTAGGTCAAACTGTGGGTCCCGCAAAATTCTACAGAAAACCCTGATTAGAGGCCTAAAGAATAAATCCACTGGTTTACAAGAGGCTTTCCCTGACCTCATAGGGTGATTTAGAGGGGGCCTAGAGATGTCATTCACATTTAAAGAAAAAACGCAACTTGAGTCTTGTAGCTTGAGTCTCAGGCTGGACTGCACTTATTCAAGTGCCCTCTTGTTCCTTCTCATCATGGTCTCCTAAGATGCCAGGTGTGGGCCTCCAGCTATTTGGTCCAATACTTAGCAAGAGTGATTGTCTGTATCCTCTTAGTGGTACCCTCTGTGCTGCTTGGGTCTGAAGTTGGAAGGGTGATACTGAGGCAAAACCCCAGAGCAGCTTGTTGACTTTGTTTCCACTGGCTTCTCCTCGTGTTTTGGTTGACTTGGTCAACGTGGTTCCTCCCAGCATTCAAGACTCCATATAGAGCACCATTCAAAACCTGTTCTGTCTTCAGGGAACTTTTATTGCAGGTGGTTTTCTACTGAGGGAGAAGGTAGGAGAAGTGTTCAGATGCTCTAAAAATTCAAGTTCCCCAAAAGCAAAGGATCTTGCCACATCATGACTTTTTCCTAATGAGCCTCTCTTTGCAGGGGAAAGAGTAGTTCTGATTGAAAGGCAAAATCTCTCCCTTCCAAGAAGGAAGCCTCCTCAAATCAGATCATTTTACTTCTCTGCTAGACACCTTCTCATCCTTTCACATCTTAGTAAAAACCAGTGATTAAAATGGTGCTGTCTCTGCATGATAGGGTCTTTTGGCACCTCTCAGGCCTCATGCCTCCTCCTTCTTTCTGACCCCATTCCAGCCTCAGTGGCCTCCTCACGTTCCCTCCAGCATGGCCAGCACACCCCTGCCTCTGGTCTTTGCACATGCTGTGCCCCCTGCCTGAAATGCTGTTCTGCACATCTCTGCAGAGCTCTTTCCATGGCATCTTCCAGTCTTCACTCAACTGCCACCCTCCCAAGTGACACCTTCCCTGACCATCCCATCTAAAATTACACATATAACTCCCATCCTCCCCTAGCACTCTTTCCATCCTCTTCTGTGCTTTAGATTTATTCTTAGCACCCATAACTGTCTAACGTACTATTGTTCAAGCAAGATAAACAGGAGGCCATTTACCGGAGCCTGTCTTCGTACTTTGTGTTCCTATGTAACAACCGCCCCCCCCAACTAACTTAGTATGTAAACCAGCTGAAACATAAGTGAATAGTATATACATATATATATATACATATATATATATATAGTAACAAATAGCCAAGTTTCAGCCAATCACAAGCAGCCAACTCATCACACCATGTCCAAATAAGGCAAACACCTAGCTGTAGCCAACCAGGTGATTGCTCTGCTCTGCTTCTGAGTTCAGCTCCTGCTGCTGGGCTGAGCTGTCTGAACTTCTGGCGAGGGCTGCCTAACTTAGGAATCCTTCTTTGCTCAAATAAACTCTTAAATTTATTTGAGAGACAAACTCTGTCTAAAAGTTTTTTTTAACACTATGTAGTTTGAAAGTGTATATCATTATCTGTTGGGTTTTTTTTTTTTTTTGAGATGGAGTCTCACTCTGTTGCCCAGCTGGAGTGCAGTGGCGCGATATTGGCTCACTACAACCTCTGCCTCCAGGGATCAAGCAATTCTCCTGCCTCAGCCTCCTGAGTAGCTGAGATTACAGGTGCCTGCCACCACGCCCAGCTAATTTTTGTATTTTTAGTGGAGACAAGATTTCACCATGTTGGCCAGGCTGGTCTCGAACTCCTGACCTCAAGTGATCCACCCGCCTCGGCCTCCCAAAGTGCTTGGATTACAGGTATAAGCCACCACACCCAGCCTACCTGTTGGCCTTTAAAAATGAAAGCACCACAAGGGAAGGGATTGACATCCTATTTGTTCATTCCTGTATCTGCAGCACTTAGAATGGTGTGTGGCCGGCACATAGTAGGTGTTCAATGAACATGGGGTGAACAATGAATGCCTGAACAAAGAATAAAGTGAGGACCATTTGTGGCTTTATTTTTTTATTTTTTATTTTTTTGAGACGGAGTCTCGCTCTGTCACCCACGCTGGAGTGCAGTGGCACAATCTCAGCTCACTGCAACCTCTGCCTCCCAGGTTCAAGTAATTCTTCCACTTAAGCCTCCCGAGTAGCTGGGACTACAGGTGCCACCACCACGCCCAGCTAACTTTGTATTTTTAGTACAGACAGGTTTTCACCATGTTGCCCCGTCTGGTCTCAAACTTTTGACCTCGAGTGATCTTCCCACCTTGGCCTCCCAAAGTGCTGGGATTCTAGGCATGAGCCACCACGCCTAGCCTATGGCCATTCTTGACTATCCTCAGCCAAGGGCACCCAGCTCATGCTTTCCCAAGGGCCACATGGTTCTCGCAGCACCCCGCAGAAGATCAGAGGTGCTGCCCAGACTCTGGTTGTGCTCCTGAGAAACTGAGTCTTCTGCATCCTCTTATCATTGGCGATTGACCTGGCTGGAGATGCAAACTATGTTCCTTGGTTTTTTGTATGCATAAACTGAATGTTTGAAGCCTCACCTTCCTTTGGATACAGATGAAATCATATTTAATGAAATATAAATAATAATAACTCTCAGCCCCCCTCCACTCCGCATTAATTGCAGGAACTCTACACATCCCCCCCGCCCCAGCTTTCTGTTCACGTTCTTCCATGCCAAACTCGCTAAGGCCCTTGTCAGTGCCCCTGAGAAAGGTCCCCACTATGCCTAGCCCCTGAACCACTGGGAGTCTCTGCCCAGCACCAGAGCTCCTTCATGGGCTCTAAAGGCGCGAGGGGAGGAAAGCAGCCAGCTGTTTCTGCTAGTGATACCGGAGCGGGGCAGGGAAATGCTGGGTAGAGAAAGGCGGGGTCCCTGGCTAGGGCTCCACCCTCGGGCCTATACTCACGGACCTATGTGAGAACAGGCATTTCTGTTTTCCCGCCTAAATGTTGCATTTTCCAACACCACCCTGGCCCGCCATACCCCCTATCCTATGCCTGTAAAAACCCCGAAACCCTAGAGGGGACAAACACAAGCAGCTGGACGTTGAGAGGAACACACCAGCAGAAGACACCGGCAGAAGAACACACTGACAGACACCAGCAGACGCCCGCAGGTCATCTACCGCGGGACGACGCAAAGTTCAGCCGAGGGCAGTCAGGGGAGAGCTGTGCCGCCCGACTCCAAGGGAAAACCACCTTCTCACTCCACACCCCTTCTGGCTCCCCATCCATCTGCAGAGAGCTACTTCCACCACTCAACAAAACCTTGCTCTCAGCCGGGCGCGGTGACTCACGCCTATAATCCCAGCACTTTGGGAGGCCGAGGCGGGCGGATCACGAGGTCAAGAAATCGAGACCTTCCTGGCCAACATAGTGAAACCCCGTCTCTCCTAAAAATACATAAATTAGCTGGGCGTGGTGGCGGGCGCCTGTAGACCCAGCTACTCAGGAGGCTGAGGCACGAGAATCGCTTGAACACGGGAGGCGGAGGTTGCAGTGAGCCGAGATCGCACCACTGCACTCCAGCCTGGCCACAAAGCGAGACACTCCGTCTCAAAAACAAACAAACAAACAAAAACTTTGCACTCGTTCTCCAAGCTCACGTGTGATCCGATTTTTCTGGTACACCAAGGCAAGAATCCCGGGATGCAGCAAACCCTCTTTCCTTGCTGTAAGGCAGAGGGTGTAATTAAGCTGATTAACACAAGCCGCCTACAGATGGCAAATCTAAAACAGCACCCGGTAACACACGCCCACTGGGGCTTCAAGAGCTGTAAACATTCACCCCTAGACACTGCCATGGGGTCAGAGCCCATGCTCCCCACGACCTGCCTGTCTGCCTGCTCCCCTAGGGGTTTTGAGCAGCGGAGCACCTGAGCCGCAGCCCCATCACACGCCCGGAGATGGGGACAAGGGAACTTTTCTCGTTTCACTTGGACTCACAAAGTCTTTAGGTGACCACAACTACTTTTGGTCCTGGGCCTGCACTTTCCAATTACACAGTTTATAGGCAAACCCTCAAGCTGGTGGGAGAGTAGAGAACTTGCATTCTCTTCTTGCTCCCCTCTTCCCCTTCTCCTTCTAGGCGTTCATGCAAAATAATACCCTTTGACTCCTGCACCCGACACAGATGTTTCTGGAGTTGTCGTCCATGTGCCAGAAGTTCCTAGTCTCTGACCTTATAGGACATCTTGCAATTCATTCTCATTCTATTTAGAGGATCCCTTCATATGCTAGTCCATTCTTGGTTTCTGGCTCCTAAGTTCACTCATTGTTTATCAGGGGGCAATTCTTATTCACCCCTTACTTACTCCTTGGGAGAGTAAGAATTGCCTTCTGGAAACACAACACCAATTCTCTCAAGGCTTTCTAGGAAAATCTGCTATAGATTTCTGTATATAAACCCACTTCTTTCTTTCTTTACTCATAAGCTCACTGATGGAGCATAAACCAGCCCACCCCTACTGGAGTTAAGGTCACTTCCTTCTTGGAAAATCAATATTTTTCTTGTATATCACAAATTAAGAGTTTCCTCGTAGAGAAAAAAATTATCCTAAAGCCTAAAGTCATCCTGCTTTACTTTTTTTTTTTTTTTTTTTTTTGAGATGGAGTCTCACTCTGCTCACTCTGTTGCCCAGGCTGGAGTGCAGTGGAGCGATCTTGGCTCACTACAACCTCTGCCTCCTGGGTTCAAGCAATTCTCCTGCCTCAGCTTCCCAAGTAGCTGGGACTACAGGCGTGCACCACCACACCCAGCTAATTTTTGTATCTTTTTAGCAGAGACAGGGTTTCACTATGTGTTGGCCAGGCTGGTCTCGAACTCCTGACCTTCGGTAATCTGCTCACCTTGGCCTCCCAAAGTGCTGGGATTACAGGCATGAGCCACCATGCCCCACCCTGCTTTACTCTTAAGATCTCAAATTATGACCTTTCCATATTCCTTCCATCCATTTTAGTCCCCTCCCCACACCCTCATCATAAACCTTCCATTTGTGACACTCTCTGATTGGAAAAATATGAATGTTAACAAAATAATGTCCCGCCTTCAAAAGGGAATGTGTTGTGTTCAGCATCCTTTAATGATCTGGTTGTAGCTTGAAGATGCCTATTAGATGTAAGCAATAGAAGTAGGAGATAATGTTGTGGGAAGTGACCAATGTTTGGTGCCCACCTTAGAATCATGAAAGAGAGTAGTTCCTGTTCTAATTCCTGAGCAGTGAGCTACACATAGCTGTTTCTAAGGGTAAGAGGTCTTGACGCCGCTCCTCCCTACAACCTGCCTCACTGTGCACCGTGCATACTGAGTCTCCTGGTCCTTTGCACATTGCTTTGCACACTTATCCTGCTTTGCCGTAGCTTTAGGACAAACAAGTTTGCTGAAGCTTCCAACGTGTACTTCTCTTTGAAAATGGCTCAAAGCTGAAAAAACATTAAGGATCAACTGTTCTCAGAGGAAGAAAAAGAAAAATATGCAGGGTTTGTCACTGCCAGGAAAAGTGTTCCTAAACTTTCACCCAGAATTATATACTGTGCTTTCATAAAGGCTGTTCCTAAACAGCTCCGGCTGGTTCTCACACAGCAACAAGACAGCCTGTCATTGAGACGGCAGACCACTTCTAAACCCCTTCTCCAGGAACCTGCAGGCTGCAGGCCAGTTCCAGTTAAAGCCCTTTACTAGGTAGTGGCCTGGTCTGCTGCTTCCAGGCTCAATTCAAAGTCCATAACTTTTAGAAATAAATGTTTCTTGTGGAAAGGGTTGGTGTCTTAAGGTTGCTGCTTCCAGAATCTGTTTTTACTGAAAATGTGAACTGTTTTTATTATCAAATGTCTTTAAAGCCTTGTGACCTGAAACAAAGTATCACAAAGGTTTGAATGTTATAAATTGAAAAACAGAAAACGGGCATACTTCAGCATTTTAACACATGAAAATGTCAATCTGTAGTTAAGGCTCAAATTTTCAATAGCTTCAGTGGCTGACACAGATTCTACTTGGAATCGCTGCTGATTTATTTATCCTGGAATAAATGCAATGCCATTATATCTTGGTGACAACAGAAACAAGCTTTGGCCAGGTCTGTGCATAGTTTAGGGATGAAGAAAATAAGTTTTGAAAGGCAATGGGCATTGCTGATTATAGATTTTTATTAGGAACAGATGTGGGGCTCTGGTTTTTAGTGGTAGACAGACTGTTATTGAAACAAGTCAGCTGACTAAAAACCATAATATCTTCTTTTTTAGGAAAGAAAAATATTAACAGATTGAATTCATAATCTTTTTCTTTTTTGTTTGTTTGTTTGTTTGAGAGGGAGTTTTGCTCTTGTTGCCCAGGTTGGAGGGCAATGGCGCAATCTCGGCTCACCACAACCTCCGCCTCCCGGGTTCAAGTGATTCCCCTGCCTCAGCCTCCTGAGTAGCTGGGATTACAGGCACCTGCCACCATGCCTGGCAAATTTTTCTGTTTTTAGTAGAGACAGTTTCACCACGTTGGCCAGGCTGGTCTCGAACTCCTGACCTCAGGTGATCCACCTGCCTCGGCCTTCCAAAGTACTGGGATTACAAGCATAAGCCACCATGCACGGCCCATAATCTTTTTAAGTGATCACCCACTCCAGGCTATAACATATCTCCAGGCTAAAGCTGAGGTTTAGGAAGTAATTATAACAACCTCTTTTACCACCATGCTTAAGCTTCAGATCTCTCCACTTTAAATTTGTTTATGGCTGTCCCCTTTGGACAGTTTTCTCCTCTTAGGGTGTATTGATTCTAATGCCAAGTTATATACTGTGTGATCATTTTATGTATTCCAGGGCTGTCATTTTTCTTTCTTTAAGGAAAGTGTAAACATTTTGGGTCACTTGCTGCCCTATTTTGGGATGGGTCAGCTAAAGGGGAGATTTTAGACATTGTGGATCATTTCCATTTCTCTCTGACATCCACCTTTGCTCCCAGCCATTTACTGAGATCCCTCCATTTAAGGATACTCCCTGGAAATTTCAAATGACACTTCTAATCATAGACCATTGGCCACAAGTTGGCATATTCACATGTGGCATATTCACTTGTGAATGGCCACAAGTGGCATATTCACATGCCCACACCTAGCTTCAGAGGAGGCTGGGAATTGGAGTTATTCCAATCCAGAATGGTGCTCATATCAAGCAGCCATGTGGCCAGTTAAAGAATCAGGGCTTCACTTTCTAGAAGAAGGGAATTGGGTAGTGGGAACATTGGTGGTCTGTAACACAGGCTTGTACCAAATTACTCTCTTATCAACAGAATACGGCAGCTCCTTCTCCTCCATGTTTTCATTTAAATTTGATGTTGTCAGACACTTCGATTTTTGTCAATCTGATGGACACTCATTCATTTTTTTTTTAAAAAAAAGGTATATATCCATACCCTGCTTTCATTCTCTTTGCCTCATAGATAACCATTCTACTGTATTTTAATATATCTTTGTGAATATTGTGCGTACTGTACTTTTTTTGGTATGCATCCATTTTTTAATTATTTCATAAAATGATCGATTCTACATCTTTTTTCAATAAGCACTGTGTTTTTAGCTTCCATCCGTGTTGCTATTTGTGCATCTACACTTTTGCAGCTGATCACTAAGTAACACTCTGTGACATTCACCCACGCATTTTACTTTCCCAGTGATGGATGCTTAAGTTGCCTCACTCCCTGACATCCCTTATGCCTTACAGCAAGCCCGTGTGATAAGTCTTATCATTCCAATTTTACAAATGAGAAAACTGAGGTTCAGAGGGGTTAAAGTATTTGCCCCAGGTTCCATTGTTAGGAAGAGGGAAAGAGAGCCAGGAGAAATCCCCTCGTTAGTTGTTGAAGAGGTGATGCGTCTCTGGTATGAGATCAGAAGTTCCGGCTAAAGTGGCCGGGTGCGGTGGCTCACACCTGTAATCCCAGCACTTTGGGAGGCCGAGGCGGGCGGATCACGAGGTTAGGAGGTCGAAACCATCCTATCCTGGCTAACACGGCGAAACCCTGTCTCTACTAAAAATACAAAAAATTAGCCGGCCGTGGTGACAGGCGCCTGTGGTCCCAGCTACTCGGGAGGCTGAGGCAGGAGAATGGCGTGAACCCGGGAGGCGAAACTTGCAGTGAGCCAAGATCACGCCACTGCACTCCAGCCTGGGCGACAGAGCAAGACTCCGTCTCAAAAAAAAAAGAAAAGATGTTCCAGCTAAGCTTCCCTGCTCTGCGTGTCTTCTCCATTCGGCTCCAACGATGCCTCCAAGTTAAAAGCAGAAATTCTTTTCTTTGACTTAATGATTCCTTTCTGATCAGAATCCAAATAGATTGTAAGCCTCATTGCGTATTTATGCCTTGTGGTTAAATGAGTTTTCAGCCCCTTTCTGGGGGTGTATAGCTCTTGAGGGTTTAGAGGGCAGTGTATCCTTTGGAACAGAATTCCACTGTGAGTGTATGAAAACCCAAGTAACAGTGGCTTCAACAAATGGCTATTCAGTTATGCAAGTGGTTCCCAAAGCGTGGTCTCCAACCAGTGGCAGCAGCGTCCTCTGGAAATTTGTTAGGAATACAAGGCTCAGGACCCCACCCCAGACCTTCGGAATCAGACACTCTCAGGAAGGGCCCATGAATCTGTGTTTTTATGAGACCCCCAGGTGATCCATGTGCCTACTCGGGTTTGAGAGCTACAGGGTTATCCTCCATAGCAAAAGATCCAGGGTTAGGCAGTCAGGGCTGGCACCATAGTACCAGCAATGCCAATGAGCATCCAGGCTCTTTATGCTCCCCTGCTTTGCCATCTTGAGCATACGGCTTTCATCTCTGGAAGCAAGATGTATTTTATTTTATTTTATTTGTTTGTTTTTTAAGAAGGAGTCTTGCTGTGCCACCCAGGCTGGCATGCAGTGGCCTGATCTCAGCTCACTGCAACCTCTGTCTCCCGGGTTCAAGCGATTCTCCTGCCTCAGCCTCCCGAGTAGCTGGGATTGCAGAAGCGTGCCACCACGCCCGGCTAATTTTTGTATTTTTAGTAGAGACAGGGTTTCACCATGTTGGCCAGGCTGGTCTCAAACTCCTGACCTCAGGTGATCCGCCCACCTCGGCCTCCCAAAGTGCTGGGAGTACAGGCGTGAGCCACCATGGTCGGCTGGAAGATGTATTTTAGATACCTCATCTGCATTCCAGCTAGAAAAAAAAGGGAAAATCCAGGGTGGTGCCTATATCAAGAAATCTTTCCCAGAATCCTCTGCTTATGTCTCCCTGAGAGTAAAAGTCACATAGCCATGCCCAGATGCACAGAGTCTGGATAGGTGAGGATGTGTTAACTGTGCACATTGTCATTGTTCTCTTGCCCCCAGACTGGGACTCTGTTAGTGGGAAGAACAGGGGGATTGATGCCACGTGTAAGCAAATCAGCAGGTTCTATTTGTACTTAAAAGCAGAGATGGGAGAAGCCACATTAGAGCAGTAAATAGTCAGGAGTGGCTTTAACCTGCTTCATAATTTTTCTGGAGGTTGGCCTTAGTGTGAAGATAAGAGATCTGGACTCTTTTCCAGCCTGTACACTTGAAGGAGATTGCTGTTTCACCTGCATGAACAACAGTTGTTTGGATTTGTGGCCAGCAGTTTCCTTTTGTCCTTGGAGATCAGGAGAAGTTCCATAATTCACAGCCACTAAATCTGTAACACTAGCCCCAGCACTGAGACTAGATTCTGTCTTGCAAAAACCACAGAAGTGATTAGCAGAGGGACAGAAACAGATTAAGAAGGGCTTGTTATGCTGAGTTTGTTTACACGAGCTCCCCACCCACCGCCCAGGAGAAGGGATCATCATTTATTTTTGCCTCTTGGCCTTGAGCCTGTTTTTTGTTTTTTCCCTGAGTATCTCTGCCTGTTGACATACTCTCCAGCTCAGGGTTTTGTTTTTGTTTTTTCACTTATTTTCTAGGTATACTTGGGAATAGGCCTCTGAATAGAAAGATAATATGTATTTTTGTCTTAGTCCTCCAAGGACTGTCTTGTGAAAAAGAATAACCAGCCCTGCCCTGTCTTAAGCATTGCAAAGTGCAGGGAGCTGGTTGCCCAGTAGCCCGTGGGCATGCTTGGGCCCTCCAGCCTTCCCTGGAAGGGGTGGGGCCCCTGCAGCTTACAGAAGATCTTTCATGTTTCCTTGCTCCTAGGAGTGGGTTGTGCCCATCAACACTACAGGTGGGTCCTAGGCAAGTGCCAAACAAGCAGCTGCACAGCCCAGGGACTTTGAGCTGTTTGCAGCTCTCCTCTCTTTGTGCCCCTGCCAACTCACACACACCTGGGATTTCACCAGCTGCCTGCCCACTGAGCCCCCTTCCCACCATGTGACCTAATCCTCATTACACCTGCTCCTCTGCAGGGCAGCCAGCCGGTTCCCACCTTGCCTAAATAAGGCCTGGGGAGGTTTGAACAAGACCTACGCTATTCATGCCTGAAACAGCCAACTCCCACCAGTTTCATGGCAAATTACGAGGGATTGAGGTTTACTGTGAAGAAAGGCTAGACCTGACAATTAATCAGCCTGGTCATATGGGGATCAAATTAAATTGGACCTGAGGCCTCAGCTCCAAAATGGAATCAAATTTTCTCTTTTGGCAGGATACGTGCATTGGACTGAGACTACAAACACAGCCTGTCCATCTTCCTTCTTTGCATACAGATATTGGTTTGTAATTTTAAAACACAGCAAAGAGGTGAGACAAATACTATAGTTTGAGTTTTTAAAGTGAATGCAGGGCTTCTATTCAATTCAGCAAAGATTTATTTTGTCCTTTTCCCTAAGAAGTCTCTCAGTTAGGTGTTAGGGGTAAGAAGTCTGCATAATACCAGATCTGCATCTTCAGGGAGATCAAAATCCAGTAAAGAAGATAGACATGTTATTAATATAAATTTGACTATTAAGCACAAGAACATAAAGCTATAGAAACCATTAATTGTCATTGGGGATTAGCAATAACTTTACAGAGAAGGTAACATGTGAGCTGAGTTTTGAAAGATGAGTGGCAGCTTTGTGCTTTCTCTCTTTGGGCAGACACTGTGAAGTGTCCTGCAGTTGGGATATTTTCTTTAATGGTGTCTGACAGTGTTTTGCACCATTACTGCCTCTCATATTCTGTGCATGAGTATAGTCCAAGGCTAAAAGCGGTAATCACCTTTGGAAACTGCCAACAAACATGAATAACTCTTCTGGGGCCAACTTTTCTCAAGGAAGTAATAAAAGTACTCTTGTGGCTAATGGCAGTAAGCATGAAAGTCTCTTTCTGGCTCTCTTACTGCCTTGTGACTTTGGACATGAAACACAATGTATCAGTCAGTTGCCTTTACAAATGTGGGCTCTTTGTGATGGTGTTAATCAACCAGCAAATGAGTTGTAAGCACTTACTATGTGCTTGGTGCAATTCATTGCCACTTTTCTGAGTCACAAAAGTGCAGAAAAGATGAAAAATGGCATAGAAAGGATACTAGTTGTAATATATAAGGAGCAACTTTGTAATTTTAAAACAGAGTATCAGTTTCAGAAATAACTGGAGTGATCACTAAAGTATTTATGCAGCTTGAAAATTTTAGAATTCTAATAACTTTTAGTCCTTGCCTCACCTTCTTCACTAGAGATCACCTACTGTGGTAGACCAGGAGCCTTCAGTGCTGTTTGTCGATATTTCCAGTTCTGTTTTTGGAAACACAAGGGATTACATTTCGTCAGCTCCCTGAGTTTAGGCCCAGCCATATGTTTTGCTTTTACCAGTGAAATGTGAGTGGAAATGGCATTTCATATCTGAGTCAAACATCTAATTGCAGTGCTCAGTTACACAACCCTCTCTTCTGCCTCAGCATCATGGAAGCCTTTTTTGATAAAGAAGGGCTTTGCTGAACCATCCTAAGGAGGAGAGCTTCCTTGAAGAATCATGTGGGGCTGCTATGGACTTTGCTTAACTAAAAAAATAATAATAACTGTGAATTTTTTTGTTTGTTTCTTGGAAAGCCACTGAAATTTAGGGGCTGCTTGTTACTGCAGTATAACCTAGGTTGTCCTTACTAATGCAACAACTGAATAACCATTATTAACTATGTTAACATGTAAGAAAATGGAGTAATTCAGAACACACCCACCTTGGGTAGACTGACACATAGAAGTCATCTCAAGTTATTCTGTGCGTGGTAAGGCCCTTTATACACAAACCTGCAGCACTAATTCAAGTTACCTCTTTTTTTTTTTTTTGAGATGGAGTCTCACTCTATCTCCTAGGCTGGAGTACAGTAGCACGATCTTGGCTCACTGCAACCTCCGCCTCCTGGGTTCAAGCGATTCTCCTGCCTCAGCCTTTCAAGTAGCTGGGATTACAGGCACCTACCATCACACCCAGCTAATTTTTGTATTTTTAGTAGAGACAGGGTTTCACCATGTTGACCAGGCTGGTCTCGAACCCCTGACCCCAAGTGGTCCACCTGCCTTGGCCTCCCAAAGTGCTGAGATTACAGGTATGAGCCACCACACCCGGCCTCTCATTTTAATTCTCATATCAACACTATATGATAGGTAGCACTACCCACATTTCACAGGTAAGATTCACAGAGTTCCACTAACTTGCCCAAGACCACGTGTAATTGGCCAGTGTGATGGCAAATCCTAGGTTCTCTCCCTTAAATTTGCTGCCTCCCAGAACTGATATAGATGGTTCCCTCCTGGTTCTATTAGTTTGTACATATTCACATGAAGCCAAACCCCACCACGTGGACCAGGTAATTCATTTCCCTTTCTTACTATGCTCTCTAACCTCAGTCTCACTTGAATTCTGTCTGAATCAAGTGTCTGATAGACATTTCCCTTCAGTGTCAAGGAAACCAAATGGAAGAATGTGGATGGAATGGGGAAAATCCACCCCAACTTCTGGAGAAAACAAACCAGATAATTGGTCAACAAGGGTGATCGTTATGCGTGAAGCACAGGCAAAATTTTTATGTCGCATGTACATTTAACAACAACAACAAAACAGAATTTCAAAAGCTCTCAAAAGGCTACCCACTCTGTTTTTCTAGAAAAGATGGGCCAGGTGCGTTGGCTCACGCCTGTAATCCCAACGCTTTGGGAGGCCGAGTCGGGCAGATTATGAGCTCAGGAGATCGAGACCAGCCTGGCCAACATGGTGAAACCCTGTCTCTGCTAAAATATAAAAAATTAGCTGAGTGTGGTGGCACGTGCCTGTAATCCCAGCTACTCAGGAGGCTGAGGCAAGAGAATCACTTGAACCTGCGAGGTGGAGGTTGCAGTGAGCCGAGATTACGCCACTGCATTCCAGCCTGGCAACAGAGCAAGACTTCATCAAAAAAAAAAGAAAAGAAAAGATGGTTGTAACCCACCCAGGGCAAGTGTTTATCAGTCTTAACTTCAATGATCTTCAATAAAATTTTCACTATTTCATACCATAATTTGTTTTGGGGAAACTCCCAAGTTTCCCCATATTTGCATATGGTCTTGCAGTCCAACATCAAGGTTATTATATGCAGGACAGAGGGATGCTCTTTCAGGGTAGGGACCCTGGCAATCGTATCAACTGATGGATCTCAGTGCCTCATTTAACGCCAGGCAGTAAGCCCTTAGAGACATTTGTTAAACAAATAAATAAAGTTAAAGAACTCATGACCACTGACATAGAGTACAAAATAAACACACAAATAAGAATGTGGTTTTACCAAAATGAAAGGAAGACTTGCTTTAGCCAATCACATGAATGATTGTCCCTCAAGATCTGGGTTATGCAACCATAACTAAGTTACATACAGGTCTTATTAAAGTCTAAACTCAAAAATGAAAAATGATTTCTTCCTGCATATTTAAGCTGAAAACCTCCTTAGGGGGTTTCTGTTTTATGTACACTAATTTAATATTAATAAGAATTATATTGCTATGCCTAATATATGACTTTGGTGAGGGAAGAAATGTACATGGGGCTTTTGGACATTTTTGATTAGGGATCTGCTAGCATCTGGACTTGGCTTTCACAAGTGTAAACAAAAGCTCAGTTGAATGAGCAATGGACGTGCCTTGCCGAGTTGCTAAGTAGCAAGACGCTATTTGAGGAAGCCCATATTCTTCTTTGAAGTGTAATTCACCTGGCTCAATGGCACCGTTGGACAGCTGGAGTTTTTGAAGTGACCATTGCTATTAAAGATAAACAGTTCTGGCTGGGTGCAGTGGCTCACGCCTGTTATTTGGTGTACTAGAGGCCAAGGTAGGTGGATCACTTGAGACCAGGAGTCTGAGACCAGCCTGGTCAACATGGTGAAATTTCCTCTCTACTAAAAATACAAAAATTAGCTGGGCATGATGGCGCACACCTGTGGTTCCAGCTACCTGGGAGGTTGAGGCACAAGAATTGCTTGAACCCGGGAGGTGAAGGTTTCAGTGAGCCAAGATCACGCCACTGTACTCCAGCGGGGGCAACAGAGTGAGACCCTGTCTCAAAAAAATAGAATAAAATAAAATAAACAGTTCCTGATTTAGCAAAGTCTAATTCCAATGTATGTATCATCATTCCACAGTGAAGGTAAGAGATAAGAGTCACCAGAGGGATTTTATCAAGTCTCTCTCTCTCTCCACACACACACACACACACACACACACACACACCCCACTATGGTAGATATTATAAAGATGTAAGATATATCATGCATATACGGATGTATGCCACGAAAATCAAGTTCTAGGAATCTACAATTTGCTATGAATGTGTCTGCTCTCCTTTGAACTATTAAGGCAACTCTGGACCCTGAGTGAATTTCCTTTCCTTCCTGTAGTTGGTTGTTTTAGGGAAAAGTTTAAACAAATTCTTTGTCCACTAGAATCACATGGAGGGATTATGGTCAAGGTCATGCATAGGTAACCAGGTTGCGAGCTCTTTGCAGTCAGCCAGGCTGGTGTGCAGTGGCACGATCATAGCTTACTACAGCCTTGGACTCTTGGCCTCAAGCGATCTTACTGCCTCAGCCTCCCAAAGTGCTGGGATTATAGGCATGAGCCACTGTACCCGGCCATGACTCATTTTTTAAAAATCCTTTTCGTACCTTGTCTTGCACTAACTAGATGTCTAGTAAGTGTCTGTCAAGTAGGCTATGTATATACTTGTATCCGGTAACAAAGCTGAGATTATACTTGTACAAACTCTACAACCAATATTTTGCTGTCAGCTTTTTGATAATGGGAAAAAGTTGGTTTTGCTCTTAGGATTTATTGGGTTTGGTTTCAGACTCATTATAAACAATGCTTCATCTTTAACTTTCAAAGTAATGAGCTACAGTACAAAGTACTTTTCTGAACCGTTTGAGGATATGCTGGCGACCAGATATCCCATCACCCAGAATACTTTAGTGTAGATTTTTCCTCCTATGAAGGAACATTCTCCTACTAGACCACAATACAACCATCCAAGTCAGAACATTAACATTGATTGTGTTACCCTCGAATCCTCAGAGCCTATTCAAGTTTCTCCAGTTGTGGTTATAACATGCCCTATAGCAAAAGGATGCAGTCCAGAATTACACATTGCATTTAGCGATCACAGCTCTTCACTTTCCTTTTGTTAGAAACTGTTCCTCAACCTTTTCTTGGCTTCCATGAGCCGACACACTTTTCAAGTGTACCAGAGGCTGACTTGATAGAATGCCCCTCCAATGTGCCCCGTTACAGGTGGTGTTCAGTTCAACTGCTTAAGATAATGTGTGCCAGGCTTCCCCACTGCCAACGTACTGTTTTTCCCTTTCTTTTCTTCTTTCTTTTTTCTTTTTCTTTTTCTTTTTTTTTTTTTTTAGAAACAGAGTCTTGCCCTGTCACCCAGGCTGGGGTGCAGTGGTGCCATCATAGCTCACTGCAGCCTTGAACTCTTGGGCTCAAGTGGTCCTCCCACCTAAGTCTCCCACGTAACTGGGACTACATATGTGCACCACCACACTAGGCTAATTTTTAAATTTTTTGAAGAGATAGGGTTTTGCCTTGTTGCTCAGGCTGGTCTCAAACTCCTGGACTCAAGCAATCTGCCCGCCTCAGCTTCCCAAAGTGCTAGGATTACAGGTGTGAGCCACCACACGCAGCCCACTTGATCATTTGGAGAGATGTACTTTCATCAAGCAGAAGTCTGAAACGTTCATTATAATAAATTTGAAGCTAGAAGGTACCTTAAAGATAATTTAATTCAATCATTTTATTTAGGAACTACTTAATTTCTAGGGATAATTTTGCTTATTCTGATTGAAGATAAATTGAGTCTCATTTTAAAAAAAAATTTGTTGGCCAGGCACAGTGGCTCACACCTGTAATCCCAACACCTTGGGAGGCTGAGGTGGGAAGATTGCTTGAGTCCAGGAGTTTGAGACCAGCCTGGGCAACACAGTGGGACCCCATCTCTACAAAAAATTTAAGAAATTAGCTGGGCATTTTTACCAGGTCGAGGCTGCAGTGAGCCGCGATCATGCCATTGCACTCCAGCCTGGGTGACAGAGTGAGACCCTGTCTCAAACACACACACACACACACACACACACACACACACACAACCCATAAAACTTCTGTATAAATGAAGATGTGGTTATAAAGGAGCTTCTGGAGTCAGAGACTCTGTCTCAAAAAAAAAGAATGGAGCAGACTTAGGAATGGGAGGCTGAGGGGAAGCTGACCAGGGATAAATGGAGAAAAGCAACAAAGCAACCAATCCCTTCATGAGCCTGATTTGATTGGGGCTAAGAGGAATTTATAAATGTACAGTGAGAGAACACAGCCTGCCTTGGGAAGTTGAATGGATTTATGTCTCTCCAGTCACGTGAAATCTTTAGGTGATGTACTTCAGATGTGATTGAGGTCAACTGCAAATAATAGAAAATCAGAAGATAGTGGCCTAAAGGAATAAGGGTAGATTTGTCTTAGAAGGTTGGAGGTCACTGGTTGCTGGCAGTGGTTCAGTAGCTGAAAGATGAAGGCCAATGTCTCTGATTCCCTTGGCCTTTCTCTCATGATTCCAAGATGTTGCTGTACCTTCAGGTACCATGTCTGCATTTGAGACAGGAGGAAAGGAAGAGCAGCATTGCCAGACATATTGGTCCTGTTTCATCAGGAAAACAAAAGGCTTATTCAGGCCCTTCCTCACTACCCCTCCCAGTAGGTAGTCATCCACTGAACGTCAGTCTAAGGTCTCACATGATCACTTCCTGCTACAGTGAAGCCTGGGAAAGTGAGGACTTAACTTTCCCAGTTTCTATAGTAGAGGCATGAAAGAAAAAAGCAATTAGGAATGGATTTTGGGTCCATCAGTCTATTTGTCTGCCACAAGAAGACGGATCATTTATTTTTCATATCTCATTTGGAAGACAAGAGAAGTTTCAGTTGGACACAAGAAAAAAAGTATTTACCCTGAGGTCAGCCTACTGTGGCAGACAGTGTAGACAGTGATGCCTCTATCTTTGAAGAGCTTCCAGTTGTGAAAGAATAGGTTTTAGAAGATTTAGACATTTGGTTTCCTGAATCCTGAAGACTGACCAGATGCTTTCAGTAGATCTATAATCATTTGATTCACTACTTCAAAGCAATATGTTCCCGACCTCTCAAAGCACTGTGAAATACCAAAAAATACAAGATGGCCGCGCCTCCATCCTTCAGCCCTTCTCCCCCTCTATCCGCTTCATTGGAAAACTTCCAAAGGCACTTTGGTTTAGTGGTTCTAAGCATAATGCTGTTTCTCTTATTCAAAATTGGTTTCAAGTATGTCATGAAAAAATAAAGTACTCGAAAAATGAAGTTTAAGTAAAACATCAGGAAATCGAGATTTGTTTAGTTTATTGAAATGCATTTGGATAAAGCCAAGCATTGATCAATGACTTGAATATGATGGGAGCATTTTACAGGAGAGTCACAAAACTTCTCTAGCCATAATATTATAAAAGGTTGTGTGTTCTGCTTATTTTTAAGTAAATACACTTGCAAATCACTTGGCAAACCTGTTGAGAGCCCATGGTTTCTTTCTGCTTCACCTCGGTTTTGGCTACACCAGGTTCCCTAATGGCAACAGCTAACCTTTTCCAGACAATCCTTCATGCCCCAGGGGAGGAAAGACAATACCGCATTGTGAACTCACACAAGGTTTGCAAATGTGGTGCAATTTTGGTGTACTAGTGGCCTGAACTTTACAAACCCACCAAAGAGTCCAGCCAGCCTGGACTTGTTAGCCAGAAAGCATGAGAAAGACTGGTAAAAATCCCTTTTCTTCACCACGTTTAAAGAAGATCTAAAAGACTTTCTTACCTTCTAGACTTTTTAACAACTAGAATGAGCACTGGGATTGGTTTCACAATAGCCAAACAAATGATCTCTTTCACACATACTTTTTTTTTTTTTTTTTGAGACGGAGTCTCGGGGTTTCACCATGTTGGCCAGGCTGGTCTCGAACTCCTGACCTCGTGATCCGCCCGCCTTGGCCTCCCAAAGTGCTGGGATTACAGGTGCGAGCCACCGCGCCCGGCCCTCACACATACTTATTTTTATTACATTCCCACAATCGTTTAGGGAATCCTATTAGCGTCTATTGCCTCTGTAGAGTTTTGGTAAGTAAAAGCTCTTGTTTTCACCTTGCACCAGGCTCTATGTGAAGTGCATCATAAGTTATCCCTAATTCATTTCATCCATTCAACAGATTTTTTTTTTTTTTTTTGAGGCAGGGTCTCCCTGTGTCACCCAGGCTGGAGTGTAGTGGTGTAATCACAGCTCATTGTAACTGTAAACTCATGGGTTGAAGCGATCCTCCCATCTCAGCCTCCCGAGTAGCTGAAACTACAGGTACCTGCCACCACACCCGGCTATTTTTCTTTTAAATTTTTTAGAGATGGGCTCTTACTATGTTCCCTAGGCTGGTCTCAAACACCTGGCCTCAAGCGAGTCTTCCTCCTTGGCCTCCCAAAGTATTGGGATGACAGGTGTGAGACACCACACCCAGCTCCATTCAACAGATTTTTATTGAGCATATACTTATGAGCTGGTGTTCTGTGTTGGAAATACATGCTATTGCTAACCCTCACAACATTACAAGGGAGTTGTGATTAGCTACATTTTAAAAATGTAAAAAACTAAGCCCCAGGGAGAATAAACAACTCTCCAGGTCACACAGCAAGTCTGTGGCAAAGCTAGGAACTGACTGTCGGCTCTGTTCCACTCCATATTCCATGTGCCTTATACAGTGTCTCACTGCTGCCTTCTTCCTGTCAACCGACTTTATCACAAAGGCCTAGCATTTTGAGACTACAATTCATGAATTTTTTTTTTTTTTTTTTTTGAGACACAGTCACTCTATCGTCCAGGCTGGAGTGCAGTGCCTCAATCTCAGCTTACTGCAACCTCTGCCTCCCAGGTTCAAGCGATTCTCTTGTCTCAGCCTCCCAAGAAGCTGGGATTACAGGCATGCACCACCATGCCTGGCTAATTTTTTTTTTTTTTTTTTTTTTGTATTTTTAGTAGAGATGGGGTTTCACCATGTTGGCCAGGCTGGTCTCAAACTCCTGATCTCAGGTGATCTGCCCACCTCGGCCTCCCAAAGTGCTGGGATTATAGGCAAAAGCCACTGCACCGGGCCCAATTCATGAACATTTAAGGTTACTCTGCCAAAACAGGTGACACTCCTGGTACAAAAATTCAAAGCAGGACCTTGCCTTTCAGTGAGGCTGGTATAAAATTTCATTCACTCAGTCCCTCTCCTTCCTCAACAGCTCATCTTCAAAATATGATTTCAGAAGACTTTAGTTCTAGGGATAGCTAATCCATGCTTCTGTTAATCACCTTGGCGGACTAGCCTCAGATTGGGAATTCAACACATCCTGGCAGGAATATCCTCAGAGAGGTGAGGAAAAACACCCATCTGCAGTCAGGAGGCCCTGCGTGTCTGATCTACTTGCTCACCTTCAGGACAGCTCGTAGTGGTTTAGCTCTGTATGGTCCAAGTTCAGGGTTGTGAGAAACAAATGAGATAACACATGTAACAGCAGCTTGACAATTGGAAGGTAATATATTTTAAAAAGATGATGATCCTAGTTTGCAATACAGAAGGGACTGAACGTTAAAGGTGGAGTTGGAGAACCCTTCAGCTCAACTTGACAAAACTTTTTTTTTTTTTTTTTTGAGACAGCGTCTTGCTCTGTCACCCAGGCTGGAGTACATTGGTGCAATCTCAGCTCACTACAACCTCTGCCTCCCAAGTTTGAGCAATTCTCCTGCCTCAGCCTCCCGAGTAGCTGGGATTACAGGAGCTCACCAGCACCCCAGGCTAATTTTTGTATTTTTAGTAGAGATGGGGTTTCACCATGTTGACCAGGCTGGTCTCAAACTCCTGACCTCAGGTGATCCTCCTGCCTCGGCCTCCCAAAGTGCTGGCATTACAGGCATGAGCCACCACACCTGGCCTTACAAAACTTTTAATAAAAGATTATTCAATTATGAGACTCCAAGGAAGGATAATGAAATGAAGCATCTTCTGTCACAGCCCCTTTCTCACTGGTATCTGGGGCATGAAATTCTAAAGAGCGTTCATTCTTCTTGAGCATAAACACAACTGTGGTCAAAAGTGGGCCCTCTCTGTTCCATCAATCTTCTAAAAGCCAAATATGATGATTTAGCAAAGAAAGCTATCTAGTGGAATATCCATCACAGCTTCTTCTTTTTTAGAGATGGGGTCTCACCGCATTGCTCAAGCTGGTCTCAAACTCCTGGGCTCAAGTGATCCTCCTCCCTTGACCTCCCAAGTAGCTGGGGCTACACACTCGACTCCATCACAGGTTCTGAATGGAAGGTTTATAGTGTATCAGAGCCTCATGAAGGCAGGGAGCTACTTCCCTTGTGGTTGGTGAACCTCAAATTGCCTCTATATGGCCATAAGCAAAAATCACAGAGGCGGATTTTGATGTGTCTAAAGAGGCAGGCACGGCTGGGCACAGTAGCTCAAGCCTATAGTCCCAGCAGTTTGGGAGGCCAAGGCAGGCAGATCACTTGAGCTCAGGAGTTCAAGACCAGCCTGGCCAACGTGGTGAAGCCCCACCTCTACACACAAAAATGTACAATTAGCCAGGTGTGGGGGATGTACCTATAGTCCCAGCTACTTTGGAAGCTGAGGCAGGATGATTTCTTGAGCTCGAGAGGTCAAGGCTGCAGTGAGCTGAGATCACACCACTGCACTCCAGCCTGGGAGCAAGATCTTGTCTCAAAAATAAATAAATAAATAAATAAATAAATAAATAAATAAATAAATAAAGACACAGGTACAAAGGAAAGAAATCGAGGAAAACTTGTGCTGGTCTAAAGCCCTCTGTAAGAAAGGGTGGTGCGTCTCCCATGTACTGAACCCCAGGGGGAAGGCGCATCACCTGAAGCCCATTTTCTACCTCCTCAAATAACTTCTCCAAAGCCCTGGTCTCCCTTCCTCCTTTCCCTCACCAGCCTACTGCCCGTTTCCAACCAGCTCCTTTGTTTCCAGGTTTTACACTGCCATCTCTAACTTTGTAACTCCTACTGGGAGTGATGAGCCCTTTGTCAAAAGCATGCATAGTGTCTTCCAAAGACTGGTTTACAAAGACGGAGCTGGGTAATGCAAAAAAAAAAAAAAAAAAAAAAGCACTCCCTGCCAGGAGGGATGTCAAGGCTTCAGTCTTACCTCTGCCTTTTGCATGTTACAGCATCTTGGGCAAAGCCTTTCACCTCCCTGAGCCACAGTTTCCACATCTGGAAAACTGGTGACAATCCCTGCTTGTTCGTTCCATATAAATCAAGTGAGATGTGGATCGAAATGCTTGGAAACACTCTACAAATCTAAAAGGTCCTGTTTTCCCCTCACTTATCCTATGACAAATACTGTCATTCAGTAAATGATTACTGAGTGCCTCTGATGGGCCACACTGGGCTGGGCCCTGGAGATACAGCAATAAATATGGCATGTTCCCTGACCTCACGGAGCTCACCTGGGGGTGGGGGGACAGCAGTGTAATGAGCAATTAAAAATAAACTCAGCTCAATCTCATAAGTGAACCCAGGAGGGGTGCCCAACTTGGACTGAAGCGTTTTGCAGGGAGAGGGCTAACAACACAGCATTCTCTGGTCAGAGAATAGGAGAATTCGCCAAGAAGAGAAGGTGGTAAAGGTCATTCCAATCAGAAAAGCAGCATGTACTGGTCGGGCATGGTGGCTCACGCTTGTAATCCCAGCACTTTGGGAAGCTGAGGCAGGCGGATCACCTGAAGTCAGGAGTTTGAGACCAGCCTGGCCAACATGGTGAAACCTCATCTCCATTGAAAAAAAAAAAAAAAATTAGCCAGGCATGGTGGCAGCTGCTTGTAATCCCAGCTACTTGGGAGACTGAGGCACAAGAATCACTTGAACCCAGGAGATGGAGGTTGCAGTGAGCCTAGATTTCACCACTTCACTCCAGCCTAGGTGACACAGAGAGACTCTGTCTCAAAAAAAAAAAAAAAAGGAAAGAAAAATTAAAAAAGAAAAGCAGCATGTACAAAGGCAGGAAAAAATGAGAGTATGGGAAGTTTAAAGTATGGCAAGTATTTATTTCATTCTAATGGGGCCTAAGGTAAGGAGGCCAGGGAGGTGTGACCCTGGAGAGTCAGGTGGGAGGCTCATGTTGGGTGCCATGCTGCGTGCTTGTGATTTGTATACACTGTAAGGGGTACTAGGTGTTGTTCTAGTACATTCCATGTATTAACTCCCTTAATTCTCCCAGCAACCCCATGAAGTATGTCCTATTATTGCTGCTTACAGAAGAGGAAATGGAAGCGCAGAGAAGTCCAGTAACTTACCCAAGGTCACACAGCTGGAAAGTTTGCCAAGGAGTTGGGTTTTGCCCTAAAACTATTGAGAAGCAACTAAGAGATGTTAAGCAGGTTTAGAGAAGCCTGATCAGATTGACTTTTTCTTATTCTGGTGCCTCTCTGTTTCTAGGCTTTTAGATAATTTCTTGGCAGCCTGCGTAACTAATAAGGTATATGCCACTTTCTCATGTGGAAATTTATATTGTTTGTTTAAATACTTAATGATTATCTCTTGGGCTTATCAATGAAGCAATCCAGTAATTGAAGTCTTCTGGAATGGGGTAGATTATAAACGGAAATTTATACTTAATGGTTGATTATATTTAATGATCAATTAGCTTAGCTAATTTTGCTTTCCTCTTTTCTGTAATAACCTTTTGTCAGGGATAAATAAAACAATCAGTGGACTTGAAAAATACAAAAGCTTATAAATAAGACACAATATATAGCAATATATACCAAAAAGCCTTAAACTATTCAGACTCTTTTTTAGTTCACTTTAGTTCCAGGAATTAAAATAAACTCATCTTAAGTACATAATCAGGTACACTAAGTTACACATTCAAGAAGAGTGTTATTTAGGTAACAGGCATGAATTCCTCCTGATGCTTTGATACCATATAACCTTTCTAAACAAATCAATTCTGGTTTGTGACCATCAGCCAGCATTGGTGGGAAGCTCAATCTTTTTTTTTTTTTCTTTTTTCTTTTTTTTTTTAGTTCTAGTTTTCCTCTTTTATCCATCCTTTGGAATTGTGGAGAATCCTTGAGCATGTACAGTACTGGAATTTAGGAAAGGTGGTTCCTAGTTTCCCTAATGAGGCTTCCATGCATATGGTGATGGCCAGCACCGCTGCTGATGACGTCACGACCCTTAGGTAGAAGTCAACCACAAAGGCTGGGTGCTATAGCTCATGCCTATAATCCCAGAAATTTGGGAGACTGACGGAGGAGGATAGCTTGAGGCCAGACGTTTGAGACCAGCCTGGGCAAAAAAAGTTTTAAAAATTAGCCAGGTGTGGTGGTGCATGCCTGTAGTTCCAGCTACTCAAGAAGCTCAGGGAAGAGGCTGACTTGTGCCCAGGAGTTCGAGACTGTAGTGGGCTATGATGGCACCACCGCACTCCAGCCTGGGCGAGAGAGAGACCTTGTCTATTAAAAAAAAAAAAAGAAAGAGAGAGAGAGAGAGGAAGGAAGGAAAGAAGGAAAAAGAAGAAAGAAGGAAGGAAAGAAAGAAATAAAGAGAGAAAGAAAGATAGAGAGGAAAGAGAGAAAGGAAAGAGAGAAAGAAAGAAGAAAGAAAGAAAATAAATCAGCCACAGAGACACAGGGTAGTTCCCACCATCTCCACAGTTGCTCTTCCAGGGTTCTGCCAGCTTCAGGATGCCACCACCAGCCTCTTAGGAGTCCAGCCTTCTTTCCCAGTCTTGAAATACTGTGCCCTTTACTTCTAGAAGTTCACAGCCCCCAGCCCTTTCCTGTCTAGGTAAGACTCCCCAGTATATTGGACTTCCAGTGGACTCACCTTCTTGAGCACACTTTTGAAAACAAGGAACCGTTAACTTGCCCCTAGGACTAAGAGAAACCCAGATGGCTGTAACCCAAAGCCCCACCACTGGGCTCTAGGGAAGGAAAGAAAGACTTCTCTTGTTTTTATAATGAAGCTACAGCCTAGAAAGCAGGCACAGTTTATTCTCAATGTATTCTGCTGCATTCAATTTTTAATAAATCTTTTGATTACATTCATGATAAATCTAGAAAAACCTTAAATGTCCTATTGAGGAGATTATACACTGGAATAATATGCAGCGACTAAAGGGGTCAATTTTTTTTTAAAAAAAAAACCATTTTAGTGATTTGAAAACCGGATCTTGATATTCTCATGTTTTAAAAGTAGGTTGCAAAGCAGGGTATGCAATTTAAGACCAATCTCGGAATTTATTTACACACACACACACAATACTCTGTCACAGACAATCAGTGCTTGTCTCAAGAGTAGAGGGATTATGATTGAGGTTTATTTTCCTTATTATGCCTCTGTGCACTTTTCCAACTTTCCCGATTTCTTCGTATACTTGAATTACTTTTGTAATAATACTCCCTGGCACAGTAAGTACAATGATGCTTGTGTGTGCGTGTGTGTGTGTGTGTGTGTGTGGCATTGGTCCTTTTCTTGGAGTGCTTACCTCATGTAAATGAAGTACCGACCTGTCCCAACAGACTTTGGTTGGGAATAAGAAATTAACTTGAAAAGAGAATAAAATAACAACGTGGAAAGAAAAATACAACATACAGAAAGTATAAGACAAAAACTTAAATATTTATCAGGATAACAGTACTGTAGTATTTTTAAAATACTTTTTGTTTCTCCTTTAGTGATATAATCAATGATACAAATATATATTTTGTTTTGGCCAAAATTAGCTTTTGAGCAATGTGTAATTTTCAGTAATAGGCCTAATGTTTGGATATCTGTGTTGAATGGTGGATCTTTTTCTTTTCCGAGACAGAGTCTCGCTGTGTCGCCCAGCCTGGAGTGCAGTGGCGTGATCTCGGCTCACTGCAACTTCCACCTCCCGGGTTCAAGCAATCCTCCCTGCTCAGCCTCCTGAGTAGCTGGGATTACAGGCGCCCACCACCACACCTGGCTAATTTTTAAATATTTTTTCATAGAGACGGAGTTTCACCATGTTGGCCAGGCTGGTCTTGAACTCCTGACCTCAGGTGATTCGCCCACCTTGGCCTACTAAACTTCTGGGATTGCAGGCATGAGCCACCGTGCCCGGCCTGAATGATGGATCTTTTACTAATTTGCTGTGTGATTAAGAACAAGTTGATAACCTCTCTGGATGACTTTACTCAAGTAATCTTTACTCAAAGATTACTTTGTCCATCTTTCATTTTTACTTTGTTATTTAACAAATGCTTCCATTGCACCACTATGTGCCAGACACTCTTCTAGGTGTTTTGCAGATATTAACTAGTTAATCCTCAGTACTATCCTATGGGAAAGGTATCATTCATTATCCTTACTGTATATGTATAAGAAAACTGAGAAACAAAGAAGGGTCAAAAATTCATCCAAGGTCACACAGATAGTAAGTAACAAAATCAGGATTAGAATACCGACTGTCTGGCTTCAGATTCCATTATATTGACCTCCATATTATGTTATGCTGGACTAAATGACATTTACACGTCAATAATTTATTGTGTGTAAAACACCTGGACAGTCCCAGCCATACTACTTCCCTGTACTTCTAAAATCTCTTTATCTTTTTGTCTCCTGAATTTTCATTTGGAAATCTAATTGAGAAAATTATCAAATGTAGTCACTCACTGGACCCCACAATTAGCTGAAAGCTGGGGATATTTTCAGACCTTGAAAAACGTGAACTTTAATGGGAGGTCCGTTAGGATAAGCTAATTTGGACATAGAAAGAGAGCGTAGTCTGCCAGGATCTATGAGATGACCCTAATTGATGGACAGCCAACTGAGCTCTGGGATGATGGCACCTTCTGTTGAGATGATGATGATGATTATTATTTTTAATGACACTAATACATAACAAGTACCAATCAGGTGCTAGATACTGTGATATATATATATGTGCTAGACACTGTGATATACATATATATATATATACTTGTTACATATTAGTATACTGTATATATACATATATATACACACACACATACAAACACACAGAACAGTGCATTTTTCCAAAACTTGGTCATATATTCATATATACGTGTGTGTGTGTGTGTGTGTGTGTGTGTGTCATCTAATACTCATAACAACCTTCTGAAGAAGTGAAGCTTAAAATTTGATTCCGTGACTTGCCTGGAGTAATGCTACTAGTTAAGTTGCAAAACTGAGACTACAATTCAGGTTTGTCTTACTACAGAGCTTAAACTCTTAACCAGTCTGTCATATCCAATTACTACTTTATAAAAATAGGCAAACTGGTAGAATTCCAGCTAAGGTTAGACTCACTGTTATCTATCCAGTGAAAACTTTAGGCGTGGTGAACCGAATAAAGAAAAATGGCCTGAGAGAGGAGCCACCTGGAAGGCGACTGCCTTGTGTAAGTGGACCAAAACCTAGGGAAGAAGGCTTTGGAAATTTCTGCACCCTGGGGGCCGAGGACCAAGGGCAGAAGGCCTTGTGATGCTCCTGAATGGAAGCACCACGGAACATGGCTAATGACAGGAAGCTGCAGTCTATGAAACTTAGTAGATTTTGGAAGCATAGCAAATGCCCCCATTCTTCGGAGCTAAACAAACTCAAATCTTAGAGAAGTTTGGTGTAGGGTTCAGTTAAAAGATGAATGAGTACGGCCAGGCGCGGTGGCTTACGCCTGTAATCCCAACACTTTGAGAGGCCGAGGCAGGCAGATCACAAGGTTAAGAGATTGAGACAATCCTGGCCAACATGGTGAAACCCTAGTTCTACTAAAAATACAAAAATTAGCTGGGCGTGGTGGCGCACGCCTGTACTCTCAGGTACTCAGGAGGCTGAGGCAGGAGGATCACCTGAACCCAGGAGGCAGAGGCTGCAGTGGGCCGAGATCATGCCATTGCACTCCAGCCTGGTGACAGAGCGCGACTCAGTCTCAAAAAAAAAAAAAAAAAAAAAAAAGATGAATGAGTAAATCTCATTCACATGACTGGATCCAAGAGATGAATTACTGAAGCGGTCTTGAGAGGACAATTCTCAACTCATTTATGTTTTAATTAAGACCAAGAGAAACGAATCCCTTTAAGAGTTCTTGTGATTATTTAAATCCCTCATCTTTGCATCCATGAAATTGAGTGCAGGAGAATGACTTGAAAAATAAAGAGATTTGTTCCTTTGTTTCTGAAAAGAAAAGGTAGGAGTAGGGAGAAAGTGGAAAAGAGAAAGCTAAACGGGAAGAGTTGGGGAGGAAAGACAAGAGGCAGAGAACAATCCAAGTAGAAGGAAAGCTGGTGATTGGTCAAGAGGCCAATGGGTTACTTCTCATGCACCTGCAGGAGAGAGAAAGAAAAGGTGGTCCAAGAACAAAAATAGACGCTGGGAATTACTTTTGTATGCCTGGACACCTCCTCCATCCCAAAACTGATGGTGACTTACCAGTGGTCCCTGGGCATGGTGGGTGAAGGCTGAAGTGGGGGACACATAGCAACTGAAGATGGGGAAGGCCCATTTATCCCTACCATAGCGGTTTCCCTTTGTCACAAATGAGGATTTCAAGTTAAAATATAGAATCATGAGAGTTTGCATCCAGCTATTCATCATGTTAAAGAGATAGTTTATGTCATGTAAAATACAACAGTGCATTTTTCCAAAATCAGGTCATCATCATACACATACAAATCTTACGTAAAGATAAGCACTGTAAACAAATGTTGAATTCTAGTGAAACACTTCAGCAGGCACATCCTTAGGAGTGAAGTGTGCTGATGCCTGCAACTTACTTATAAGTGCATCAAAACAATAAGATGGAGTGATGGGTGAATAGAGGGGTGGATAGTTGGATAGATACGTGACAAAACAAGCACAGTACACTGTTATTCATAGAGTCGAGGTGGTTTGTGTATGGGTGCTCACAATTTTTTAGCTTTTTTGTATGTTCACAAAAATGTATAATAAAATGTTGGGAAAAAATCTTACTAGAGATAAGAGGTTATTTAAAAAGACGGCACCCAGACACAACATAACCGACCTTTTTTGATTATGCCATTAAAAATAAAAAGGCTCACTGAATACAGAGTGTTTTCTTTTATCTTTACCTATTTCTTTTGTCTTGCCTGCCTTTTTCTCTTGGCAGACTAGCATAACACAAATATTGGTACTTGGTAAAGGCGTGTTTTATTACTACGCTTAAAACTTAGGGGAAAATATACTATGCTGTTGTTCTTGTGGAATATGTTAACTAGAGAAATCCAACTGTGATTGTCAACTAGGAATATCCTGTTTGGTTATATGTAAAAATGCATTTTTTCACTACAGCATTTGTTAACTAGTTAATAAATAGCCATGAAATATTAATATATTGTCTATGAAGAATTTTAGTTTAGTTTAGATTTTCGTTCCCTGCTAGCAATGAGGTAAAATAGAAAATACACTAATATCCAGAAGTGACTGCACTTGTTAGGTGGCACTGTTACTCATTCTATCTTAAAGCATAACACATTTGTGTGGACCCTATGCATATGTTCCTGTGTGTTTAAATTTTAAATCACTCTTTGTAACTGCAGCTGATGTTCTGGAGTGATTGAGAGTTTTCAGAAGTAAAGAGGAGGAGATAATTTTTAACCTATTTTTCTCATTCCCACCAAAAAATAAAATAAAATAAAAAACCTTGCAAAATACTGTTAACCCATGATTGTCTAAGATTTCACCTAAATTAACTCATACTTTCATAGTTGATTCTTTATTTTCAAATTACCTACAAATGTAAAGTGACTCTATGTCTTTTTCACCTATGTCATGCTTATCCAGAGCATTATAAGTAAGATATATCTATAAATAGCAAAAACATTGCCAGTAATGCATTAAAACTTATCTGATGAATGTATTTTAAAGTGTTATGTTTATTTATGTTCAATTACTCAATAAAGTTGAAAAGAAAAACTGATTGCAAAGAAACAATGGAGTTAGGATTTTTAAAGTTAGCAGCTCTATATAATGGATCTTATCTTTTTTATGGCAAAACAAGTGAATTTCAATATAAAGTATAACATGCAATAGTAAACTCTTGCTCATATTTTATATAAAAGACTAATAGTCTGGCACTTGCATCCTAAAGAAACAAGACATTTTCCAAGACTGTAAAGTATAAATACCTGAATGATCAAACGATAAGCTTCAAATTACCCATTTTTATCAAGTGAATATAATTAGTTTCTAATGAGACCCAAGAAAGTGACAAAAGTCTGATTTGAAAGTATTCTTAGATGATCTTAGGATTCCTGTATTACTTAAACATCAGACATGTAAACTGATCTGCTTAAACAATGATTACTCTGTTCAAACTTCAACTACTAAACAGCTTTAAAATGCTAGAAATTAAAAACCCTTTGCAGAATATCCAGACTATGTTTTAATAATAATAATAATAATAACACGCTAGCACATAGGCAGTGTGGGCTTTTGAAAAGTCCTTTGTCACTAAGTCAAGCCTCTTTCCTGAAAGATAAAAATAATGGGTTCAGTATTAGAAAGCTGAGCTATCTAAAGAAAACAATATAGTAACATAATTGATATATACTGAATTGCTTACTATTTTTAAACAAGTTATTCACTAAGTAAAACTGTTTTTCCCTTCTTTTTGAAAAGCATTAAAACCTTGAGTGTATTTAGTTAGATAAAGGGAACAAAAACTATATTTAAATCACTTTTAAAAATACCACGTTTTCATTTGTACTTAGAAAAACACAAAGGAAAAAAGTTGGGAGTTATCTCAAGGGTAGTGAGAATAACAATAAGCAGAAAGTAACAATAAGCAGAAAGAAAAGATAACATAAAATAGCACGTTCTTGCTGAAAGCACACAATGAAAAACATATTCAATTATACAAATGATGAGAAACACAACTTACCTGCTCTGACAAAGGTATTTGTTGGGTCACAGGATAAGGGAAGGGGTAAAGCTGCATATGTTCCTCTGATTGAGGAACATATCAGAGCTAAGAATCTCAAGCAAAAACCCCAGAATGTTAGAAAGGTGTGTTTCAAAACCTACCTTCCTCCCAGATGGTGGTCATACCTCCGAAGCCCTACCTTCGATAATCACACTTAAATCACTTGACTAGCAGAAACCCACATACTACCTTCACACTATTGAAAGTAAAATTCCAGAAGCCATTGTGCCTATTAATGATTACAGTCTGTTCTCCGGGGAGGATTGATGATCCATGCCACCTTCTCAGGATGGCACAATTACCCTGAGATGAACCGTGCCGCCTGTCCCAAAAAGTTCTCTTTAGTACGGACTTCTACTCCAGAGTGACCAGACACAAACATAGCCGAAGTTGTACCGAAGCTTCATTTAATCACTGAATTGAACATGCATGCTTTTAATAAAAGCTGTACAGAGTTATTACTGATTGTATCTCCTGAGCTTCTTTGCAATCTGAGAGGTTTTTGACACATCACACCAGGACTAAACTTCCCTGAAAGGATTTCTAACCTGAAAGAGACAGACAGGGGTTTCAAAGAAGAAACAAACACATATGCTACATCTCGGCTGCGTTTTAAAATGACTCTCCCAGAACAGCATCCTCCCTCCCTTTTAGTAAACACAGGCTTGTATACATTAAAATAAAGAGGGTATATAAATTAACAAGTCAATGCTCTTCTGTATCAAAAAACAGTCTCCCAACCCATGACAGGCTCTCCATTTCCCCAAACACATTTGGGGTAGAGGCATTGGAAAAAAGCAAAAATGTGAACCAAAGGAAAGAAATGTTGTAACCTAGGAGAATGTTCTTTGCTAGGCATTCACAGTTAAGGTAGCAGGGTGTGCGTGCACATACACACATACACACACACACACACACGATGCCACTTTTGTTCCAGTGCGAGATAGCTTCACGGGTGCCGGGCATGGTGACATACAATGGATATCAAAACCACACAGTCAGTCTTAGCAAATTAGGTAAATTAGAGATCATTTGATGGTATTCTATTGTTGCTATTGTAATCACAGTAATTTTCCCTGGTAATGGTGCTTCGTGATGAAGTGCTGTTCTCATAGGATAATTGTGAAAGATACCGAAAGATTCAGGGATGCAGCATCTGGTTTTAAAAGCTCTTCAGATTCAAATTGGCATTTTACTTTATCTTGAAAATTTATTAGAGATTCAGATCATGCCGGCTTAAATGGAAAGGTGAAAGCAGGGTAATTTCAATCTATGAATTATTCAATCTCAGCCTGGTGAAATTGCCATCCATGAACTGATGCTCTGACAGTCCCTTCGCAGAGCCTCCATTACGCTTGTCATTTTTATTTCTTTATCTACGATCTCTTCCTCAGTTACCGAGCTTGTCCCTTAGGGCTCAGCTTCACAAACCAAGTATTTCAAATTGGCAATAACCTAAATGTGCCGCTGTTTCGAATCGCTGTCTCCACAGGCTGTCTTTTTTTGTTTTTTCCAAATCATTAAAAATCACATCCATGATGATATTTGTTAGGCTCTTCGATTAGATGAATTAAAACACACACATACACACACACACACACACACACACACACACACACACACAAGGGCATCACTGGGAAGAAGAGTTATGTTCCGCTAACATCACAAGAGAAGAGAAAGTGATGCTTTCTGCTTCCTTCTTTGTTGTCAGCATGACCCATCCTAGCTGCATAGCATCACGCAGAAAGGAGCCAGGGCTAAAGGCGGCTTGCCTGGCACCCTGATTTCCAGCCAGAGTTGATGAGGACTGCATGGCAGGCAGGCTAATCCAGACAACTGTATACTTAGCGAGCACGATTATTTAGGAAAATAAGAAAAAGCCGTTGGATGACCGAAATTAGACTGTCATTCTCCCGGGCTCCACCTGCACACAGACTGCAGTCGCAACGATTCTCCACTTGATGGCTGGTTGTGTCACTGCTAGTCGACAGCTGTCCCGCATCCAGAGAGGACTGGGAGTGATTTAGGTCAGGGAGTCTGGTTTCTCCTTTACACCGTGCTCTAACTGAGGAGTGGGGATCTGCGCCAGCCCCGTGACCAGCCTTAAATGTGAGCTGGGGAGTCACACAGCATCAGTGCGGTGAGTCGCTCGCACAGGCCCCAGCCAGACAAACCATGGCAAGCATCCTCTCCTTTGTCCTAGCCTTTATTCCTGCAGGTAGAGCAGCGTGGCATAAGAAGCCTCCAAACTATTCACACACATGGTGGGAGACCAGCCGTGCTCCATCAGAGGCGGTTTGGTTACAAGTCTCCGAGCAGTACCTGCTCAGCTGAAAATTCACGCTGCCAAGTTAGAAGCCATCGTGTACATTCAGAATGCATCTCTGCTCCTGGCTAAACAAAGGTAAATACTCCTCATGTAAGACATGCTAAGTAGTAGCAGGAGAAGAAAACTTTAAAACTCTGTTGCTTTGTGCCTAGTTGTCTGCTTCTGCTTTGCTGCATTGCGACTGGGAAACTGCAGGAGCTGGAGCTGGCAGTTGCGATAATGCAGAAAGCAGCAGCTCTGACACAGCAGTCAGCTGACTTGTGGGGTGTTATCATTCAATGTCCTCTGCAGAATCAGACCAGTTTCTAAGGTGGCACCAGACAGATGACCTTCAATAGAAAGAGAGGCTTAAGGAGTGCAGTTTTTCTCCATCCACACCTGGCAGGGACATCTTACATTGCTTTTCTCTCAAGCAGAGTTTTTAACTCATAGCCTTTAGGACTTAACTATTTCTGTCCTGCTTGCTAAGATGGCAGGTAATTCTTAGGGTGATCACCCCAATGTGAGCATAAGTTAAAGCCATCGCTGCCCCTCTCACTTTGGCTGGTTTCAGCGTTGTGAGAATGATTGCGGGAGAATTCCTGCCCACATTTTGGTTTGAAAAACACACTTCTTTTTTAACAGGTAGAAATGGCCTTAAGCTACTTGTATGCTGTAATGAACTAGTCAATTGTACCTAACGGAATGGCAAGAGCAAGAAGGAAAACTTGAAGGTAAATTAGTTCAGCACTAGCCTTAAATCATGGTCCAGTTGCTGTAAGGCAGTGTGCATGCTCTATCGTGAAACGCAGGTTGTACAACCCAATTAATCTGACAATGGAGCAAAAGCCTTATATGGTATTACCCCAGTGGTTTGAGGAATTGCTAAAATAAGAAGGCAGTCATTACCAGACATTTGTTTAATGACTGTAATCATACTGAATTAATTTAACTTGCTGCGATGTTTAACAGAAAGTCAATTATAAATTTGTGCTAAAAAGAATAACAATACCAGTATTTGCATAGCACCTTCCTCTGAGGAGACACCCTCAGAAGATTACCTCATAGCCTCAACATTTACGGAGAACTCAGAATGTGCTAAGTGCTCTACAGAACCATCCGTGACCAGCCTCTCTGAGGACAGGTGCTTATGTTTCTAAGCAAGAATGATATACACCATCTTGTATGAAAGCGTACGAGGAACGCCACCCTGACCTGTGCTACTCACTTTGTAAGGGATTTCCATGATTTTTCCCACTTCTGCCATATAGATTGTATTTTTCTGATTGTATCTCATTTGGTTCTTTTGATATGAATGACAATGTGAACTTTGACATGAAAAAGTTTCTAGACAGCAGAGAGGTTAAAACTAGAAGAAAGAGCATCATCCCTATAATGACAGCATTACAAAGAGTATTAAGTGATATTTAAATAAGGGACCAACTCCACTTTTAGGGTGAGCTGCAGACCCATGCTCAGAAGTGCCAAATACAGGCTTCTCTTCTTGCACCTTTTCCTACACTCAATAGTAGAATCCAATAGTCTCATAAACTTACCTTTCTAACCCCTTTCAAAACCTGCTATGAGGAGATGAGCCCCAAATGATACAAATCACCAGTAAGTTTTACTGTAACTCCTTAGAGGCACTTCTATTTTTGAAGAAAATAAAGCTTCTGGAAAAGGTGTGGCCATCTAACTGTGAAATTTCAAGTATCAATTCTCAAGGTAGGAAATCATTTCTGAGGGGTGAGGAGCTTTTCTAGGGAGGCCACTTCTGCTTCATCATATGGCAGGCTCGGTGCCCATCTCCCAATGCTCATAGGGAGTATTCAGCTGGGAAGCCCCTATAGCCAATTTGTGCCATGAACGTTGGTGATCAGTCTGGGTCCTTGGGGCAGGAGAGACTCCAACAGCGTCTCACCCTCCTCGAGGGCATCCCATTTTTGCTCGAGAGTTTTCTAAGGTCCTTGCTCACCAAGAAGTAGCTCAAGCTTTGGTATTTTTTGAAAACTCTCCCAGGTGCCATATTCTACCATATACCCAAGATTAAGAACCACTGATGAAATAATGTCATGTGTTATTTTTTTGCACCTGTGAATTTGTGCTTGGAAATTCAAATACACTTGTATGTTATAGCATGAGGATGAAGAAATGAAAATGAGCCCTTAAATTTATCTATTCTTTACTGTTAAAATTCTTTACTAATCAATGATCTGGCACAGTGGCTCACGCCTGTAATCCCAGCACTTTGGGAGGCCGAGACGGGTGGATCACCTGAGGTCAGGAGTTCAAGACCAGCCTGGCTAACATGGCGAAACCCCTTCTTTACTAAAAATACAAAAATTAGCCAGGCGTGGTGGTGGGCTCCTGTAATCCCAGCTACTTGGGAGGCTGAGGCAGGAGAATCGCTTGATCCAGGGAGGTAAAAGTTGCCATGAGCCAAGATCATGCCATTGCGCTTCAGCCTGGGTGACAAGAGTAAAACTCCATCTCAAAAAAAATAAAATAAAATAAAATAAAATAAAATAAAATTCTGTACTAATCAATAAAAAGAAAATAATTTTAATAGAGAAAACCTATATAGCTGTGATTGACCCATATGTGGGGACAGTCTAGCCACATGTAGTAGGTACACTCTCCCACAGCTTCTTCTTGTCTTACAGCACTCACTGCCTGCCTGTGTCATAATGTTTTGTTCACCTCGTGTCCTCCTCTGTGAATTTGGGAGTTCTTTGAAGATGGGGTATGACATTTATCTCACTGGCCCCAGTGCCTTCAGCCGGCCTGGCAAGTGGCAGGTCTCCACAGTATTCATTACAGGAATGAGGCAATGTAAAGTCACCTTCCTGCGGACGCAGTGGCTCATGCCTATAATCCCAGCACTTTGGGAGGCCGAGGCAGGCAGATCACCTGAGGTCAGGAGTTGGAAACCAGCCTGACCAACATGGAGAAAACCCGTCTCTACTAAAGTCATCTTCCTATTAGACAAGAAAGTTTAGAGACATCCAACTCTCCAACATGAGAACATAAAAGTTTTTCTTTCATTGTAGATTATCTTGAAATCACATGCTTCCCCATAAGGGAGAGAATGTTATTTTTCAACTATAAACATTGACCTAAAGACTATATAGCAAATAATTTTTTAAAAAAAGGAGGGAGGTGGAAAAATGGATAACATGCTTTGTGAAAGAAAGTCAATCAAAACTCTATATCCCTAATAAATTTCCGTTAATTTTAGATATTTATTCAGAAGAAAAAGGTAAACATTTTCTTTTCCTTTTGCACTTTGAGAGAGAGTCCAATGAGGAGAGTGGCTCTTAATTCCTTTGCTAGAAATCTCCCCTCTTCAGTACCGAGGAAGGAAAACATTCTCTTCCTAAAGATTTTTTTTTTTTTTTTTTGCCATACACTCTCTAGCACTCTTGAGAAGTCTGTGGATTACTTTTCAATAATACTTTTATATGCATATGCAATACAATAAATAGGATTACACAGGAAACTAATTATATTAAATACCCTCACATTTGCCTTAGAAAATCAAAATACTTCCAAAGTGAAATCACAAAGTGACTTTGATTGTCTCTGTTCCAACTATTACCCAATAAGGAAGCAAGTTAAAGAAAAGCCTAGACAAGATTAGGGGGTGGGAAGGGGAATAGATAACTGTATGTAATGAATTTCATTAAACTTAAGATTGAATGTTTCTTCTTAAAAGTAACCTTTTTAGTTACTAGCAGATTCCCCAACTTCACATTTAAAAAGAAATACTATGGGCCCACCATGGTGGCTCACACCTGTAATCCCAGCACTTTGGGAGGCCAAGGTGGGTGGATCATTTGAGATCAGGAGTTCATGACCAGCCTGGCCAACATGGTGAAACGCTGTCACTACTAAAAATATGAAAATTAACCAGGCATGGTGGCTCACGCCTATAATCCCAGCTACTTGGGAGGCAGAGGCTGGAGAATCGCTTGAACCCAGGAGGTGGAGGTTGCAGTGAGCCAAGATCGTGCCACTGCACTGCAGCATGGGCGACAGAGAGAGTCTCCATCTCAAAAAGAAGAAAAAAAAATACTATGTTGGCTTTCCCTGATTAATTCACATGACATAAACCCTTCCTCAGGTGCCTTGAAAAAAAAATTAAGTAAAAGCAATTGATTCTTTCAACTTTCTTGTTTTGCAGTTGAGGAAGGAAACTGAAGCTCAAAATAGTTGAGTCATGCTACAGCGTCATATAAGAGGCAGAAAAGCCCAAGGCCCTGTGTCCTAAACCTACATTAGACTCTCTCCATTACATATTAACAGACAGGGGTGTGCTGGAGCCAGGTGGTGAGAGAGACAATTTTTAAATATTCAGGAATTTTGCAAGCTGGGTACTAAACCATTGGCAGCTTGAAATCAACCATAGAGGGAGTATTTGCACCACAAAAATTGGCAAACATTACAATTCAAGATTGTTGCTTTTTAAAACAGCTGGGCCAGGAGCAGTGGTTCATGCCTGTAAATCTAGCACTTTTGAGTGGCCAAGGCAGGAGGATCACTTGAGTCCAGGGATTCAAGACCAGCCTGGGCAACCTAGTGAGACTGTATAGAAAGATATCCAAAGTAGGCTGGGTGCAGGGGTTCATGCCTGTAATCCCAGCACTTTGGGAGGCCAAGGCAAGTGGATCACCCGAGGTCAGGAGTTCAAGAGTAGCCTGGCCAACATGGTGAGACCCCGTCTCTACTAAAAATACAAAAATTAGCCAGGCATGGTGGTGTACGCCTGTAGTCCCAGCTACTTGGGAGGCTGAGGCAGGAGAATCACTTAAACCCAGGGGGCCGAGGTGGCAACGAGCTGAGATTCCGCCACTGCACTGCAGCCTGGGCAATAGAGTGAGACTCAGTCTCAAAAAAAAAAAAAAAAGTGAACAGAAAAATATACAAAGATATTAAAATTTTTTTTTAATTAGCAAAGTATGGTGGCATATGCCTGTAGTCACAGCTACTTGGGAGGCTGACGCTGTATCTCTCGATCCAGCAGTTTGAAGCTGCAGGCTGCAATGAGCCATGATGGCACCTACTGCACTTCATCCTGGATGACAGAGCAAGACCTTGTCTCTAAAACAAAACAAAAAAACAAAAAGCAGAAAGAAAAGAACATTGGTTTATATGTTCTAATATATTTAATTATGCCAGTTTGTTTCATGTGTTCATTTATTTCAATCCCCAAATCCAAAATGCTTAAAAATAAAAATCCCAATGGTTAAGCCTAAAGCTCTTGGGTCAGTTGGCCTATGTTTGAGTCCTGCCTATACCACTGATTATCTGCGTGACCTTGGACAAGTTGATCCCCTTCTCTGGGACTCATCTTCCTCTTGTGTCACACAGGGTTGATAATGTGTGCTTCTTAGATAGTTATGTACACTACACGAAGTGGCGCATTTAAACCACTTAATAGCATGGATCCTCACACAGGCACGCCTCTCCTGGCCGTTAGCTATGGTTATTTTCCTCTTGTTTCTCCTCCTTCTTCTTTCTCCTTTTCAATTGTTCATCACGGTAGGTTGACATTATTTGGACTGATATTGAAAAAAGGCATTTTAAAGAGATTATGAACAACAAACAAACAAACACACAAAAACACCATATACGACCAACGTGGGATTCTAGAGAATGGAGATTTATCCTGTTGTTCCTGCCTCTTATGGTGCATGGATATTTAAAGGGCTAGTGCTATTTCTGTATAAATTCTGTAATCATAGCATCACAATTCAACAGGGTTATTATCGATAGGCATAGTTTCAGCATGATTTTAGAGATTTTAGAGAAACCAGATTAAAACCATGTACTGTATTAAGGGTCGCTGTATCCAAAATGTACAATCAAGCCTCTTACCCTTACAGGTAACATAGCTTTATTCTTGACTATGTTTTTACTTGCAGAACCTAACGTCAATCTGTACACCTGCTGAGACATACTGTCTTTTTCAGAGCTAAGAGCTCCTCTGTTAATGAGATTAAGCTTTGGGGGAAGAGGCTTTGCCTAAAGTCCCCAGAGGACTCAGTCCACAAAGGCCAAGGAGTTGGAATGTCATATCGGCCCTGTCAGTGGGCCACGAGCCAGGGAGACATCTCCCCTTTGCTTTTGCTGTTGGCCTTGGCTTGCCCACGGAATGGGTCCCACAGATTCTCTGCCGCCAGAGTGTTATGGAAAGCAAGACCACTACCCCAGGGAGAGGGAAGTGAAGCAGCTGAGGAGAGGTGGTGCAGAAGCCCTCTAACTTCCACCCATCCCAGCCCAGCCACAAAAGCACAAAAAGAGAATAACGTTATCACCGTGGTACCCAAGGTTCAAATACAATCCCCTGTAAAAGAGAATACAGAGTAAAGTCAGAAACAGTTATTACAGACCCAGAGTTCCAGGCAATAAGTTCTGTAAGTTCAAAGAAAGGGAAGAGCATGCTGCTCTCCTTGCCCTATCTCCTTCTGCAGTGTGGGTCTCCTGGCCCAGCCACTTTGGGCTTGTTCATTTTCAGAGCGAAAGGTCTACTTCCAAAAATGGCATCAGATGTGACAAATGGCCGGGCTATGGCCCAGGAGACATCAGCCTTCCAGCTCCTGCAGAAAATGTGTTTGAGCCCAAATATTAATTCTGTATAACAGCAGAACTGCAAGAAGAAAAATAGAAACAATTACCATTTGCTGAGTGTCTACAATGTCCTAGGTACACATGGTATCTTAATCTTGCCAATCATATTAATACATTCAATTGTAAGTACATGGATAGGATTTTCTCCTTTTTCCCAAAGTTATTAAGATACGATTGACAAATAAAACTTTTGTATATTTAAGGTATATGACATGATGTTTTGTTTTGTTTTGGCTTTTTGAGATGGAGTTTCACTCTTGTCGTTCAGGCTGGAGTGCAATGGTGCGATCTTGGATCACCGCAACTTCCGCTTCCTGGGTTCAAGCGATTCTCCTGCCTCAGCTTCCCAAGTAGCTGGGATTACGGGTGCCCGCCACCACTCCCAGCTAAGTTTTGTATTTTTAGTAGAGATGGGGTTTCACCATGTTGGCTAGGCTGGTCTTGAACTCCTTATCTCAGGTGATCCACCGGCCTCAGCCTCCCAAAGTGCTAGGATTACAGGCATGAGCCACCGCACCCAGTCCATGATGTTTTTATATACATATACATTGTAAAATGATTGCCACAATCAAGCTAATTAACATATCTATCACCTCACATAGTTACCATTCATATAGCTTTCTGTAGCCAGAGTTCCAGGTGCATTACATGTAATAACTCGTCTAATCCCTACAACAACCCTGTAAAGGAAATATTACTATTATTCCCACAAGAACTCCAGTAGGTAGTATTATGATGCCCTTTTCAGAAAAAAAAAAAAAGCACATGGAGTGCATGCTGTTTAAATTACACATCTGGTGAATGCAGGCTGCTGGATTCAAACCCAGACGTGTCTAATCTAGATTCAAATTCAAATCTTGCCCTCTTAACCATTAATATTCAAATATGGGCATCTTTCAAATTAGTGTTTAGTTGTGATAGGCTCCAAGGGGATTGGAAGAGCCTAAAGAAAGAAGGAAAAAATAGAAATTAGACTTGGAGTCACTCAGGGGAAGGTTTAAAGTCTAAGAGTAGGTGAGTAGAGAGACTCTGTCCCATAAGAATTATCAGAAAATTGGGCTTTTTCATTAAAGTGTTCCTTAATAATATTTGAATTCGTTGGTGTGCTGGTAAATTGGCTCTCTGGGGTGGGGGTTGGAGGGAGACCTGACTTGTAGTGTTTGCCAATATCTGTGGTGTAAACACTCCCATCATGGCTGATTTCAAGGTTGCAACAGCTTAACAACCTGTTTGCAAAATTGCTGGGTATTTAACAATTAGCTCTCATAAGCCAGTAGGAGCTGGCTTCAAGACACCACAATTTGGACTCGAGTAGCAGATTATTCTGCCCTGCTCTAGAAGCCGTCCGTATCCTTTTATAATACCTATACATTCAAGGCAGATTAAAGGCAGAGTCCTCTGGTGTTTAAAGATCTGAGGTAGTCCTCTGTGTGCTTCCTGCTGTCCCTCCCAAACTGGGTGCTTTTACTTCTTGTATTTAATGGCAATATTTTTAGTTTGTTGTTCTTGATTTTAAAAGGAAGTTGAGATGTTTATGTTTCTCTTCCCTTGACCATCAAATAAATCTAACACATGTGGGTGGCTTTGTAAGTGGAGTGGCCTTTGATTGACTGGGTAAAAGGTTTCCTCACCCTTGGGAAGTGGACCAGTCTTTAGGAGACCTAAGGCACCTGCAGGTGTATGTTTATGTGTGCATGTGAATACACATGCATGCATCCAACAATATTTACTGCTATCCCTGTATAAGCCAGGAGTGTGTATGAACACATAGCACTCACCATTTTGGATTTGCACCTGTTCCTAAGTGCTTTCCCACAATATTTTGAGGCCCCAACATCCATGGAAGTCCCTCTGTAAGCACATGATTACCATGAGGTCATGATATGAATTCAGACCTAACAAATTAAATGGCAAATTAAATACTTTGAGAAACCATGTAACTCTAAGGATAATCACCATTTTCTGTGTAATTTTTTTTTTTTTTAGCTCTTTGGGGCAGCGAATTTGTAAAGCACATATAACTAAATGAATAATTACATAGCAAGGGGCTGAAAGGTAACTGCAAAATAATTGCATGCTATATGATCCCTCCATGAAAACATGTTTAATAGAATATTCCCCTAAAGTGGTTCTTTTACCTATGGCACACTTAAAGGTTGTTCTTCCAAAAAAAAAAAAAAAAATTCTGTTTAATTCTAAGCTATAACTCCTTTGAAGAATATTTGGTAAAACACAAAAAGTGTAGGCTCTACGTGTACACTAAAAAGCTAAGTATGAAGCTTGGATTTTTTTCTACATTATGTAAACACTATAAGCTTTTCGAAGTTGATATCAAATGCAGTCTATTTTTGGAAAAACACAGTGATGCAGGGTTTTTATTTGCTTAACATAGGGCTCTTTCTAGCATCTGGATGTGCTTCCAAAGTGTTTTCCAAGTCCAAGTGTTGCTAACTTCTTATTGCATGTTATTTTATTTATTTATTTTTATTTTTATTTTTGAGACAGAGCCTCACTCTGTTGCCTAGGCTGGAGTACAGTGGCATGATCTTGGCTCACTGCAACCTCTGCCTCCCAGGTTCAAGCGATTCTCCTGCCTCAGCCTCCCAAGCAGCTGGGATTACAAGCACGCACCACCACGTCCAGCTAATTTTTGTATTTTTAGTAGAAACAGGGTTTTGCCGTGTTGGCCAGGCTGGTCTCGAACTCCTGACCTCAAGTGATTCACCCTCCTCGGCCTCCCAAAGTGCTGGGATTACAGGTGTGAGTCATCGCATCTGGCCTATTCCATTTAATTTTAATAGCAAGTTCAATTGCATGTCTTTCTTTTTCTCTCTCCCATTCTTGCGCTCTCTCTCTCTCTCCTCACTTCAGGAATAGAAACTAATGTAGGTCAGAGATAAAACTAAGTAAGTGTGTGTATGTGGCATGGGGAAGAGATCTTTGTGCTAGGAATTAGTAGACATTGGGCAAAGCAGTTACCTTTCCTATCTTATAGTTTTAAGCTGGGAATGTAAACATTTTGTGAGTACTGCACACAAAGGCATAATGCATGTGAATGTGCTTTTAAAAGTTTGAAGTGCTATTGAAAAATACACCCACAAATGTAATTGAATTCTCTAACATTTGGAGTAATTCTATTGATCTAAAATGATGTAGTTGCATAGTGCTACTCACTCTCCATCCCCACGGCTCCTGGACCCCACCTCTCATTCCATTCCTCTCCTCTCTTTAGTGATTTTTTATTCTAATCATGTTCTGTAAATGGTCAGGAGCCAAAAGCTGCAAAAAGTCAAATAAGTATCTGGTGAAGAAATTATCCTTTGTGCCATAACATGATACTAAGTTAATTACTGTTTCGCTTCTACCTTTAAGAAAGTTGAGGATTTTTCCTTGAAGAATATTGCTTGCTTCAATGACTGCATACAGAAGTGGCCTAAGAGTTAAAATTACCAAGTATCAGAACTTTCCAACACCACCAGTGTTCTTAATATCTTCTAGATGATGAAGTTTAGAAATATAATTATATTACATTTGCAATAGATGCTTAAGGCTTTCCATGCCTTTGTGAAATTATTTGCTTCTAAAGTGTTTTGCCAAAGTGAGTCAGATTTTTTTCCCGTTCTCAGAGGATGTGGTGCTGGAGAATGACAATCCCAGGGTAGATGCAGACTGACAGTGGAATTTCTTTCCTTGGATCCTTCCTGTCAATAGTGCTTACTATGCTGATAATTTTTTTTTCCTTTAAGCTCTGTTGGACTTGAATATGCTGATAATTCAAAATGGAACCAGCCACTTTTCATTCATTTTATCACTCAACACACCACTGTTTCCATGATAAGTTAAATACTGTTATAGCCACCAAAATTGTTTCCTAAGTATCAAAAAGCAGAAGCAGTCAGCCTTCTTGTGTTAAGACTAATGTAATGAGAAAACCAGTAGAAAGCCAATAAAACTATACAGAGTTTAGGTTCGCAGTGTCATTGGGAATTAAAAGTTATCTTGATTTAGTAGTATGAGAGCACATTTGTGAAAACTAGACTTAACAGATTTATGAATGCTTTCTAGATCCATGTCAGATAAATGAGCAGCCCTTAAAATACAATAATACAATCTGTAAACTTCTTTGACTTTTAAAGATAGCTGCCACTGAGGAGGGGCTTGTATTTTGCAGATGCTGGGAAATACAGGAGGTCAGGAGTTCGTGAACAGCTGGCCAACATAGTGAAACCCCATCTCTACTAAAAATACAAAAATTAGCCGGGCGTGGTGGCGCACATCTATATCCCAGCTACTCGGGAAGCTGAGGCAAGAGAATCGCTTGAACCTGGGAGGCAGAGGTTGCAGCGAGCGAGATTGCGCCACTGTACTCCAGCCTGGGCGACAGAGCGAGTCTCTGTCTCAAAAAAAAAAAAAAACTATGTAAGCTTTCCCTGATTAATTCACATAACATAAACCGTTCCTCAGGTGCCTTGAAAAAAAGAGTAAATGAAAACAATTGATTCTTTCAACTTTCTTGTTTTGCAGTTGAGGAAGGAAATTGAAGCTCAAAATGGTTGAGTCATGCTACAGCATCACGTAAGTAAAGGGGCAGGAGAGAGCCCAAGGCCACCTGTCCTGGAAGCTGAAGGTGTGGATGGGAAGTAAGGAGGTGGAGACAGCCTAGGTTAAATATTCTTTTAAGAAGTGTGATTAACAAGGACTCATTAGAAGCAGTAGTTTACAAAGTGCACATTTCCACAAATGAAGTTTTGTGGGGGTTATTTATTGGGGTGGAAACTTTCTGAATAAATTTAATTGCTGGCTGGGTGCGGTGGCTCACGCCTGTAATCCTAGAACTTTGGGAGGCCGAGGCGGGTGGATCACGAGGTCAGGAGATCGAGACCATCCTGGCTAACACGGTGAAACCCCGTCTCTACTAAAAATACAAAAACTTAGCCAGGCGTAGTGGCGGGCGCCTGTAGTCCCAGCTACTCAGGAGGCTGAGGCAGAAGAATGGCGTGAACCTGGGAGGCGGAGCTTGCAGTGAGCCGAGATCGCACCACTGCACTCCAGCCTGGGCGACAGAGCGAAAGTCTGTCTCAAAAAAAAAAAAAAAAAAAAATTTAATTGCTGAGGAAAAAAGAATAGGCAGAATGTGATAAGTTGAAGATATGGGAGCTTGAAGGGTCAGTTGATGGAGTTCCTGAGGAAACATGAGATGGGGCCAAGAGCAGGTTGAGAGAGTTGGCTTTGAGCGTCCTTCTTATCCTCTGAGACTAAGGCAAGGGACGTGTGGATGTAGGAAGAAGACAGTGGTTCCTGTCTGAGTGTGGGCTCCAGAGTAAAGAGCAATGTTGCACAGATATTCTGACCAGAAAAGAGAGACTACCATCTTTCTGGACATTGATGTCATAATACTATTAGTGCAGTCCAAGATTTACTCAGCTTTTTTAGACAATAGATCACCTTTCCTTGGGAAACAACATAATATAGAGGTAAATAGCAAGGACTCTGCCATTAGGTTCAAACCGCTTTCTAGCTGGAGGACTTTGATCAAGCTACTTATAATTTTCAGTTTTCTAAAAAAATGGGGATAATAATAATATATCTACCTCAGAGAATTACTGGGAGAATTACATGAAATAACTAACAGTAAACATTCAGGAAATTTTTTTTTGAGACAGTCTCGCTGTGTTGCCCAGGCTAAAGTGCAGTGGCATAATCTCGGCTCACTGCAACCTCCGCCTCCTGGGTTCAAGCAATTCTCCCGCCTCAGCCTCCCAAGTAACTGGGACTACAGGCGAACGCCACTGCGCCCAGCTAATTTTTGTATTTTTAGTAAAGATGGGATTTCACTATGTTGGCCAGGCTGGTCTTGAACTCCTAACCTCAAGTGATCCACACTCCTTGGCCTCCCAGAGTGCTGGGATTACAGGCGTGAGCCACCACACCAGGCAAGAAATGTTAAATATTACTTTGTTGATATTACTCTTGTGGCAAATTAAAATGAATAAGTATTTTTATAGGGTGCTGTTGAGAAACATTTCCCCCATTCTGTGTGTGTCCAGTTACCATTTTAGACTTGGGATAAGACTTTAATTTAACCCTATTGAATTCTGCATGTTAAATTCATTTTATTATTTCACTCTCCTAAGATCATTTAGAGTGCTGACTCTATCATTCCATGTACTTGTTGTCCTCTCCAGCCTGTGTAATCTGTGAATCTGTTAAGAGCCCTGTGACAGACACTGCTAATCGCATATCTGATATCCATTTTCACTTTCTTCCTTACACATCCCTGACTTAGTTGGATTGTAGCAATGGACCCAATTTAGGTGCTTTAACTCCCAGCATCCCTTGCAGCTAGTGGTGGTCATGTGATACAGTTCTGGCCAATGAGATGAAAGCAGAGTCACTGAGTAGGCTTCCAGATCAGTTTATTGAAGAGGCCAGACCCATGAGAATGAAAACCAAATTCAAAGAATGATGGAGAGGGAAAAACAAGTAGTCCAGGGCACGATGCCACTGTGGGGCTGTAGCGTCAGCCCTGTGTTGTGCACCTCCAGTCATATAACTCCTGGAGATCTGACAACAACAACTCCTATTTGATGAAGCCTCTGTCACTAGGTTTCTGTCACATTTAGCTAATCCAATTACCACCTGTTGCAGATGCCATCTACAGTCTTATCAAAATATATGGCGGGGTGGGGGTGAGGGATGAAATACTACCTACTAGGTACAGTGCACACTATTCAGATGACAGATACACTGAAAGCCTAGTCTTCACCACTACATAATATATCCATGGGCTCATGCCTATAATCCCAGCACTTTGAGAGGCCGAGGTGGGTGGATCACCTGAGGTCAGGAGTTCAAGGCCAGCCTGGCCAACATGGCGAAAAGCCATCTGTACTAAAAATACAAAAATTAGCCAGGCGTGGTGGTGCACGCCTGTAGTCCCAGATGCTCAGGAGGCTGAGGCAGAAGAATCGCTTGAACCTGGGAGGTGGAGTTTGCAGTGAGGTGAGATTGTGCCACTGTGCTCCAGCCTGGGTGACAGTGACAGAGGGAGACTCTGTCTCAGAAAAAAAAAAAAAAAAAAGTCCTAGAGCTGAGGCTCACACTCATTTTTTCACAGCCAGTGTTAATTGTAGTACGCCATATCATTAGAATAACTCATACAAACCTCCCTTTTATATTATACCTTCTCTTCAAGATCTCATTTTACTTTACCCAAATTATATTATTAACCTTTCAAATGTCCTTGGGCATTAATAGGAATTAAAGAAAGTTTTTTGTTTCTCAGGGGAATATACTTTGGCTTTGAGTATCTGAGTGCCCTGCTCATAATCAGAGATCCAGAGGGAGTAAAGAAAATACACTTAAAAGCTTTTGCAACTATAGGGGCAACAGACTGGTAAAGGGGCCCAAATTTTCCTCTGGACTCAGATGGGTCACTTTGCCCTCAACCCCATTGTTGGGATCTCACTAAGAATAACTTTTTCCCTGTTAACATTTGTCACTCTTTCTAGATGGAAAACAGTTTGTACATTTCTCTTACCACCCAGAAGTAGGACAGTCCTGGCACAAACATTTCCTTGACATTTAATAACTCCCCAACTCCCTCCAACTGCTGCAGCTGCTGCACAGCAGACGCAGGGAAAGATTAGATATGGCATTTGCACCTGGCCAGTCATAAACGGCTCCTTGGTTACATGCGAAGGTTAACAGGCCCAATTCCCTTCTCTTCTTCCACCCAGAATGCTGCAACATGAAAGAGAGCTGTAATTATTTATAAACAATAAAAACTCCTATGGAGCATATAAAATGAATGGGTTTATTTCCCTACTCAGAATGCAAGTAGACATTTTCCTGGTTGTCGACATCTTTGGGGCTATGATTAGAAATGCCTCCTCTACCCCTTGTATTTGAATGTGAGACTCTAGGTCTTGTTTGTATCAGAGTGATGGGGGCAGACTCTTCATATCTATTGTATGCTGTCTGCTACTTAGTGATTCTAACCTTTGCAAACTAAGACTCCTTCTCTTAGTAACTTTGCCTTGGTACTTTGTGGTACGTCTGCCACTAGCTGGCCTCTCTTCCCCTTGCTCCTGTTTTTCTGACCCAGCAATGATCTCAAGTGGGAGAAATGCAGCTCAGCTTGGGAAATGGGGCGGAGTTGGGGGCATTTCATTGAGTTCTCTCCTTAATCATGATTCAGTGGGTCCTGGCTGGCTCAACACAAGACGAAAATGAGTTTATAGACCTCTATAGTCAGCTGTCATCTGCTTAGCTCCAATGTGGTAATTTGAGAGCAAAACAGAAAAAAATGCAAAAACTCAAAGACTCCATGTTAGTAGATGACTTGAATGTGCTCCCTTTTTTCACAAACCCTAATGCTGTACACTTTTGCTACCAGTATGTTACATAAGCATGATTCACTCTTAGAACTGAATGACTCCTTTGACCACTTGGAGTTCAGAGGCACACAAGGCACTGTAGTTGAAACGGAAGCTTGTCATACTGGTGGCACTTTCTACTCATAGTTTCTAGGAGTTTCCAAGCTTTTCAAGTAGGAGAGCCTGTTTTTTACCCAAAAATAGTAGTTTTGTTTTCATCTCTGTTGATTAAGAACACCAAAAGTTACCACGAAAGCCGCACATTTTGTATTTATTCATCATTACAAAGCTACTTACACATGAAAAAGAGCAGTACACATATTGCAATACGTTATTCTGTCCTTCATAATACTTGATATGTAGATTCCAGGACCCCTTAATGTAACCCAGAGGGTTCCCAGGGATTCAAGGCCCAAATCAGTCACCCTTTGAAAGAAAAAATGACTCTTTTAGAAAGGATTTAAAGGGAGAGCTGTTAAAATCTTACAAAAACTTGCAGAATAAGATCCTTTGATACACCATGTTCCAAAGGACAAATGAGAAATCTAGGGAGATAGCTTTTAAATTTCTAGCAATAATTTCAGCACTTAGGCATCTGCTGTTTAGCCAACCTATGGATATTGTATTTTTTAATGGACCAATGTAATTGGATAAAATTCCTAATCAGCTCAAAATTTTTATTTTAAGTGAGTAACCCTTAGTATAATCACTGCATTAGCAATAGTGAACTACACTTGAAAATCCCTATTTAGTAAAACTACATTAAGTAAAATGCAAAAAATATGATAAGCAATCTAATTTAATTTCTATATGAGATTATTAACACATATTGTGCTATCATCTATAATTTTAAAATCATGTTTTCTCTATCTAGACCTGTAAAATCATATTCTTATAATTGGATGTGTATTCAAAGTTATTTCCAGCTTTATTTCCCCTTTTGAATTTGGGCAAGCAATAGTTCCTAAAAGAGTCTCCAGTTCACATCTTAAAACACAATGTAAAATTCTAGGGTAAATTACAGTCTAAATTACAGTCCTTTCTTCTCCAAAAAAATTGGGGGGAAAAATATACTGTATCTCATTTCCACTAATCCTCAACTGTTGGTCCTTGACTGCTTGTATTTTCTCATTGGAGTCTACTCTTCCCCATGGGATTATATTTGGTTTGTAATGTTTTCACTGGGTGAGAAGAAATGAGAGGATCAGCCTCACACCTAAGCCAAACTACTCCCTGGATAATCCTCTCCAGATAGCAAACACCAGGAAAGCAAAGATAAACGTCACATGGGCAACTCCAAGGATACACATCCCTAGTAGGAATACTCCAAGGCTTCCCCAGGTGCCTAGTAACAAAAACGATGTGGTCCACAAGCAGGAAAGATACACATTCCCAAGCAGAGTTTAAAGAAGTTAAATACTGACCCCCACCAAGCAGGCAGGGGACCTGATAACCTCTCCTAGTCAGGCCGCCCAGAGAGATCTGTGAAAGCCAAAGGCCAGACTACTGACATAAATTTGACTGCCCTGACAATATGCAGTTGACCTGCCGACATCTAATGGCTACACACCTATGCAGACCTTCCAGAAGGGCAAAAATCAATGCTTCACTCTCACTCCTGTTCTGAGCACAAAGTTGCAGTCTTCACATAGTGTAACACCTCCTTCCTTCACCCCAAAGACTCCAACTCCCTCTCCCCAGCGCCCACCTCTAAGCCCACTCTTCCTGGATTTGCATCCAGGTGCAAATTCATACATGTGGTGGGAATCCTTCATCCAAATGCAAATCATTTTGCAGGATCAGAATTCTTTTGCTATGGGACTGGATGGGCCAGCCTCTAGGAAAATTTGCATATTGACTGGTTATGATAGGCGCCACCATGGGTTACAGAAATGAAGGGACAAAGAGATCATTACAAAATCAAATTAACAAACAAATGAGAAACAAATATACTCTATTAACTGTCTACATTTTTTCTGAACCCGGAAGAGACTAAAATTTAGAATGCTGAAATGCATCCAACTGAAAAAGGGCAAAAAGAATTTTAATGAATTACAACACAACTTGAGATGCAGACTGTATAATTAGAGTCTGAGACTGTAACTCAGTGGAAAGCTGGCTTGATTTAGTCCCCTTCAGATGATTTGCGAGAGAAAATGACTGTATTTCAAAGTAAGAGTTCCAAATAGATTATAATTTAAGACAGTGTAGGCTGGGTGCAATGGCTCACGCCTGTAATCCCAGCACTTTGGGAGGCCGAGGCGGGCAGATCACGAGGTGAGGAGTTCGAGACCAGCCGGACCAACATGGTGAAACCCCGTCTCTACTAAAAATACAAAACTTAGCTGGGCTTGGAGGCACGCACCTGTAATCCCAGCTACTCAGGAGGCTGAGGCAAGAGGATCACTTGAACCTGGGAGGCAGAGGTTGCAGTGAACCGAGATCACGCCACCGCACTCCAGCCTGGGCGACAGAGTGAAACTCCATCTCAAAAAAAAAAAAAAAAAAAAAAAAGACAGCATAGTTATACAGAATATTCAAGCTAATATTAGAACATTTTAAAAACATTTTCAACCAAATAGTTTTAAATGACTTGCTAATATAAGACATTTTTTCTATGTTATAAACAGTGAAACCAGAAATGTTCCCCCAAATTTAGTTCCAAATATTTTTCTTTAAAAATCCCATATTACTTTGTTCTTTAAATCATCCTCCTTAATCCAAATATATTGACACTGAAAAACCAACATATCTAGAGCCAGTGACGTAGATAAATGTGAGGGCAATGAAAAAGACTGACAGGAAAAATGTCACAGCAATTCGTGAGATACATTTGCAAGTACTTTGACTGTTGAGGACACAAACTTGAGCAGTGAGAACAGAAACTCGGACAATGACCAATGTCACCTACCCTTGATCCTTGAAGTTGATTTGGATACCCTTTCCTCCACCTACCTCCAAACAGGCACGCAGATTCATATCTTCAAGAGCTTTAGGACTATACATTGGCCCTGTGTAGACCTGGGCCACCTCTTTGCACAGGCTAGAAATGGTTCAAAGCTTATCTGGAGATGTATTTCCTGAGTCAGGATTTGCAGAATACAATATGATTATCCTTAGAAACCATGGAGGGCCGGGCATGGTGGCTCATGCCTGTAATCCCAACACTTTGAGAAGCTGAAGTGGGTGGATCACCTGAGGTCGGGAGTTTAAGACCAGCCTGGCCAACATGGTGAAATCTTGTCTCTGCTAAAAATACAAAAATTAGCTGAATGTGGTGGTGCACGCCTGTAATTCCAGCTACTCAGGAGGCTAAGGCAGGAGAATCCCTTGAACCCGGGAAGCGGAGGTTGAAGTGAGCGGAGATCATGCCACTGCACTCCAGTCTGGGTGACAGAGTGAGACTCCATCACAAAAAAAAAAAAAGAAAGAAAGAAAGAAACCATGTAGGATGAATGACACCAAATCTATTTTCCTTGTTTTTAGGTCTTCCTGAGTATGACTGAAATTGCTCGCGGACAATCTTAGAATTGCTAATGTAGTATGCCGTAATGTAACTGCCTGACAGGTTCTCCTTGCCCACTACCTAGACAGAGCCAATTTATCAAGACAGAGGAATTGCAATAAAGAAAGAGTTATTCACACAGAACCAACTTCGTGGGAGACTGGAGTTTTATTATTACTCAAATTAGTCTCCCTGAGCATTTGAGCATTCGGGGATCAGGGTTTTTAGGTATAATTTGGTGGGGCACGGGTGGGAGGGAGGCAGTGAGTTGGCAGTGCTGATTGGTTAGGTCAGAGAAGCTGTCACCTTGCCCTGAGTCAGTTCCTGGGTGGGGGCCACAAGATCAGATGAGCCAATTTATCCATCTCAGTGGTGCCAGCTGATCCATCAAGCTCAAGGTCTGCAAAATATCCCAAGCACTGTTCTTAGGTTTTACCACAGTGATGTTATATCCAGGAGCAATTTGGGGAGGGTCAGACTCTTGTAGCCTCCAGCTGCCTGACTCCTAAACCATAATTTCTAATCTTTTGGCTAATTTGTTAGTCCTACAAAGGCAGTCTAGCCCCCAGGCAGGAAGGGGGTTTGTTTTGGGAAAGGACTATTATTGTCTTTGTTTTAAACTATAAACTACAAACTAAGTTCCTCCCAAAGTTGCTTCCGCCTACACCCAGGAACGAACAAGGACAGCTTGGAGGTGAAAGGCAAGATGGAGTTGGATACGTCAGATCTCTTTCACTGTCTCAGTTACAGTTTTGCGATGGGGGTTTCGATAACATTCCGTCTTGTCTCTCTAAGTAGACCGTATGTTTCTGTTTTATTTTATTTCACTTTAAGTTCCGGGATACATGTGCAGAACGTGCAGGTTTGTTACATAGGTATACATGTGCCATGGTGGTTTGCTGCACCTATCAACCCATCATCTAGGTTTTAAGCCCCACATGTATTAGGTATTTATCCTAATGCTCTCCCTCCCCTTGTTCCCTACCCCCCGACAGGCCCTGGTGTGTGATATTCCCCTCCCTGTGTCAACGTGTTCTCATTGTTCGGTTCCCACTGGTAAGTGAGAACATGCGGTGTTTGGTTTTCTGTTCCTGTGTTAGTTTGCTGAGAATGATGGTTTCCAGCTTCATCCATGTCCCTGAAAAGGACATGAACTCATTCATTTTTATAGCTGCATAGTATTCCACGGTATATATGTGCCACATTTTCTTTATCCAGCCTATTGTTGATGAGCATTTGGGTTGTTTCCAAGTCTTTGCTGTTGTAAATAGTGTTGCAGTAAACATACGTCCGCATGTGTATTTATAGTAGAATGATTTATAATCCTTTGAATATATACCCAGTAATGGGATTGCTGGGTCAAACGGTATTTCTGGTTCTAGATCCTTGAGGAATTGCCATACTGTTTTCCATAATGGTTGAACTAATTTACACTCCCACCAACGGTGTAAAAGCATTCCTATTTCTCCACAGCCTCACCAGCATCTGTTGTTTCCTGACTTTTCTTTTTTTTTTTTTTTTTTTGAGGTAGAGTCTTGCTCTGTCGCCAGGCTGGAGTGCAGTGGCGTGATCTCAGCTCACTGCAACCTCCACCTCCTAGGTTCAATCAAATCCCCTGCCTCAGCCTCCCGAGTAGCTGGGATTACTGGTGCATGCCACCACACCCAGCTAATTTTTTGTATTTTAGTAGAGACAGGGTTTCACCATGTTGGCCAGGATGGTCTCGATCTCCTGACCTTGTGATCTGCCCACCTTGGCCTCCCAAAGTGCTGGGATTACAGGCGTGAACCACTGCGCCCAGCCTGTTTCCTGACTTTTTAATAATTGCCATTCTAACTGGTGTGAGATGGTATCTCAAACAAATTCACAAGAAAAAAACAACCCCATCAAAAAATGGGCAAAGGATATGAACAGACACTTCTAAAAAGAAGACATTTATGCAGCCAACAAACGTATGACCACACATTTCTTTTCTTTTTTTTTTTTTTTTTTTGAGATAGAGTCTCACTTTGTTGCCCAGGCTGGAGTACAGTGGCGAAATCTTGGCTCATGCAACCTCTGCCCCCTGGGTTCAAGCAATTCTTCTGCCTCAGCCTCCCCAGTAGCTGGGACTACAGGCATGCACCACCATGCCCAGCTAATTTTTATATTTTTAGCAGAGACAGGGTTTCACCATGTTGGCCAGGCTGGTCTTGAGCTCCTGACCTTATGATCCACCTGCCTCAGCCTCCCAAAGTGCTGGAATTACAGGCGTGAGCCACTGCGCCCAGCCGACGGTAAGTTTCTTAAGGGAGGAAAAGTCTTCCCACCAGGCCCCTCCACCAACCAAGTGCCAGGCATTTGACCTTTGAACCATCGACCATAGCAGGAACTCTAGGCTAGATAGCCTGAGAGACTCTATTCAGAATAATTTAGTGTGATTACTGGCACATAGTGATCTCTTTCTCTCTCTTTCCTGCCTTCCTTTCCCACTTTTCTGAAACCAAAGCAGAAGTGTGCGTGTGCACACTTGAGTGAAGCTCCTCCTATTCCCATTGGACTGTAATTGTAGAACTCTTTCTTATCACCAAAGACTTGAAAGGCCTATCTTTATAAAAAGAAACGCCCACCCTTAACTGCTTAACCCTTCTCCATTCTAACAGTAAAACTTCCATTCTATGGTTGATGTCCATAGAGATAGCAGTTACATTTTTACCAACTGTGGTTTAAATAATGCCTGTCTTGGAGAATATTACATTTTTCTTTTTCCCAATCAGTCCTTCCCATTTTTTCCCATTCGATATTCAGGGTCAATATTGAGCTCAAAATTCAATTATATACCAAGGTCTACTGGCACTATTTTATGTTGTGGTCTGTTGAGAAGTTACCAAACTCAATTATCAGGCATGTAGTAAGTATTCAATGAAAGTTCTTTACCTTTTCACCCCTTAACCTTAAAGCTACCTGAAGGTTGGAGTAGTGCATACCTTGTGTTATCTACTCCACTGAGAAATCTCACAGCATTTACAAACCATTTTGTAACCACCCAACTGGTTCTCCTTGCCCACTGCCTAGACAGAGTCGATTCATCAAGACAGAGGAATTGCAATAGAGAAAGGGCTTAATTCACACAGAGCCGGCTGTATGGGAGACCAGAGTTTTATTATTATTCAGATCAGTCTCCCTGAGAATTCCAGGATTGGAGTTTTTAAGGAAAATTTGATGGGTAAGGGGCCAGTGAGTCAGGAGTGCTGATTGATTGGCTCAGGGATGAAATCATAGGGAGTCAAAGCTGTTCTCTTATGCTGAGTCAGTTCCTGAGTGTGGGGAGGTGGGGGGGCCACAGGACTGGTTGGCAGGTCCAGTTGGGGCCATCTGGTTGTCAGAAATACAAAAACCAGGCGGGCACGGTGGCTTACGCCTGTAATCCCAGCACTTTGGGAGGCCGAGGCGGGCAGATGACAAGGTCAGGAGATTGAGACCATCCTGGTTAACACGGTGAAACCCTGTCTCTACTATAAATACAAAAAAATTAGCTGGGCGTGGTGGTGGGTGCCAACTGTAGTCCCAGCTACTCAGGAGGCTGAGGCAGGAGAATGGTGTGAACCCAGAAGGCGGAGCTTGCAGTGAGCCGAGATCACGCCGCTGCACTCCAGCCTGGGCGACAGAGCGAGACTTCGTCTCAAAAAAAAAAAAAAAAAAAGAAATGCAAAAACCTCCCAGGCACAGTGGCTCACGCCTGTAATCCCAGCACTTTGGGAGGCTGAGACGGACAGATCACTTGAGGTCAGGAGTTCGACATCAGCCTGGCCAACGTGGCGAAACCCTGTCTCTACTCAAAATACAAAAATTAGCGGGTCATGGTGGCAGGCGCCTGTAATCCCAGCTACTCGGGAGGCTGAGGCAAGAGAATCGCTTGAACCTGGGAGGCAGAGGTTGCAGTGAGCCGAGATCGCACCACTGCACTCCCGCCTGGGTGACAAGGGCAAGACTCTGCCTCAAAAAAAAAAAGGAAAGAAAGAAATGTAAAAACCTGAAAAGACATCTCAAGAGGCCCATCTTAGGTTCTACAATAGTGATGTTATCTTCAAGAGTAATTGGGGAAGTTGCAAATCTTACGAGCTCTAGAATAATGGGTGGTAATTATTTAGAATTCAAGCCCCTCTCATCCTAAATTGGTGGCCTTTCACTAGTTTTACAAGAACAGCTTGGTTTGGGGGAAGGGCTATTATTTAAATTATAAATTTCTCTCAAAGTTAGCTTGGTCCATGCCCAGGAATGAACAAAGACAGCCAGCCTGTGAGGCTAGAGACAAAATGGAGTCAGCCATGTCAGATTTCTCTGTCTTAATGTCCTCGGTTATAATTTTTGCAAAATCAGTTTCAACTTGATTGCTGAGCCTCTGTATTTTCTGAATGATTTTAACCCTATTCATAGTTCCTGGTACATAGCATTACTGCTTGCAATCATTCTATAGTTCATTCCACAGACATTTATGCGGTGTCTTTTAGGTAGAGTACTGTGTATATTATCATAGTGAGACTGGGAAGCAATGTAGTGTTGTGGTTAAGAGAGCAAGCTCAGGAATAGCCTCGTGCAAGTTACTTAAATGCTGTTCCTCAGTTTCCTCATCTGTAAACTGGGGATAATTACAGTATCTACTTTATATGATGATTATAAGGAATAAATGGGATAAATCATGTGAAGTGATCAAAACAGCATCTGCCACACATTAAGCACTTGGTAGATGAAAGTTATTTTGATGTATCCAGCAGCTAGTACAGGGGTTCTTAACCAAAGGTCCCTGGATTCCCAAGGTCCACAGATGGATTTCGATCAAGCATCTCAGAACTTCTTGAAATTATTAGCAAAATTTAGAATAATTTGTCTAGACTTTATAGTTTAGAATATAGAGTTTTCATCAGATTTTCAAAGGTAAGGAGAGGCCAAAAAACATCAGAATCCACTGAAGTAGGGCAGTAGAGAGACAAGACAGAAATTTTGCCCTCAATGACTTCACAGTTTAATGGAGGAAATGGACATTTAGTGACAATAAGATGTGACAGCAGCTATACGGAAATGAGCCCATGATGCACTGGGATACACAGAAAAGGGTGTCCTGAAGGAGCGATGCCACAAGCAAGGCTTCCTAGAAGAGGTGGCATTTAAGATAAATCTTAAAGTATGAATACAAGATAGCCAGATGGAAAAGGGGAGCAAGAGTGTTCCAGGCATAATGAGGGTCAGGTGCAAAGGTATGAGCTGATGTGGGAAGTGCAAATTGTTGTGAGTGGATCAAGAAGAAACTGGAGACAGGGAGGCTAGTAAGGTGGGCAAGGAACTAGTCATGAAGGACTTTCATTGAATGCTATGCTGAAGAGTTTACATGTTATATAGAAGGCCATCATGGTAGACATTGTGCTGACCAATATTTCCAATTCTCCTCCCCACCCTAGATTGAAGATATATTTCCTTGCCCTATTGCAGCTGGGGAAGACCATGGGTAAGATTCTGACCGATACACTGTGACTTGAGGCAATGTGCCATTTTTAGATCAAAGCCTTCACATGCCAGGGCATGATTATTGCCACAGCAGTCGTGGAGGATGATTTGTGTTAAGATGGCTGATGTTTCAACTAAAGGCTCCACCAATGAGCTATACCCCTTACATGGCAGACTTTGAATGAGTGGAAAACAAATTGTGATTGCCTTTTGCCAGTGAGAATTGGAGGTTGTCTATTACCTCACCATCTCTTGACTTAACATAACTAGTATAGCCATGGAAGGCCATTAAAAATGTTTTCCCTGAATATTACAAACAGGGGTTTGCATCCTATAGAGAAGGTGCTCTTGAGCTATGGAAGGATTCTAATCAGGGTCATGATTATGATATTTGTGTTGAAGATTGCTCTGGTAGTAGCAATGTGAACTACACAAGAGGTGAGGAAGCTGGATGCAGTTAGGAGGCTGGTACATTAGCTGCAAAGTGAAGCCAGCGGGGCCTCAACTAAGGCAATAGTCTTGGGTGGGGGATAGTAGGTAAGCTTGGGTCTTTTATTATGCTTCAGGGGCTCATGAGTCTGCCAATTCATTATTGCAAATGTATACTGAAATATATTCCCCAGTCTATATGGAAAGCATATTATTCTTACTTTCCATGATTACTAACTATGGTCACTGATTTTCGTGGCAGAATTAGAAAAATGTATTAAGGAAAAGAAAGGGCAAGTCTGAAAGCTAACTTATTTATAAAAAAGCATTTCCAACTCTATTTTGATTTATTCTGAAACCCAGTTGTAATGAACCTAAGCATTCCTTGTACATGCAACATAAAGGGCATCTATGATTGTTTCAGTGGTGGTGAATAGTTTTACATATTCTGTAGCTAAACATAATCGATTTTGTAGCTTCCTAATGATCTACCCTGAGGAGTTATTATTCCTGATGGCAATTAATCAAAATTAAAACAGACTGCATAGAATGAAGCAAATCCAAACATCCAGCCTCAGTTAGGAACACCTGCACATTAAGATTAATCATGGGCCCTGCTAGAATGTGACAGATATATCAATATTGTAGAGAAAAGAGAAAGGTAACATTTTCCAGGAGAGTTCCAAGTGTATTTCCAAGGAGCAAAGGTTCTGAGCCTGAGTCTAGGTTGAACAAAACCACATAAAATCTGTATTTATCCATGACATTGAAATTAAAATTGTTTTCTTCCAAAGAGCTTAAGTAGTTGTGACAATTTGTGTTACAAAACCACAAGTACCATTGTAGAGAGCTCAAAGGAATTTAGATCAGTGAAATGTTGACTTTTTTAAAAATTTTTTTGCCCTGAATAGTATCAGAAGGTAGATAAGAATTTACCTATTAGATATTCTTAAATTTAAAATCAAAATGTGCTTTTGTGTTTTTCTCAACTTTCTATTTTATATTCATTATGTTAATTGTTTTACAAACCATGCCACTGTATAATAGAACTAGAGAGGTAGTGTTACTGAAACATCAGAGGCTCAGTCTAGGTCCTACTGCTGCTGCACAGAAAGTCAATCACCATGACAATGAGTATTGCCAGGGAGGAGGGCTTTAATCAGGTGCTGCAGAAGAGGAGATGGGAGATCAGTCTCAAGTTCATCTTCCTGACTGACTAAAATTAGGAGTTTATATAGCAGGGAAGAAATGTAATCATGTGAGGGAAGACAGGAATTAGGGAGGGGTTAGGAAGAGAAGTTGGTCAACAGAAAGAAGGTGGTCAGTTCATCCATCATGACTCATGAGGAGTCTGGTGTCCCATTGTCCAGATGCAATGATCTGGTGAGTTTCAGCTCCTTGATACTATCTGGGAGTCCTGATGGTTGGTTTCCTGAGAAAGGAACTCAGATAAGACAAAAGTAACTTTCTCAAGTTTTTAAACTGGGAGGATTACTTTTTATGTTTATTTAAAGAAACCATAAATATCAGTTCTGTGGGACAATTGGGCTGGTTTCAGTAGCATAGCACAGTGATTAAGTGCACATTCTCTGAAGCCAGGTGAAATTGAATCCTACTTCCACCAATATGAGCTGTGTTACCTTAAACAAGTTACTTCATACTTCTTCGTTTCAGTCTTCTCTGCGAATGGAGATAACAAAAAGATCTGCCTCTTAGGATTAACAAATAAATGAATTCACATGAAAACAGTTTAGAATAGTACCTGACACATGGTGAGCAATTTATAATTATTTGCTATTATTATTATTGTAGTTTTTTTCATTTTATTTTTATTTCAATAGTTTTTGGGGAACAGGTGGCTTTTGGTTACATGGATATGTTCTTTAGTGGTGATTTCTGAGATTTTGGTGCACCTGTCACCCAAGCAGTGTACACTGCATCCAATGTGTAGTCTTTTATCCTTCACTCCCCTCCAAACCTTCCCCCTGAGTCCCCAAAGTCCATTATATCATTTATAGTTGTTATTATCATTAAGCAAGTTACTTAAAGCTCTCTAGGCCTCCATTTCTCTATTTGTAAGATAGGGATTATAGCATTGCCTATATTATGGAATTATTATAAAGACTAAATAAGGCAATATAAGGGTATATTCTCCAACTAACAGATGATACAATAGCAATGATGATGATATCAATTATTGAGTGCTTGTTGTGTGCTAAGTTCTTCACATAGTCTATCTCATCTTCATAGAAAGTCTATGAGGTAGATACCACTTTATTCTTTTAACAGATGACAGAACTGAGGCATGGAGAGGAAGTAACCTGCCTCTGCTTACACAGCTTAATCAGCAGAATCAGGACTCTGGCTTGTGTGTCTCATTCTAAAACTTGTGCTTTTAGGCTGAGGTGGGAGGATTGCTTGAGCCCAGAAGTTTGAGATCAGCCTGGACAACAAACTGAGACCCCATGCATACAAAAATTTTGTTTTAATTAGTCAGGTTCAGTGGCATGTGCCTGTAGTCCCAGCCACTCAGGAGGCTGCAGTGGGAGGATTCCTTGAGCCCAGGAGTTTAAGGTGGCAATGAGCTGTGATCCTATCATTGTGTGTCCGGAATTGGTGGGTTCTTGGTCTCACTGACTTCAAGAATGAAGCTGTGGACCCTCACGGTGAGTGTTACAGCTCTTAAGGTGGCGTGTCTGGAGCCTGTCCCTTCTGATGTTCAGATGTGTTCGGAGTTTTTCCTTCTGGTGGGTTCATGGTCTCGCTGGCTCAGGAGTGAAGCTGCACACCTTCGCGGTGAGTGTTACAGCTCTTAAGGTAGCTCGTCTGGAGTTGTTCGTTCCTCCTGGTGGGCTCGTGGTCTCGCTGGGCTCAGGAGTGAAGCTGCAGATCTTTGCAGTGAGTGTTACAGCTCATAAAAGCAGCGTGGACCCAAAAAGTGAGCAGTAGCAAGATGTATTGCAAAGAGCTAAAGAACAAAGCTTCCACAGTGTGGAAGGGGACCCCAGCGGGTTGCCAATGCTGGCTTGGGCAGCCTGCGTTTATTCTCTTATCTGGCCCCACCCACATCCTGCTGATTGGTAGAGCCGAGTGGCCTGTTTTGTCAGGGCGCTGATTGGTGTGTTTACAATCCCTGAGCTAGATACAAAGGTTCTCCACGTCCCCATCAGATTAGTTAGATACAGAGTTTGGACACACAGGTTCTCCAAGGCCCCACCAGAGCAGCTAGATACAGGGTGTCGATTGGTGCATTCACAAACCTTGAGCTAAACACAGGGTGCTGATTAGTGTGTTTACAAACCTTGAGCTAGATACAGAGTGTTGATTGGTGTATTTACAATCCCTGAGCTAGACATAAAGGTTCTCCAAGGCCCCACCAGAGCAGCTAGATACAGAGTGTCGATTGGTGAACTCACAAACCCTGAGCTAAACACAGGGTGCTGATTGGTGTATTTACAATCCCTGAGCTAGACATAAAGGTTCTCCAAGGCCCCACCAGAGCAGCTAGATACAGAGTGTCGATTGGTGCACTCACAAACCTTGAGCTAAACACAGGGTGCTGATTGGTGTATTTACAATCCCTGAACTAGACATAAAGGTTCTCCAAGGCCCCACCAGAGCAGCTAGATACAGAGTGTCGATTGGTGCACTCAAAAACCTTGAGCTAAACACAGGGTGCTGATTGGTGTATTTACAAACCTTGAGCTAGATACAGAGTGCCAATTGGTGTATTTACAATCCCTGAGCTAGACATAAAGGTTCTCCAAGGCCCCACCAGAGCAGCTAGATACAGAGTGTGGATTGGTGAACTCACAAACCTTGAGCTAAACACAGGGTGCCGATTGGTGTATTTACAATCCCTGAGCTAGACATAAAGGTTCTCCAAGGCCCCACCAGAGCAGCTAGATACAGAGTGTCGATTGGTGCACTCACAAACCTTGAGCTAAACACAGGGTGCTGATTTGTGTATTTACAATCCCTGAGCTAGATATAAAGACTCTCCAAGTCCCCACCAGACTCAGGAGCCCAGCTGGCTTCACCTAGTGGATCCCACACCGGGGCTGCAGGTGGAGCTGCCTGCCAGTCCTGCGCCGTGCACTCGCATTCCTCAGCCCTTGGGTGGTCGATGGGACTGGGCGCTGTGGAGTAGGGGGTGGTGCTCGTCGGGGAGGCTCCGGCCGCACAGGAGCCCATGGAGTGGGTGGGAGGCTCAGGCATGGCGGGCTGCAGGTCCCTGAGCCCTGCCCCGCGGGAAGGCAGCTAAGACCCGGCAAGAAATCGAGCACAGCGCAGGTGGGCCGGCACTGCTGGGGGACCCAGTACACCCTCCGCAGCCACTGGCCCGGGTGCTAAGTTCCCCATTGCCCGGGGCCAGCAGGGCTGGCTGGCTGCTCCGAGTGCGGGGCCCACCAAGCGCATGCCCACCCGGAACTCCAGCTGGCCCGCAAGCGCCCCACGCAGCCCCGGTCCCAGCTCGTGCCTCTCCCTCCACACCTCCCTGCAAGCTGAGGGAGTGGGCTCCAGCCTTGGCCAGAAAGGGGCTCCCACAGTGCAGTGGGGGGCTGAAGGGCTCCTCAAATGCCACCAAAGTGGGAGCCCAGGCAGGGGAGGTGCCGAGAGCAAGCGAGGGCTCTGAGGACTACCAGCATGCTGTCACCTCTCAGCGTGATCCCGGGAGGCAGATTTTGCAGTGAGCTGAGATCGGGCCACTGCACTCCAGCCTGGGCAACAGAGCGAGACTCTGTCTCAAAAAAAAAAAAAAAAAAAGAATCACTGTATAGTGTGTGAGGTGCTCTAAAAGGGAAATGACAAGCTAATTCTTTTAATAGGTACCTAGAATTGAAAGAAAATTGAGGAAAGCTTCTCCCAGGAAGTTACATGTAAATTGAGACCTAAGAAGCCTAGGGTAGTGGTAATATAGTCAAATTTGCATATTTAAATGGTTACTACCTGAAAAAAGAAAAAAGATCAAAGGGGAACAAATTGGAGGGAGGCAGGAAGGAGAGGGGAGAAGTGTTGCAGGCTACAGGTGATGGCAGTGGGAAGTGGCCAGCTTTTCGAAATAATTATGAGGTAGAATTAATAGAACTTGGTGATTGACTGGAAGAAGGGGAAAGGAAGAGAGTGCAAAGAAGAATGATGTCTTACTTTGGTTTTCTCCAGAAACAGACCTCAAGGCAGGGATTCAAATGCAAGTAGTTTATCTGTAAAGAATGGGGAATATTGGTAGGAAAGTGAAATGAAGAAGGAAAAGCAGCCAATCAAGGGTTGGCCCCATTAGCCAACTGTGCTGTGAATGCCTGGAGCATATTCCATGGAGACATCCTGTGAAATGGGATAAAACAAATGCTTTAGTTGTCCCACTCAAGGGGGTGAGGAGCTGGGGCATTTATAAACCAATCCCCACGAATCACTGGCCAATGGCTTTATTTCCTCAGCATTTCTAGCTTGTTCTGCACAAACCAGAGCAGGCTTTTGTTGCTTTCTAAAAGGTCCTTAGGCAAAAAAGATAACAATACAGGCCATTGGCAACAGGCAGGAATGCAATGGCATGGTTAAGACCCAAAGGACATCTGCCTCAGCTGACACTCGGTCTCTGGTTTGGGTAAATGAGGTAAGGATTGATTAACTGAGTGGGGAAACCCAGGAGTTAAAGCAAGACAGAAAGGGGCTGAGGAGTAGAGGTTATGCGTTTGATTTTTTTTTTTTTTTTTTGACGGAGTTTTGCTCTTGTTGCCCAGGCTGGCCAGGCTGGAGTGCAGTGGTGCAATCTTGGCTCACTGCAACCTCCACCTCCCGGGTTCAAATGATTCTCCTGCCTCAGCCTCCCGAGTAGTTGGGACTACAGGCGTGTGCCAACATGCCCAGCTAATTTTTGTATTTTTCTTTTTTTTTTTTTTTTAGTAGAGACGGGGTTTCACCATGTTGGCCAGGATGGTCTCAATCTCTTGACCTGGAGATCTGCCTGCCTCGGCCTCCCAAAGTGCTGGGATTACAGGCGTGAGCCACGGCGCCCGGCCCACGTTTGATTTTTGACATGTTGCATTTGCAGCGTTCATGGGAAACATCTAAGTGGAGTTGTCTGGTAGACAGTTGGATATGTGAATGTGAGCCTTTGGAGTGATCTGAGCTAGAGCTATAGACTTGGAAATTGTCAGTGATAAATTCATGGGAGTGACAGAAATCCCATGGGAAACTGTTTAGAATGAGGAACGAAGATAGCCAAAGGGGCCAGGCGCAGCTGCTCACACCTCTAAACCCAGCATTTTGGGAGGCGGAGACAGGAGGATCCCTTGAGCCCAGGAGTTCGAGACAAGCCTGGGCAACATAGTGAGACCCCATCTCTTACAAAAAATAAAAAACTAGCCAGGCCTGATGGTGCATGCTTGTAATCCCAGCTACTCAGGAGGCTGAGGTAGGAGGATCACCTGAGCCAGGGAAGTCAAGGCTGCAGTTAGTCAGGGTGACAGACTGAGACCCTGTCTCAAAAAAAAAAAAAAAAAAAAAAAAAGCCAGGGGCAGAAATCAAAGAACACTAATATTTAAGAAACAGGCCAGGCGCACTGGCTTACACCTGTTATCCCAGCACTTTGGGAGGCTGAGGCAGGCAGATCACCTGAGGTCAGGAGTTTAAGACCAGCCTGACCAACATGGTGAAACCCCATCTCCACTAAAAATACAAAAATTAGCTGGGCATGGTGGCAGATGCCTGTAATCCCAGCTACTCGGGAGGCTGAGGCAGGAGAATCAGGGTGAAAGCCAAACCTGTCAAAAAACAAAACAAAACAAAAAAAACACCGGCTGGGCTCAGTGGCTCATGCCTGTAATCCCAGCACATTAGGAGGTCAAGGCAGGTGGATCACCTGAGGTCGGGAGCTCGAGACCAGCCTGGCCAATATGATGAAACCCTGTCTCTACTAAAAATACAAAAATTAGCCAGGCACAGTGGCAGGAGCCTGTAATCCCAGCTACTCAGGAGGCTGAGGCAGGAGATTTGCTTGAACCTGGGCGGCAGAGGTTGCAGTGAGCAGAGATCATGCCATTGCACTCCAGCCTGGGCAATAGAGTGAGACTCCGTGTTAAAAAAAAAAGAAGAAGAAGGTACCTTGTGTTTTCTCCATGTATTTAAGAAGGTACAGGTGTATTTTCCTCATGAATTAAGAGTTCAGGGGAGAAACATGTTGATGAGAGGAAACTGATGATGTCACAGGTTTAAGGATTTTATGGATGGGATGAAATGCCCATGCAGAAAACTGAAGAGAAAGCTAACTAGGTAAACAGATTTGATTTCCTCTCACAGCGCTCAGCTGCCCAGGTGTGAGCCCAGACTAAAGAAATGGACTTATTCAAGGCTGGGTTCCAACAAGTGGGTGAAAGGGAAGGATGGCAGGACAGAAGAGTTACAAGGAGGTGACTGAAGTGATGACAATGGAAAACCTGTGCAACCCAGGGAAGATTTAAGGCAGGAGGAAGGTGATCGATAGGAGTGATTTATAGGAATGGCTTTCTAGGTTCCAATCAAGAAGTTCTATTTCCAGGGTTTGGAGTAAGGAAAGAGCATGCCAACAGGGGACTGTTCACAGTCAGAAACCTATACATTGATGAAAGTTGACATTGACCATCATGGAAGAAGGGTAAAGCAGGAGATGATTCCAAAACCAAAATGAGGGAAGAAAGCAAGGTAGCCATGGCTGAGATGAGATGTGGCTGGGTCAGAGTCTAACTAAAGAGTTAATTCAAGGATCTTGGTCTGTCCACTGTGCTGTCCCTCTGTTATGGGTTGAATTGTACCCCCGAAAAAGATATGCTGAAGTCCTAACCTGTAACCTTACTTGGAAATAGAATCTTTGCAGATGTAATCAAGTTATGATGAGGACATTTCGGTGGGCCCTAACCCAATATGACTGTGGTCTTTAAAAGAAGAGAAGAAGCCAGGCATGGTGACTCACTCCTGTAATCCCAGCACTTTGGGAGGCCGAGGCAGGCGGATCACCTGAGGTCAGGAGTGCGAGACCAGCCTGGCCAACATGGTGAAACCCCATCTCTACTAAAAATACAAAAAAAAAAAAAATTAGCCGGGCGTGGTGGCGGGTGCCTGTAATCCCATATACTCAGGAGGCTGAGGCAGGAGAGTTGCTTGAACCTAGGAGGCAGAGGTTGCAGTGAGCCGAAATCGTGCCATTGCACTCCAGCCCGGGCGACAGTGTGAGACTCCATCTCAAAAAAAAGAAGAGAAGGGACACATAAAAACACACAGGGAGAATGACATGTGCCAATGAAGGCAGAGATTGGAGTGATGCATCTACCAGCTTAGGGATGCCAAGGATTGCTGGCAACACTGGAAGCTAAGAGAAAGCCATGGGACAGAGTCTTCCCTAAAGCCTTCAGAGGGAGCTTGGCCCTGCTGACATCTGTATTTCACATTTCTAATGTCCAGAGCCAAACCCGAATAGATTTCTATTGTTTAATGCCACCCAGTTTGTGGTCCTTTTTAGGCAGCTCTAGAAAATGAATATACCCTCTATGCTGCTGCATGACTTGGTCTGGGTCACGGGTATTTTCTAATGTCATGGGACACCAACAGATGTCAGATAGGGGTCGAGAGATACTTGTGCACTCCTCCATTTCTAAGGAGAAATCGGACATTTGCATTCACATTAAGCGTTGTTTTCAACTATCATCCAGCAATGCAGTAATTCACTGCATTCTTATTACCAAGCAAAGATGTTCCTAGGTAAGGTCATCCAGCAGGAAAAGAACTAAAATTTAGTTCTTAATATTTAGAAGTGTTAGGATATTTTAGATTAGAATAAATCATAGTGCCAGAATATCTGGTGTTTACTATATTTTTACTTTCAAAAAGAAGTCGGTGCACTTTTTCTGGTGACAGGATGTGCCCATTCTGTGTACCAGAACCTTTTTTTTTCCACAGCGATGTTGACATACAATGATTTAATGTTCCCATGTCTACTGATTGATTTGGCACAAACAATGAGTCCATGTGCCAATGAATCACACAGATCTACGTGACCCCTTTCACACACACACAGAACACAGAAAATGTATCATTGTTTTTTCTATGTACAAACACTGAGAACAATCTTTTAATCGATCACTTAATTGATACCCCACGTTGTTCCCAACAAGCTCAAAGTCTGGGCACGTTTCCTAGCCAAAGACTTGATGAACATTAGAGATGTTGCATGTCCTTGAAATTTTGTTAGGTTTTTACTTTACATAAATTATTTCAAACTTAAAAGTAATAAAGAGTCTATATAAATCAGGGAGGTAAGGTAAACACAATTGCCCTCAGGAGCTGGGTAGGTAATAAAAATAACTTGGCCAGATTATATTCTTGGGACATACTTTGTTTACACATTAAACATGTAGCTGCACTTCCACCAAGAAGTGTGTTTTCTCCCACTTTTCTTGAAACACAAGGCCCTGTTAAGTCTTTCATTTTCTGATCTTTGTAGAGATGTGGCTATACAGTTGTTTCACCATTCTGTTAATTCTGAAAAGAGAAACAACAGAGCAAGCACCAGGGTGACAAGAACACAATAAGGAGTGGTAAGAGGTGTCGGCTCCATCCAGGGATTGGGAGGACATGCCTCTCTTGGCACCAGCTGATCCTCCCTAAGTAACAATGTGGGTTCGGAGTTTCTAGATAGCCCAGATTTTTAAAGGGATTTTAATACAAAATCTCCAGATTTTTAAATGTTGGAAACGATTTAATTATTATTACACACTAATGGCCAAAACAGCATGAGGATGAACAAACATGTCTGAGAGCACATTTAATCAATAGGCTGCTAGTTTACAACCTTCACTACGCACTGCATTTTTTCAAATTGTGGTAAAAATACATAACATAAAATTGACCATTTGCTATGATCTGAATGTTGGCATCCCCCCAAAATTCATATATTGAAACCTACTCACCAATGTGATGATGTTAGGAAGTGGGGATTTGGGGAGGTGATTAGGTCATGAGGGCTCCACCATCAGGAATGGGATTCGTTTCTTTATACGAGAAACCCCAGACCATTGCCTTTCCCCTTCCCACCAAGTGAGGACACAGTGAAAAGGCACCATCGATGAACCTGGAAATAGTCCCTCATCATACACTGAATCTGCTGGCATCTTAATCTTGTCCTTCCCAGCCTCCAGAACTGTGAGAAATGAATTTCTGTTATTTCTAAGCCACCCAGTTTATGGTATTTTGTTCCAGCAGCCTGCACAGACTCAGACACCGTTTTAACCACTTTTCAGTGTACATGTCAATGACATTAAGCACATTTGCAATGCTGTGCAACCATCACCACTATCCATTTCCAGAATTTTTCCATCATCCCAAGCAGAAACTCTGTACTCATTAATTGGTTGTATACTTTTGCAATCAACTTTACAAAGAAAAGGCAGCTTTGAAAGGAACATGGTCCCGAAAGTTGTCTTTTTTTTTTTTTTTTTTTAAACAGAGTCTCGTTCTGTCACCCAGGCTGTAGTGCAGAGGCGTGATCTCAGCTCACTGCAACCTCTGCCTTCTGGGTTCAAGCAATTCTCCTGCCCCAGCCTCCCGAGTAGCTGGGACTACAGACGCACACCACCACACCCGGTTAAATTTTGTATTTTTAGTAGAGATGGGGTTTCACCATGTTGGCCAGGATGGACTTGATCTCTTGACCTCATGATCCAGCCGCCTCGGCCTCCCAAAGCGCTAGGACTACAGGCATAAGCCACCACGCCTGGCCAAGTTATCATATTTTTTGTAAAAATAATAAAAAACATCTTTACACCAGTATTAGACCAAGTGCCCACCTTCTTCTAAAAGACCTTCAGAAGCAAACCCTCCACCAGACATAGAAGTCTCTCCAGAAATCCTTTATCTTAACTCTCAGCTCCAACCAGCTTACTACTACATCCATCATTCCATGTGACGCAACCCTGTACCTCATGATGAGCTTGAAAATGCTTGCTCTGTACTCAGCAAACTTCCTGATATTCTCCATCTCTGCTCCCATGCTCCTTCCACAATTTTGCCTCAGTGAGACCCAAGCACTGTCTGAGAACTTCATTTCCCCTGCCTGCGTCTGAAGTGAAGACTGCTTTTTCTCATCTCAGCTTTGATAGTTGGGTCACTGTTTACCTGCTTTCAGACATTAAACCTGGTTCCTTTTGTCTCCTTTGAGACTCAAACCATTCAGCTGAATCACTCTCCTCCTCCTTATTACTGTCATCAGCTGTCACCTCTCTTCATTCATTTGGAATTTCAGCACCTGGTTGGCAATCTTCCAGTCCATCTTACCTCCTGTCATCATTTTAGGCAATGTTAATGTATCTTGAATGACCCATCCAAAACACTACGCTGTTAGTTCATGGAACTCTCCACCTCAGCAGCCTATACAATCACAAAGTCAGACATCCACTTCTGAAACAAAGCTATGTTGTTTTCAGTGAATTCACCCAAGCACACCACTCTTCCACCATCTTCCATCTCACTAAGACTTCCAGTGCACAACCCATTGCTCTCTCTCTGTCCATCAGCCCCACTTGCCTTTATGTGTCTGTTGATTTAGGTACTTAGAGTCCCTTGGTATAACTCCTTTGCAAACACTACACTAATTACCTTGCTTCTTTCCCCTCTGTCAAACACACTAAACTCAAACCCTAGATGAACCCAACCATCTGTCTTCTCTGTTCTCACACCAAGCTGGAGAAAACACACGCCTGAACTGATTGATATCATTGAAAAATCAACATCTCCAACCTAAACATTGCCTGGCAACCTAGTTATGTATCTCTAGTTAACTCAGTCGATCACATTCCTAAATGATTATTTCCTACTTCTCATTCTACTCAAATCTTTCTCTCCCTATCTCTTTAAGAGTCCATCACTAAGCTCTATGAATTCTACCTCCAAAATATATCCCCTAACCATTCACTTCTCTCCATTGCTTCCAAAACCACCATCATCTCTAGGCTGGGATATAGTCTTCAAAGGATTCTCCCTACCATCTTATTGCCCTCTCCAAGAGTTCTCCACATAGTGGCTAGAGCGATGTTTTTAAAATGTTCATCACAGTATGCCATTCACCTATTTAAAATTAATCCATGGATTCCCATTGTATTTAGAAAAAAAAATCTATAATCCTTAATATAACCCAGTCCCCTGGATGGTCTGACTCCATTTTCATCTGTGCTACTTTTTTGGTTGCTTGCTATATTCTAGCTACAGTGGTTTCATCTGTGCTACTTTTTCTCTTGCTGCTGTATTCTAGCCACAGTGGTTTCAGGTGCCAAGCTTTCCTTTCTCTTCTGCCTTAGCACATTCTCGTCCTTCTGCCAAGTGTACCCTCCCTTTCTCCCCATATTTCCCACCAATCTTCACCTAGACAACTTCTATTCATTCTGTAGATCTCATATTTAGTGACCCAATCTTAGAGAAGTCTGTTCTGACCAACCCCATCTATAAATTTTGCCTCTTCTATTCCTTCTCAGGTGTCAGTTTCTCTTTTCTTTTCTTTTTTTCTTTTTCTTTTTTTTTTTATTGAGATGGAGTCACACTCTGTAGCCCAGGCTGGAGTGCAGTGGCATGATCTTGGCTCACTGCAACCTCCACCTCCCAGGTTCAAGTGATTCTCCTGCCTCAGCCTCCCGAGTAGCTGGGACTACAGGCGCATGCCACCACGCCTGGCTAATTTTTTGTATTTTTTGTAGAGATGGGGTTTCTCTGTGTTAGCCAGGTGGTCTCGATCTCCTGACCTCGTGATCCACCTGCCTCGGCCTCCCAAAGTGCTGAGATTACAGGCGTGAGCCACCACGCCCAGCCTAATTTATTTTTCTTTATAACACATAGCTACTCATTTTCATGCATATTCATTCAATTTCTTTTTTTTAATTTTTAACTTTTGTGGGTACATAGTAAGTGTATATATTTATGGGGCAATAAGATATTTTGATACAGGTATACATGCATAATAATCACATCAGGGTGAATGGGGTATCCATCTCCTCAAGCATTTATCCTTTGTGTTACAAATAATCCAGTTATACTCTTTTAGTTATTTTTAGCTGTACAAAAAATTATTGTTGACTACAGTAACTCTGTTGTGCTATCAAATACTAGATCTTATTCATTCTATCTAAATCTATTTATGTACCCATTAACCATCCCCACTTCCAGCCCTGCCCACTGCCCTTCGTAGCCTCTGGTAATCATCATTCTACTCTCTATCTCCATGAGTCCACTTATTTTAATTTTTAGCTTTCACAAGTAAGTGACAACTTATGAAATTTGTCTTTCTGTGCCTGGCTTATTTCACTTAACATAATGTCCTCCAGTTCCATCCATATTGGTTGCAAATGACAGGTCCTCATTCTTTTTATGGCTGAATAGTACGCCATTGTGTATATATGTACCACATCTTTTTTTTTTTTTTTTTTGAGATGGAGTCTCACTCTGTCACCAGGTTGGAGTGCAGTGGCGCGATCTCAGCTCACTGCCACCTCCACCTCCCAGGTTCAAGCGATTCTCCTGCCTCAGCTTCCCCAGTAGCTGGGATTGTGGGCATGCACCACCACGCCCAGCTAATTTTTGCATTTTTAGTAGAGAAGGGATTTCACCATGTTGGCCAGGATGGTCTTGATCTCTTGACCTCATGATCCGCCCGCCTCGGCCTCCCAAAGTGCTGGGATTACAGGTGTGAGCCAGCATGCCCAGCCTGGTTTTTTTGTTTGTTTGTTTTTTAAGATGGAGTTTCACACTTGTTGCCCAGGCTAGAGTGCAATGGTGCGATGTTGTCTCACTGCAACCTCCACCCCCAGGTTCAAGCGATTCTCCTGCCTCAGCCTCCTGAGTAGCTGGGATTACAGGCACATGCCACCATGCCCAGCTAATTTTTGTATTTTTAGTAGAGACAGGGTTTCACCATGTTGGTCAGGCTCGTCTCGAACTCTCGACCTCAGGTGATCTGCCCACCTCGGCCTCCCAAAGTGCTGAGATTACAGGCGTGAGCCAACACACCTGGCCTGTACCACATCTTCTTTATTCATTCATCTATTGATGGACACTTAGGCTGCTTTCCAATCATAGCTATTGTGAATAGTGCTGCAATAAACATGAGAATGCAGATATGTCTTTGATATACTGACTTCCTTTCTTGTGAGTATATATCTAGCAGTGGGATTGCTGGATTGTATGATAAATTTATTCTTAGTTTTTGAAGAGCCTCCAAACTGTTCTCCATAGTGAGTATACTAATTTACATTCCCACCAACAGTGTAAAAGGTTCCCTTTTCTCCACGTCCTCACCAGCATTTGTTATTGCCTGTCTTTTGGATAAAAGCTATGTTTTTGTTTTTGTTTTTTTTATTTGAGACAGAGTCTTGCTCTGTCGCTCAGGCTGGAGAGCAGTGGCGCGATCTCGGCTCGCTACAAGCTCCACCTCCCGGGTTCACACCATTCTCCTGCCTCAGCCTCCCAAGTAGCTGGGACTACAGGCGCCTGCCACCACGCCCAGCTAATTTTTTGTATTTTTAGTAGAGACGGGGTTTCACTGTGTTAGCCAGGATGGTCTCAATCTCCTGACCTCGTGATCTGCCTGCCTCGGCCTCCCAAAGTGCTGGGATTACAGGCATGAGCCACTGTGCCCAGCCATAAAAGCCATTTTAACTGAGGTGAGATGATATCTCATTGCAGTTTTGATTTACATTTCTCTAATGATCAGTGATGTTGAGCACCTTTTCATATACCCGTGTGCCATTTGTATTTCTTCTTTTGAGAAATGTCTATTCAAATCTTTTGCCTGTTTTTTGATTGGATTATTAGATTTTTTTCCTATTGAGTTGTTTGAGCTGCTTATGTAGTCTCGTTATTAATCCCTTGTCAGATGGGTAGTTTGTAAATACTTACTCTCATTCTGTAGGTTGTCTCTTCATTTTGTCAATTGTTTCCTTTGCTATACAGAAGCTTTTTAACTTGATGTGATCCCATTTGTTCATTTTTGTTTTGGTTGCCTATACTTGTGGGGTAGTACTCAAGAAATCTTTGCCTAGAGCAATGTCCTGGAAAACTTCCCAAATGTTTTATTTTAGTAGTTCATAGTTTGAGGTCTTAGATTTAAGTCTTTAATCTATTTTTATTTGATTTTTCTTCATAGTGAAAGAGAGAGTCTAGTTTCATTCTTCTGCATATGGATACCCAGTTTTCCCAGCACCACTTATTGAAGAGACTGTCCTTTCCCTAATGTATATTCTTGGTATCTTTGTCGAAAATGAGTTCACTGTAGATGCATGGATTTATTTCTGGGTTCTTTATTCTATTGATCTATGTGTCTGTTTTTATGCCAGTACTATGCTGTTTTGGTTACTATAGCTCTGTAGTATAATTTGAAGTTAGGTAATATGACTCCTCCAGTTTTGTCCTTTTTACTTGGAATGGCCTTAGCTATTCTAAGTTTTTTGTGGTTCCATATAAATTTAAGGGTTATTTTTTCTCTTTCTGTTAAGAATGTTATTGGTACTTTTATGAGGATTGCATTGAAGCTGTAGATTGTTTTGCGTAGTATGGACATTTTAACAATATTGATTCTTCAAATTCATGAACATGGAATATCTTTTCCTTTTTTTGTGTCTTCTTCAATTTATTTCATCAAGTTTTATAGTTTTTATTGTGGAGATCTTTCACTTCTTTCATTAAGTTAATTCCTAGGTATTTAATTTTATTTGTAACTATTGAAAATGGGATTACTTTCTTGATTTCATTTTCAAATTGTTTGCTGTTGGCATATATAAATGAATTAAAATTTTTACTTTGATTTTGTATCCTGCAGCTTTACGGAATTTATCAGTTCTAATAGTTTTTTGGTGGAGTCTTTAGGCTTTTCGAAATATAAGATTATATCATCTGCAAACAAGGATAATTTGACTTCTTCCTTCCCAATTAAGATGCCCTTTATTTCTTTCTCTTCTTTGATTGCTTTGGCTAGGACTGTGTTGAATAACAGTGGTGAAAGTGGGCATCCTTGTGTTCCAGATATTAGAGAAAAGGCTTTCAGGCCAGGCGTGGTGGCTCACGCCTGTAATCCCAGCACTTTGGGAGGCCGAGCTGGGTGGATCACGAGGTCAGGAGTTCGAGACCAGCCTGGCCAATATGGTGAAACCCCATCTCTACTAAAAAATACAAAAATTAGCCAAGTGTGGTGGCAGACACCTGTAGTCCCAGCTACTTGGGAGGCCGAGGCAGGAGAATCGCTTGAACCTGGGAGGTGGAGGTTGCAGTGAGCCGAGATCATGCCACTGCACTCCAGCCTGGGTGACAGAATAAGATTCCATCTTGAAAAAAAAAAAAAAGAAAAGGTTTTCAGTTTTTCCCATTCAGTATGATACTAGCTGTGGGTCTGTCATATATGGCTTTCATTATGTTGAGATATGTTCTTTCTATACCCAGTTTTTTGAGAGTTTTCTTTTGTCATGAAAAGATGTTAAATTTTATCAAATGCTTTTTCAGCATCAATTGAAATGATCATATGTTTTTTGTCCTTCATTCTGTTGATATAATGTTCACATTGATTTATTTGCATATTTTGAAACATTCTTGCATTCCTGGAATAAATCCCATTTGGTCATGATGAATGATCGTTTTAACATGTTGTTGAATTCGGTTTGCTAGTATTTTATTGAGGATTTTTGCATCAGTATTCATCAGGGATCCTGGCCTCTAGTTTTCTTTTATTTGATGTGTCTGTCTGGTTTTGGTATAAGGGTAATACTGGCTTCATAGAATGAGTTTGGAAGTACTTCCTCTATTCTTTGGAATAGTTTGGGTAGAATTGGCATTAGTTCTTCTTTAAATGTTTGGTAAAATTCACCAGTGAAGCCATCAGGTCCCAGGCTTTTCTTTGCTGGGAGGCTTTTTTTTTTTTTTTTTTTTTGAGACAGAGTCTCACTCTGTCACCCAGGCTGGCATGCAGTGGCATGATCTCGGCTCACTGCAACCTCTGCCTCCAGGGTTCAAGCAATTCTCCTGCCTCAGTTTCCTGAGTAGCTGGAATTACAGCTAATTTTTTGTATTTTTGTTAGAGACAGAGTTTCACCATGTTGACCAGTGTGGTCTCCAACTCCTGACCTCAAGTAATCTGCCTGCTTCGGCCTCCCAAAGTGCTGGGATTACAGGTGTGAGCCACCGTGCCTGGGAGACTTTTTATTACAGCTTCAAACTCATTAGTTGTTACTTGTCTGTTTAGGTTTTGGATTTCTTCATGGTTCAATCTTGGTAGGTTGTAGGTGGTTAGAAATTTATCCATTTCTCCTAGGTTTTCCAATTTATTGGCATATAGTTGTTATAGTAGCCTCTAATGATCCTTTGAATTTCTGCAGTATTAGTTGTAATGTCTTTTCAGCTCTGATTTTAGTTATTTTAATTATTTAATTATCTGATTTAATTATTTAATTATTTTTTCCTTAGTCTGGCTAAATGTCAATTTTATTTATCTTTTCAAATAATTTATAGTTCTATTGATCTTTTGTATTGTTTGTTCTGTTTCAGTTTCATATATTTCTGCTCCAATTGTTATTATTTCTTTTTTTCTACTAATTTTGGGTTTGGTTTTCTCTCGCTTTTCTAGTTCTTTAAGATGTATTGTTAGGTTGTTTATCTGAAGTTTTTGATGTAGGCCCTTATTGCTATAAACTTTCCTCTTAGTACTGCTTTTGCTTTATCCCAAAGATTTTGATATGCTATATTTTCATTATCATTTGTTTCAAAAGTTTTTAAATTTCCTTTTTAATTTCTTCATTGACCCATTGGTCATTCAGGAGCATATTGTTTAATTTCCATGCATATGTAGTTTCCAAAATTCCTCTTCTTATTGATTTCTAGTTTTATTCCATTGTGATCAGAGAAGAACCTTGATATAATTTCATTGTTTTGAATTTTTAAAGACTTGTTTTGTGGTTTAACATATGGTCTATCCTTGAGAATGATCTATGTGCTGAGAAGAATGTGTATTCTATAGCCTTTGAATGAAATGTTTTGTAAATCTCTGTTAAGTCCATTTGATCTGTAGTGCAGATTAAGTCCATTGTTACATTCTGTGTTAATTTTTTGTCTAGATGATCTTTCCAATGCTGAAAGTATGGTATTGAAGTCTTCAGCTATTATTGCATTGGAGTTTCTCTCTCCTTTAGCTCTTATAATATTTGGTTTGTATATTTGGGTGCTCCAGTGTTGAGTGTATATAGATTTATAATTGTTAAGAGTCTCTTGTTGAATTGACCCCTTTATCATTATATAATTCTTTGTGTCTTTTATATAATTTTTGTCTTGAAATCTATTGTGTCTGATATAATTGTAGCTACCTCTGCTCTTTTTTTGGTTTCCATTGGCATAGAATATATTTTTCCATCTCTTTATTTTCAGTCTATGTGTCTTTATAGGTGAAGATTGTTCCTTGTTGGCAACAGATTGTTGGGTCATGGCTTTTGTCCATTTAGCCACTCTATGTCTTTTGATTGGAAAGTTAAGTCTATTTACATTCATTGTTATTATTGATAAGTATAAACTTACTCCTGCCACTTTGTTATTTGTTTTCTGATTGTTTTGTTGTCTTCTCCTCCCTCCCTCCCTCCCTGCCTTCCTTCCATCCTTCCTTCCTTCCTTCCTCCCTTCCTTCCTGTCTTCCTTTTACTGAAGGTGATTTTCTCCTATGACATGTTTTAATTTCTTGCTTTTTATTTTTTGTGTGTCTGTTATACATTTTTTGATTTGAGGTTACCATAATGCTTGCAAATAATATCTTATAATGCATTATTTTAAACTAATGACAACTTAATACTGATTGCATAAACAAGCAAAGAAAAAATTAATTTAAAACTCTATACCTTACCTTCATCCCCCTGCTTTTTTAACTTCTTGTTTCTATTTATAACTTATTATAATATCTGTGTCTTGAAAAGTTGTAGTTATTATTTTTGATAGGTTCATCTTTTAGTCTTTCTACTCAACCTATGAGTAGTTTACACACCACAATTATGGTGTTATAATATTCTGTGTTTTTCTGTGTACTTATTTCAGGTGATTTCTTTTTTTTTTTTTTTTTTTTTTTTTTTGTTTGTGATGGAGTCTCACTCTGTCACCTAGGCTGGAGCACAGTGGCACAATCTTGGCTCACTGCAACCTCCACCTCCCAGGTTCAAGCGATTCTCCTGCCTCAGCCTCCCGAGTAGCTAGGACTACAGGCACCCGCCACCATGCCCGGCTAATTTGTGTAGTTTTAGTAGAGACAGGGTTTCACTATGTTGGCCAGGCTGGTCTCAAACTCCCGACCTCGTGATCTGCCCGCCTCGGCCTCCCAAAGTGCTGGGATTACAGTCGTGAGCCACCACGCCTGGCCTCAAGTGATTTCTTATAGTTCATTAACATCCTTTTCTTTCAAACTGAAGAACTCCCTTTAGCATTTCTTGTAGAAAAGATTTGGTGTTGATGAAATCCCTCAGATTTTGCTTTTCTGGGAAAGTCCTTATTTCTCCTTCATGTTTGAAGGATGTTTTCATTGGATATACTATTCTAGGTTAAAAGTTTTCCTTTTTCCTTCAGCACTTTAAATATGTCATGCCACTGTCTCTTGGCCTATTAGATTTCCACTGAAAAGTCTGCTGCCAGATGTATTGGAGCTCCTTCGTATGTTATCTTTCTTTTCCCTTGCTGCTTCTCTATCCCTGACCTTTGAGAGTTTGATTATTAAATGTCTCGAGGTAGCCTTATTTAGCTTAAATCTCCTTGGTGTTCTGTAACCTTCTTGTACTTGAATATCGATATTTTTCTCTAAGCTTGGGAAGTTCTCTGTTATCCCTTTGAGTAAACTTTCCCTACTCTGATTTCTCTCTCTGCCTCCTCTTTAAGGCCAATAACTCTTAGATTTGCCCTTCTGAGGTTACTTTTTGGATCTTGTAGGTATGCTTCATCCTTTCTTATTTTTTCTTTTGTGTCCTCTGAGTGTGTATTTTCAAATAGCCTGTCTTCAAGCTCACTAATTCTTTCTTCTGCTTCATCAATTCTGCTGCTAAGAGACTCTGATGCATTCTTCAGTATATTAATTGCATTTTTCAGCTGTAGGGTTACTGCTTGATTCTTCTTAATTATTCCAATCTCTTTGTGAAACTTATCTGATAGGATTCTGAATTCCTTCTCTGTATTATGTTGAATTTCATTGAGCTTTCTCAAAACAGCTATTTTGAATTATCTGTCTTAAAGGTCACATATCTCTTGTCTCTCTGAAATTGGTCACTGGTGCCTTATTTAGTTCTTTTTCTGAGGTCATGTTTTCCTGGATGGTCTTGTTGCTTGTGAATGTTCATAGGTGTTTGGGCATTGAAGAGTTAGGTATTTATTGTAGTCTTTGCACCCTGGGCTTGTTTGTAGCTGTCCTTCTTGAGTAGGCTTTCCAAGTATTCAAAGAGACTTGGGTGTTGTGATCTGAGTCTTTGGTCACTGCAGCCATATCTGAATTACAGGGTACTCCAAGCTCAGTGACACTGCAGCTCTTGCAGACTCATAAAGATATCACTTTGGTAATGTTGGGTGAGATCTGGGAGAATTCCCTGAATTACCAGGCAGAGACTATTGTTCTCTGCCTTTACTTTCCTTCAGCCAAATGGAGTCTCTCTCTCTCTCTGTCTCTGTCTCTCTCTCTCTCTCTCTGTGTGTGTGTGTGTGTGTGTGTGTGTGTGTGTGTGTGCGCGCGCGCACGCGCACGCACGTGCGCACTGAGCTGCCTGGAGCTGCGGGAGAGGTGGGCACAAACATCCCTATGGCCACCATCACTGGAACTGTGCTGGGTCGAACCTGAAGCCAGCACAGCACTGGTTCTCACCCAAGGCCTGCAGTGACCACTGCCTAGCTACCATTTATGTTCACTCAAGGCCAAAGGGCTCTACAGTCAGCAGGTGGTGAATCTAGGCAGGCTTGTGTCCTTCCCTTCAGGGCAGCAAGTTCCCTTGGCCCTGGACAGGTCCAGAGACACCATCCAGGATCCAGGTCCCGAAGTCGGGAAACTTGGGAATCTACCTGGGGCTCTATTTTACTGCAGCTGGCATCCAAGCCACAAGGGAGTCCTTCCCAGTCTTCCCTCCCCTTTCCTCAAGCAAAGGAGTCTCTCTATGGCCACCACCACACCCAGGCCCACTGTGAGGTATTATCCACTGCTAATATTCACTCAAGGCCCAAGTGCTCTTCAGTCAGCTTGTGGTGAATGCTGCCAAGCATAGGTCTCCCCCTTCAGAGCAGTGGGCACCCCTCTGGCCCAGGGCAGGTCCAGAAATGCCATTCAGGAGGCAAGGCCTCAAATCAAGGACCCCAGAAGCCTGCTTGGTGTTTTACTCTACTATGGTTGAGCTGGTACCCAAGCTGCAAGACCAAGTCCCCTTTACTATTCCCTCTCCTTTCCTCAAGCAGGAGTCTCTTTCCATAGCCACCACAACTGAGAATGTGCTGGGTCATAACTGAAGCCAGCATAGCTCTGAGTCTCACCCAAGGCCTGTGACAAGTACTGCTTGGCAACCACTGCTGATTATTCAGGGCCCAAGGCTCTTTAGGCAGCAGGAGATTAATTCTGCCAGGACTGAGTGCTTTCCTACAAGACAGCAGGTTCCTTTCTGGCCCAGGGTGTCTCTTGAAATGTCATCTGGGAGCTAGGTCCTGGAATGAGGACCTTGGGATTTTGCCTGAAGCCCTGTTCTACTGTGGCTGAGCTGGTATCCAAGTTGCAGAACAAAGTGCACTTTATTGTCCCCTCTCCTCTCCTCAAGCAGAAGAAAGGGGTCTCTCAAGGCGCTGCAAGCTATGCTGCCTAGGGTTGGGAGAGTAGTGACACAAGCACTCCCTTGACCACCCCAGCTGGTGTCTCACTAAGTTGCATGCCCCCCAAGTCCGCTGGCTCAGAGCCCAGCACAGCACCAGCACTTGCCTGGGAATGGCATCCTTGTGGCCTAGACTCCCTTTCAAGTTTATTTAGGATCCGAATCCTTTAGCCCACAGTGGCAGGGCTTGCCAGAACTCAGGTTATAACCGCTGGGACTGACGATTCACTTCTGGCCAGGGCTCCTCTAGATGCTACCTCTGTGGACACTGGCTGAGTTTTGCCCATGTTCCTTTCCACTGTGACAGGACAGCACTGAGTTCCAATGCAGAGTGCCATAAAATCATTGCCCTCTCCCGCCCTCAAGTGCACTGATTATCTGTGCCATGTGGCCACTGCTGGGGGATGGGGGAGTGGTGGTCTTGGCAATTCAGGACTGTGGTTTTTTTTTTTTTTTTTGGGAGGCCGAGGTGGGCAGATCACTTGAGGTCAGAAGTTCGAGATCAGCCTGGCCAACACGGTGAAACCCCGTCTCTACTAACAATACAAAAATTATCCGAGCGTCGTGGCGCATGCCTGTAGTCCCAGCTACTCGGGAGGTTGAGGTGAGAGAATCACTTGAACCTGGGAGGTGGAGGTTGCAGTGAGCCAAGATCCTCCAGTCTGGGCAACAGAGTGAGACTCCGTCTCAAAAAAAAACACCAAAGCCACAGCCTACTTTAAGTCCTCCTAAAGCAATCACACTGTATTTGGGCTAGAAGAGACCTTACTTCAATTACCTCATATTGCAAAATAAAAGAATCCTATTTTATGACTTATTTTAAACAAAGGGTGATATCCTTGCTGATGATTAAAAGCAGGAGGTCAGCAAGCTATTCCTTGCAAGCTAAATGTGGTCTGCCGTCTATTTTTGAAAATAAAATTTATTGGAACACAGCTATGCTCATTCATTTATGTATTGTCTATGGCTGCTTGTACATTTTGACAGCAAAGCTGAGTTGTGATAGAGAATATGGCCTGCAAGCTTAAAATATTTACTATCTAGCCCTTTACAGAAATCATTTGCTGACTCCTACTTTAAAGTATTGGATAGTAAATTTCCTTTAAATATCCTTGTTTTCTGATTTGTTTTTATCTCTTTACTGAGGCATGCATAAAGGCATAAACACCACTGATCTTTAGTGTACTGTTTGATAAATTATTATGTATAAAAACCCCCTTGCATGCATTACTCAGGTAAATATAGTCTATTTCAAGTATTCTAGAAGGTTGTCTTGTGGCCATCCTAGTCAACCCTTCATCGATAGGTAACCACCACTCTAACTGCTATGACTAACAATTAAATTTGTCTGTTCTTGAACTTCATATAAATGGAATAATACAACACATGCTCTTTTTTTTTTTGTGCTAGCTTCTTTTACCCAATATAATGTCTGTTATTTTATTTCTGTGTAGCATTCCACTGTATGAAAATACCACAAGATATTTATCCATTCTTCCTTTAATGGATATTTGGATTATTTCTGTGTTTGGGACATGAACATTTTTTGTTTGTTTTTTGTTGAAACAGGGTCTCACTCTGTCACCAAGGCTGGAGGGCAGTGGCGCAATCATGGTTCACTGCAGCCTCAGCTGCGTGGGCTGAAGTGATTGTCCCACCTCAGCCTCCAGCATACCTGGACCACAGGTGCCCAACACCATGCCAGGCAAATTTTTTTTCTTTTTTTCTTTGAGACGTAGTCTCACTCTGTCGCCCAGGCTGGAGTGCAGTAGCACGATCTTGGCTCACTGCAACCTCCGCCCCTCCGAGTTCCAGCGATTCTCCTGCCTCAGGCTCCCAAGAATCTGGGATTACAGGTGCTCGCTACCACGCCCGGCTAATTTTTGTTTTTTTAGTAGAGACGAGGTTTCACCATGTTGGCCAGGCTGGTCTCGAACTCCTGACCTCAGGTGATCCACCCACATCAGCATCCCAAAGTGCTGGGATTACAGGCATGAGCCACCGCACCCGGCCAGGCTAATTTTGTAATTATGTGTAGAGATGAGGTCTCACTATATTGCTGAGGCTGGTCTCAAACACCTGGGTTCAAGTGATTCTTCCACCTTAACCTCCCAAAGTGCTGGGATTACAGGCATAAGCCACTGTGCCTGGCCAACATTCTTGTATGTGCCTTTTGGTGGATATATACACTTATTTCTTTTCAGTATATATCTAGGGGTAAGGTTGCTGGACATATTAGCTTAGTAAGTAGCCACAGCTTTCCATAGCAGTTGTATAAATGTACATGACCACCAAATGTGTGAGAATTTCAAATATTCCACATCTGTGCCAACACTTGCTTTTGTTACTCTTTTAATTTTAGCCATTCTTGTGGGTCTACAAGTGGTATCTCGATGTGGTTTTATTTTGTATTTCCCTAATAGATACATTTTCATATGGTTAATGGCAATTTGCATAGCCTATTTTTTGAGGTGCCTGTTCAAGTCTTTGCCTCATTTTTTTAATAGGAAAAAATAAATACTTCATCAGATATATGTATTATGAATATCTTCTTCCAGTATTTGGTTTATTTAATGCTTAGTATTCTTTTTTTTTTTTTTTTTTTGAGACAGAGTACTCACTCTGTTGCCCAGGCTGGAGTGCAGTGGCACAATCTTTGCTCACTGCAACATCTGCCTCCCGGGTTCAAGCAATTCTTGTGTCTCAGCCTCCCAAGTAGCTGGGATTACAGGCACGCACCACCACACCTGACTAATTTTTCTATTTTTTTAGTAGAGATGTGGTTTTGCCATGTTGGCCAGGCTGGTCTTAAACTTCTGGCCTCTAGCGATCCACCCACTTTGGCCTCCCAAAGTGCTCGGATTACAGGTTTGAGCCACTGCACCTGGCCAATGCTTAGTATTTTTGTGTGCCCTATGTAAGAAATCTTTGCCTACTTCAAGGTCATAAAGATATCCTCCTATGTTTTCTCTGCACATTTAGGTTTGTAACGTATGACACATTGTTTTCTACATATGGCTTGAAATAGAGGTCAAGGTTCATTTTGTTTCTCCATGTGAACATGAACATACAATTGCCCCTGCACCATTTACTAGTGGAAAAAATAAACACACTATCCTTTGCCACAAAATTGCAGTGGTGTCTTAGTTATAAATCAAGTAACTCTCTAAGTGTGAGTCTATTTCTGACTCTCTTTTCTGTTCACTTGGTATAATTTGTCTAATCTTATATCAATACCACTCTGTGTTAATTACTATAGCTCTTGAACTCTGGCAGTGTAATAAATTCTCCATCATTGTTTTTCTTCATCAGGATTCTTTTGACTATTTTAGGTCCTCTGCATTTCTACTTAATTTTATCATCAGCTTGGTTATTTCTACAAAACAAAACAAAAAACCTAGAATTTTGTTTGGGATTGCATTGAATCTATACATGAGTCTCAGAGGCATAAACGTGTTTACAAAATGGAGTTTCCCAACCTAAAAACACAGTATACCTCTTAATTCAGGTTTTTTTTTGGTTTTGTTTTGTTTTGTTTTTAGACGGAGTCTCTCTCTCTGTCACTCAGGCTGGAGTGCAGTGGTGTGATCTCGGCTCACTGCAACCTCCGCCTCCCAGATTCAAGCAATTCTCCTGCCTCAGTTTCCTGAGTAGCTGAGATTACAGGTGCCCACCACCACACCCGGCTAATTTTTGGATTTTTAGTAGAGAAGGGGTTTTGCCATGTTTGCCAGACTGGTCTAAAACTCCTGATCTCAGGTGATCCACCCACCTCGGCCTCCCAAAGTGCTGGGAATACAGGTGTGAGCCACCGTTCCCCGCCTAATTAAGGTTTCTTTTGTTTTTGTTTGTTTGTTTGTTTGTTTGTTTGAGATGGAGTCTGTCTCTGTCACCCAGGCTGGAGTGCAATGGCGCGATCTCCACTCACTGCAACCTCCACCGCCCAGGTTCAAGTGATTCTCCTGCCTCAGCCTCCCGAGTAGCTGGGATTACAGGCACCCGCCACCAACCATGCTCAGCTAATTTTTGTATTTTTAGTAGAGACAGGGTTTCACCAGGTTGGCCAGGCTGGTCTTGAACTCCTGACCTCAGGTGATCCACCTCCCCACCCTCAGCCTTCCAAAGTGCTGGGATTATAAGTGTGAACACGGTGCCTGGCTAATTTAGGTATTTTTAATGTCTCAGAAAAGTTCTGTAGTTTTCAGGACACAGGCCTTTTATTTCTTTTATTAGATATATTTATATGTATTTTATGATTTTTGGTGCTATTGTAAATTTTTTTTGTACAGTTTGGTTTGTTGTTAGTACTTGGACATTCAATTGATTTTGCATCCTTAATATGTTGAACTCACTTATTAATGTTAATAGTTTATAGATTTTTTGGATTTTCTATATACAAAAGCATGTCATTTAATAAAAGCAATGTTATTTCTTTTCTCTAATCTTTATATATTTTATTCCTTTCTTCACCCCTATTATATTGGGTAGGGCCTCTGGTACCATAACTGAATAAAAGTGGTAAGAGTGGACAGTGTTGCATTATTTCCCACTTCAACCAAAAAGTATTCAAAATCCCACTATATATATATAATTTTAGGATTATGAGATTGAGAAAGTTCCCTTCTGCCCCTAGTTTGCTAAAAGTTTTTATCCTAAGTGGATGTGAATTTTATCAAATGCTTTCTATGAAGCTATCAAAATGATAATAAGATTTTTCTCCCGTATTCTGTTAATGTGGTGTTATACTGATTATTTTTAAGTGTAAACTAATCTTGCATTCATGGAGTAAACCCTACTTAGTCATGTATTATATATATCTTTATAAAAATACTGTTGTTGTTTATTTTATTTATTTATTTATTTTTGAGACAGAGTCTTGCTCTGTTGCCCAGGCTGGAGTGCAGTGGCGCGATGTCAGCTCACTGCAAGCTCTGCCTCCCGGGTTCATACCATTCTCCTGCCTCAGCCTTCCGAGTAGCTGGGATTACAGGCGCCCACCACCATGCCCAGCTAATTTTTTTGTATTTTTAGTAGAGATGGGGTTTCACTGTGTTAGCCAGGATGGTCTCGATCTCCTGACCTCGTGATCCACCCACCTCGGCTTCCCAAAGTGTTGAGATTACAGGCGTGAGCCACTGCACCCGGCTTGTTTTTTTTTTTTTTAGACGGATTCTCACTCTGTCACCCAGGCTGGAGTGTAGTGGTACAATCTCAGGTCACTGCAACCTCCACCTCCCAGGTTCAAGCAATTCTCCTGCCTCAGTCTCCTGAGTAGCTGGGATTACAAGCGCCCACGACCATGCCCAGCTAATTTTGTATTTTTAGTACAGATGAGGTTTCACCATGTTGGCCAGGCTGGTCTCGAACTCCTGACCTCAAATGATCCGCCCCCCTCGGTCTTCCAAAGTGCTGGGATTACAGGTGTGAGCCGCCGCGTCTGGCCATAACTTTCTATATTACTGGATTTGATGTATTAATATTTTGTTGAAAATTTTTGCCTCTGCATTCATGAGGAATTTTGGAGTGTAGTTTTCTCTTCTTATAATTTCCTTGTCAGATTTGGTATCAAAGTTCTGCGGCATCATAAAATAAATTGTAAAGCATCTTCTCTTTCTCTGGTTTTTGAAAATTTTATTGTAAAATTGGTGTCATTTTTTCCCTTAAATTTGTGGAAAATTCACAAGTGAAGTCATCTGAGACTTGTGTTTCCTTGGAGAGAGAGTTTTTACATTAAAGATTTAATTACTTTAATAGATATAGAATCATTCCGATTTTCTTCCTTTTTGTACTAATTTTTGTAAGTTGTGTTTTGCAAGGAGTTTTCCCACTTTCTTCAAGTTGTTAATTGATTGGCATACAGCTATTTATTATATTTTTTCATCTTTTTAATATCAGTGTAATCTGTATGTATGCACCTTTTCCATTCATGATATTGGTAATTTGTGCTTTTTTTTTTTCTCTTGATCAGTCTTGCTAGGGGTAGTGATCACTTCCAAGAGCAAACTTTTATTTTCAGTACATCTGCTTTCTATGTCATTGATTTCTGCACTTTTCTTTATAGTCATTCTTCCTTATACTTTCCTTGGGTTTAATTTACTCTTTCTAGTTTCTTCAGTTGGAATCCAAGACATCTTTGATTTTATTTTCTAACACATGCATTTGAAGTTGTAAATTTTCCTGTGAGAGGCCGGGTGCAGTGGATCACGCCTGTCACCCTACCACTTTGGGAGGCCAGCGTGGGCGGATCACCTGAGGTCGGGAGTTCGAGACCAGCCTGACCAATATGAAGAAACCCCGTCTCTACTAAAAATACAAAATTAGCCGGACGTGGTGGTGCATGCCTGCACTCCCAGCTACTCGGGAGGCTGAGGCGGGAGAATCGTTTGAACCCAGGAGGCAGAGGGTGGTGAGCCAAGATCACACCATTGCACTCCAGTCTGGGCAACAAGAGGGAAACTTTGTCTCAAAAAAAAAAAAAAGTCCTGTAAGTGCATCCATTTTGATATGTCGTATTGTCATTTTCAATATGTTCAAAATAATTACTAGCTTCTAATGTGATTTCTTCTTTCAAGTGTTGGTTATTTAAAAGTATATTGCTGAACCAGGCACGGTAGCTCACGACTGTAATCACAGCACTTTGAGAGGCCGAGGCAGGCAGATCACGAGGTCAGGAGATCAATACCATCCTGGCTAACACGGTGAAACCCCATCTACTAAAAATACAAAAAATTAGCTGGGCGTGGTGGCACGCCCCTGTAGTCCCAGCTACTTGGGAGGCTGAGGCAGGAGAATCGCTTGAACCCAGGAGGTGGAGGTTGCAGTGAGCAGAGATTGCGCCACTGTACTCCAGCCTGGGCAACAGAGTGAGATTCTGTCTCAAAAAACAAAAAACAAAAACAAAACAAAAAAACATTGCTGGCGGGGTGTGGTGGCTCACACCTATAATCCCAGCACTTTGGGAGGTCAAAGCAGGTGAATCACTTGAGCCCAGGGGTTCAAGGCCAGCCTGGGCAACATGGGCAACCCTATCTTTACAAAAAAAATACAAAAAATTAGTTGGGCATGGTGGTGTGCGCCTATAGTCCCAGCCACTTGGGAGGCTGAGAGGTAGGAGCCTGGGAGGTTGCAGCTGTAGTGAGCTCTGTTCATGCTACTGCACTCCAGCCTGGGTGACAGAGTGAAACTCTGTCTCAAAAAAAAAAAAAGTATGTTGCTGGCTGGGAGTGGTGGCGTGCTCCTGTAGTATCACCTACTTGGGAGGCTGAGGCAGGAGGACGGCTTGAGCCCAGGAGTTCAAGGCTGCAGTGAGCTGATTGCACCTGTGAATAGCCATTGCACTCCAGCCTAACACAGTAATGCTCCATCTCTAAAATTACATAAATAAACAACAAAAAAATGTAAAGTATGTGGCTTACTTTTCAAACATTTTGGGATATTCTGATTACCTTTTCATTGTTAATTTTCAGTTTAATCCCACTGTCACTAGAGATACACTCTGTGAAATACCAGTCTTTTGAAATTTACTGAAATTTGATTTACGACATAAAATTTAATCTCTTTTGATAAGGATTTAAGGACTGTATCTGCAGTGTTTGGTACATTGCTGTATCCAAGTTAATTACGTCAAGTTCATTGACAGTGTTGTTCAAATCTTCTATATCCTTACCGATGCTTTATTGTTTTGATCTGTTAGTTACTATGTCAATCCATTTGTGATGCTGAAATAAAATACCTTAGACTGGGTGATTTATAGACAACAGAAGTTTATTTCCACAGTTCTGGAAGCTAGGAAGTTCAATATCAAGGCACCAATAGATTCAATGTGTGACGAAGGCTCACCCTGCTTCATAGATAGTGCTTCTTGTTGCATCCTCACATGGCAGAAGGGGAAGAAAGGGCAAACAGACCCTCTCAAACCCTTTCACAAGGACACTAATCGCATTCATGTAGGCAGAACTTCCATCGTCCAGTCAACCCCCAAAGGCTCCACTTCCCAACACCATCACATTGCAAATTAAGTTTCAACATATGAATTTTAGGGAGAAAAATTCAGACCACGACAGATATTCAGTAGTGTTACAGTCTTCCACTTTAATTTATAGTTGTTTATTTCTCTTTCTAGTTCTGTCATTTGTTCACTATAGTTTAAAGCTATGTTATTAGGTGCACACAAATTTTTTATTATCTTCCTCTTGACCCTTTATTTAACTGTTTCTTTACCTCTAGAAATATTTCTTATCTTAAAGTCACTTTAATTATAATATAGACACATCAGCTTCCTTTTGGTGTTTGTATAGGATACGTTTACCTATTTATTTTTATTTATTTATTTTTTTTGAGACAGGGTCTTGCTCTGTCACCCAGACTGGAGTGCAGTGGCACAAATCTCAGCTCACGGCAACCTCTGCCTCCCAGGCTCAAGCCATCCTCCCACCTCAGCCTCCCGAGCAGCTGGGACTATAGGCTCACACCACCAAACCTGGCTAATTTTTGTACTTTTTGTAGAGACAGGGTTTCATCATGTTGCCCAAGCTGGTCTCAAACTCCTGAGCTCAAGTGACTGCCCACCTCGGCCTTACAAAGTGCAACCTATTTATTTTTAACTAGTCTGTATTCTTATATTTAAAATGTGACCTGTAAACAGCATATAGTTGAGGCTTTCTAAAAGCCAATTTGGCAATCTTAGCCTTTTAATAGGAGTGTTTAGTCCCTTCATATTTAATGTAGTTACTGATTTGGTTTGCTTATAAGTCTATAATCTTGCTATTTGCTTTTTATTTGTCCTGCCTATGCTTCGTTCATTTATTCTGTCTTCCTTGCCTACTTCTAAATTAATCAAATATTTTTAATATTCTATCTCCTCTATTTTTAGTTATATTTTAAAAAAAAATTTTTTTTTTTTTGAGACGAAGTCTTGCTCTGTCATCCAGGCTGGAGTGCAATGGTGCAATCTCAGCTCACTGCAACCTCCACCTCCCAGGTTGAAGCGAGTCTGCTGCCTCAGCCTCCCAAATAGCTGGGATTACAGGCGCCCACCACCATGCCTATCTAATTTTTGTATTTTTTATAGAGACTGGGTTTCACCATGTTGGTCAGGCTGGTCTCAAACTCCTGACCTCAGGTGATCCACCCACCTTGGCCTCTTGAAGTACTGGGATTACAGACATGAGCCACCATGCCTGGCCTAAATTTTTTTTTAATAAACTTTTTTTAGTTAATTTTTTTTTCAAAAAGACAGTGTCTCACTATGTTGCTTAGGCTGGTCTCAAATTCCTGGGCTCAAGCAACCCTCCTGCCTTGCCCTCCCAAAGTGCTGGGATTGCAGGTGTGAGCCACCATGCCCAGCCAGTTATATCTTTTTGTATTGTTCTTTTAGTGATTTAATCGCTACCCTAAAAATGTGCAAATGCATACTTGACTTAGTATTGTCTATTTCCCAAACACTACAAGAAACTTACAGCAGTTTAACTCCATTCACATCCCTGCCATTCTTTGTGCTATTGTTGCCATGTATTTTCCTTCTATGCATAAACCCCATAAGACACAGTTACCATGGTTGATTGAAACAGTCAGTATCTTTTTATATTTACCCAGGTGTTTATCCCTTCTTATGCTTTTCATTCCTTCCTGTACTTCTGTGCTTCTATTTAATATTATTTTCCTCTAGCCTGAAGAATTTCCTTCAATGTTTCTTAGAGTATGTGTCTGCTAGAAACAAAATCTCTTAACTGTAATTTGCTTAATTTTTTTTAACCTTCTTTTTTTTTTTTTTTTTTTTGAAACAGAGTCCTGCTCTGTCCCCTAGGCAGGAGTGCAATGGCACCATCTCCGCTCACTGTAACCTCTGCCTCCCAGGTTCAAGACATTCTCTTTCCTCGGCCTCCTGAGTAGCTGGGATTACAGGCACATGTCACCATACCCAGCTAATTTTTTGTATTTTTAGTAGAGACGGGGTTTCATCATGTTGGCCAGACTAGTCTCAAACTCCTGACCTCAGGTGATCTGCCCACCTCAGCCTCCCAAAGTGCTGGGATTATAGGCGTGAGACACCGCACCCAGCCTTAACCTTCATTTTGAAGGATATTTTTAATTATTAGAATTCTAGAATCAGCATTTCATTTTGTTTAGCTTTCCAATCTTTAAAAGCGTCAGTATACTGTCTTTTGATCTCCATAGTTTCTGTTAAAAAGTTAGTCTTAAGTCTTATGTTTTCTTTTCGTATAATCTGTCATCCCCTCCTTTGACAGCTTTAAAGATTTTCTCTTTGATGTTGGTTTTCAAACACAGGTTTGTTTGTTTGTTTGTTTGCTCGTTTTTAAGCTACTTGGGGCTTACTAAGATTCTTGGACCTATAGGTTGATATGTATCATCAATTGTGTAAAATTCTCAGTAAGCATCTCATCATGTTGCTTCTGATCCATTATCTGTTTTCTCTTTATAGAACTTCAGTAACACAATGTTAAACGATATATCTGCATTCCACATACCTTTTCCACGCTTTTATTTTCTCCATTTTCTCCCTGTATTTAATTTGAATATTTTCGATTGACTTGTCTTTAGATTTCCTAATACTGTCTGCTATGGTTTGAATGTGTTCTACAAAGTTCATGTGTGAAAAATGTATTCCCCAATCCAACAGTGCTGAGAGATAGACCTTTAAGAGGTGATTAGGTCATAAAGGCTCTGCCCTCATAAATGAATTAATGTCATTATCATGGGATTGAGTTTGATTTGGCCCTCTCTCACTCTCTCTTGAGATTTCTTGCCTTTCTGTCTTCCACAACAGGATGATAAAGCAAGAAAGGCTTCATCAGGTGCCAAGACCTTGATATTGGACTTCCCAGCCTCCAGAGCTGTGAGAAATAAATTTCTTTTCATTATAAATTACCAAGTCTCGGCCAGGCACAGTGGCTCATGCCTGTAATCCCAGCACTTTCGGAGGCCAAGGTGGGCGGATCACTTGAGGTCAGGAGTTGAAGACCAGCCAGGTCAACATGGTGAAACCCTCTCTCTACAAAAATACAAAAATTAGCCAGGCATGGCGGCAGGTAATCCCAGCAACTCCAGAGGCTGAAGTGGGAGAATCTCTTAAACCCAGGAGGCAGAAGTTGCCATGAGCCAAGATCACGCCACTGCCCTCCAGCCTGGGTGACAGGGCAAGACTCTGTCTCAAAATAAATAAATAAATAAATAAATAAATAAATAAATAAATAAATATTACCAAGTCTCAGGTATTCTCATGGACTAAGACACTGACTTTTGCTTTTTTTAGTTTTATGTAAAATCCATTCAATGAGCTCTTACTTTAAGATAGTGTATGGCTGGGCAGTGGTTCATGTCTGTAATCCCAATACTGTGTAAGGCCAAGGCGGGCAGATCATTTGAGCTAAGGAGTTCAAGGCCAGCCTAGCCAACATGGTGAAACCCTGTCTCTACTAAAAAACAAAAATTAGCTGGGCGTCGTGGTGGGTGCCTGTAATCTCAGCTACTCAGGAGGCTGAGGCAGGAGAATCACTTGAACTTGGGAGCAGAGGTTGCCAGGAGCTGAGATCGTGCCACTGCACTCCAGCCTCAGTGACAAAGGGAGACTGTCAAAAAAAAAAAAAAAAAAAAAAAAGATAGTGTACTTTTCATTTCTAGAATGTCTATTTGTTTCTTTGTTAAATAAAGACTCTGATTCTTGGCCAGGCCTGGTGGCTCATGCCTGCAATCCCAGCACCTTGGGAGGCTGAGGTGGGCGGATTACCTGAGGTCAGGACTTCGAGACCAGCCTGACCAACATGGAGAAACCCTGTCTCTACTAAAAAAAAAAAAAAAAAATTCAAAATTAGCCAGGCGTGGTGGTGTATGCCTGTAATCCCAGCTCTTCGGGAGGCTGAGGCAGGAGAATCGCTTGAGCCCGGGAGGCGGAGGTTGCAGTGAGCCGAGATCACGCCATTGCACTCCAGCCTGGGCAACAAGAGCAAAACTCTATCTCAAAAAAAAAAAAAAAAAAAAAGACTCTGATTCTCTGTTTAAATGTTTCATCTTTTCATTTACTTTTTCCATATTTTCTTCTATGAAAAAAAATTATAATAAAGTCCATGTCTGCACTTTCATATCTGGATGATCTATAGGCCTGCTTCTATTGTCTACTTTTTCTCTTGATGTATATTTACCTGCTTCTTTGCATATCAAATAATGTTGTAGGATGAACCTTGTATATAAAATTACTACACACATTGCAATTATTACTCTTTCTCCACCCAGAGAGAATTTGTAGTTTTGTCTGTTAAGTGGATAAGGTGAAGGACTGATCATTTCAAGCCAACCAGGAATGGCGTCAGTTTGGGGCTGGCTTGCACCTTTAGTTAGATGCAGCTTATATGTGTTTTCAACTATCTTAGGGCCAGAACTTCTTATGTTTGTTGCAGATTCCCCCCTCCATGGAACTTTGTCCCCTAAGTACCAACAGACTTCTGGAGATTGTATTCTGCCATTCTTGCCCAGCCTCTTTTGGGGCATAGCCTACCTGTAAGTCCATTGATTCGGAGACTGGTAGGTCTCTCTCTATTTCCTCCACCTTGAAAGTTCTGTCCTTCAGAGGTTTGGGGCTTAGCTCTTTATTTTCTCTTCATCCAGGTTCAAAATCTGGCAAATCTTTTGAAAGGGAGATATTTTGTTTTTCTTGTTTTGTATTTTCTTGCCTTGAGCATGACTTGGCCTTCAGTTGATTTCTCTCTGTCTTTGTGGCTCAGCCTACCAGTCTGCTATACTGCCCTAGCATTCAGTGAGTAATCTGTGAGGAAGACAGCTATTCATTTGATGATCTTGTAGATTCCAATTTGTCCATGCTGACTCAACTGGCAATAAGACAATTCTGTTTTTTTCCCTTTAGTACAGTTGCTTGCTCTGTCTATGAAAGCCTGTGTCCAGACTCAGAAAATGCCCCAGGCAAGACAATGGCCAGCAATCTAGGTTCATATAACAAAGACATTTCTCTCTCTAGAATTTATTTCTTCCAGTCTCATATGCATCTATATATCTTTGTTATCTTTAATGTAAAATGTCTTTTTTCTAGTTGTAATTGCTTTCTGTTATTACTACATTGTACTTAAAAGCAGAAGTATTCACATCTAATGACTTTTTGGAATCTTTAAAAAAGAACAGTGTCTATAGTTTCCGTTTTTGGTTATGTCTTTTCCTGGTTTTGTTATTAGGGCGATACTGGATTCATAAAATGATTTAGGGAGGATTCCTTCTTTCTCTGTCTTGTGGAATAGTGTCAGTAGGATTGGTACCAATTCTTTTTTGAATGTCTGGTAGAATTCAGCTGTGAATCCATCTGGTTCTGGACTTTTTTTTGTTGGTAATTTTTTAAATTTCCATTTCAATCTCACTGTTTATTGGACTGGTCAGGGTATCTGATTCTTCCTGATTTAGGCTAGGAGGGTTGTATCTTTCCAGGAATTTATCCATCTCCTCTAGGTTTTCTAGTTTATGTGCGTAAAGGTGTTCTTAGTCGCCTTGAATGATCTTTTGTATCTCTGTAGTGTCAGTTGTAATAAATATCTCAATATCTCCCATTTCATTTCTTTTTTTTTTTTTTTTTTTGAGACAGAATCTCACTCTGTTGCCCAGGCTGAAGTGCAGTGGTACAATCTCAGCTCACTCCCACCCCTGCCTCCCAGGTTCAAGTGATTCTCCTGCCTCAGCCTCCTGAGTAGCTGGGATTACAGGCGCATGCCACCATGACTGGCTAATTTTTGTATTTTTAGTAGAGATGAGGTTTTACCATGTTGGCCAGGCTGGTCTTGAACTCCTGAACTCAGGTGATCTGCCTGCCTTGGCCTCCCAAAGCACTGGGATTACAGGCATGAGCCACCGCACCTGGCCCCATTTAATTTCTAATTGAGCTTATTTGGATTTTCTCTCTTCTTTTCTTGGTTAATCTTGCTAACAGTCTATCCATTTTATTTATCTTTTCAAAGAACCAGCTTTTTGTTTCATTTATCTTTTGCATTTTTTGTTTGTTTGTTTCAATTTCTTTTGGTTCTGCTCTGATTTTGGTTATTTCCTTTCTTCTGCTAAGTTTGGGTTTGGTTTGTTCTTGTTTCTCTAGTTCCTTGAGGTGTGACCTTAGATTATCCATCTGTGCTCTTTCAGACTTTTTAATGTAGGCATTTAGGACTATGAAATTTCCTCTTAGGACTGCTTTTGCTGTTATCTCAGAGGTTTTAATAGATTGTATTACTATTGTCATTCAGTTAGAAGAATTTTTAAATTTCCATCTTGATTTTATTTTTGACCCAGTGATCATTCAGCAGCAGGTTACTTAATTTCCATGTATTTGCATGGCTTTGAAGGTTCCTTTTGGAGTTGATTTCTAGTTTTATTCCACTGTGGTCTGAGAGAGTGCCTGATATAATTCCAATTTTCTTAAATTTATTGAGGCTTGTTTTGTGGCCTATCATATGATCTATCTTAGAGAAAGTTCCATGCACTGATGAATAGAATGAATATTCTGCTGTTGTTGGGTAGAATGTTCTGTAAATATCTGTTAAGTCCGTTTGTTTCAGGGTATAGTTTAAATCCAGTGTTTCCTTGTTGACTTTCTGTCTTGATGACCTGTCTAGTGCTGTCAGTGGAGTACTGAAGTTCCCCAGTATTATTGTGTTACTTTCTATCTCATTTCTTAGGCCTACTAGTAATTATTTTATAATTTGGGAGTTCATGTTAGGTGCATATATATATAGAATTGTGATATTTTCTTGTTGGACAAGGTCTTTTATCATTATATAATGTCCCTCATTGTCTTTTTAAACTGCTGTTGTTTTAAAATTTGTTTTGGCCGGGCACAGTGGCTCATGCCTGTAATCCCAGCACTTTGGGAGGCCAACACAGGTAAATCACCTGAGGTCAGGATTTCAAGACCAGCCTGGCCAACATGGGGAAACCCCGTCTCTACTAAAAATACAAAAATTAGCTAGGTGTGGTGGCAGATGTCTGTAATCCCAGCTACTGGGGAGGCTAAGGCAGGAGAATCACTTGAACTTGGGAGGCGGAGGTTGCAGTGAGCTGAGTTCACACCATTGTACTCCAGCCTGGGCGATAGGAGTGAAAGTCTGTCTCGAAAAATAATAATAAACAAAAAAATAAACTTTGTTTTACCTGATATAAGAATAGATACTCCGCCGCTGGGCACAGTGGCTTACGCCTGTAATCCCAGCACTTTGGGACGCCAAGGCAGGTGAATCACCTGAGGTCAGAAGTTCAAGAGCCAGCCTGGCCAACATGGTGAAGCCCCGTCTCTACTAAAAATACAAAAATTAGTTGGGCGTCGTGGTGGGTGCCTGTAACCCCCGCTACTCGGGAGGCTAAGGCAGGAGAATCGCTTGAACCCGCGAGGCGGAGGTTGCAGTGAGCCAAGATCATGCCACTGCACTCCAGCCTGGACGACAGAGTGAGACTCCATCTCAAAAAAAAAAAAAAAAAAAAAAAGAATAGGTACTCCTGCTCGCTTTTGGTGTCTATTTGCATGGAATGTCTTTTTCCATGGGGTTATTCAATTTTAGCTAACTCCCATATACACTATGGGCATTGGTGAAAATACTGACTGAATTTTTAATAAAGATCTAGAGTCATTAAGAAAAAGTTACCTTCCTGCATGAACTTATATTTTGGCATCTATCAAATGGCATTGTAATTAATACAACTCTGACCTCTATTACCGCATAACAAACTACCCAAAGCATAGTGATTTAACGCAACTTATTAGTTCTCATAATTCTGTGGGGTGTCAATCTGAGTGATTCTTCTGTTGTACCCATCTGGAATCGCTCCTGTGGCTGCAGTCATCTGACAACCCAACCAAAACTGGAGAGTCCAAGATGGCCTCAGTCACATGCCTGGGATGCTGGCCTTGGAGGGGCACCTTGGTTTTCCCTATGGGGCCTTCAATCCTCGAGTAAGATCAACTGCTGAAGGTAGTTCACAACATGATGTTTTCATGGTCTCACTGGAGTAGGTTCACAACACGACGGTTTCAATGGACAAGCCCCAGTACATGGGCACTTGTGAAGTCTGTTTGTCTCATGCTTGCTAATGCCCCATTTCCCAAAGCAACTCAGTGACCAAATCCAGAATCAGAGAGAAAAAGGTCCACATAAAAGCACACGTACTAGAAGGACGATTTATTACAAGAATCTACCACATCCACTGTAAATTTAAGAACTCAGAATACAAGTAGCATCCTCATTATTTAGCGTTTGCCTGCCACCCATAGTGCATAATTCACACCTAGGCAGTAGTACTCCTAGGGATAATTTTTAAATTTTTGGACAACATTTTGGGTGTTCTAGTGAAATACAGCCCTACCATGCATATTTGAAATGTATATTATCTTATTATAAATTACCTACTGTGTATTTCTCCTTCAATATTGTAGTTTGAACATTATGGTTTCTTTTTTAATTTTGTGCATAGTAAGTTACATAATCCACAGATTTTATTTCAGGAGAGTAAAGTTATATTACAAAATATTTGCTACAATAAGGCAGCGGTTTGGGTCTGATATTTTTGAAATTAATGAGTTAAGTTTGAGTGTTTTAAGTACTAGCCTTCAGTTATTTTTGAATCGTGATAGCCAGATAAAGTGTCACTAAATTATTTTTTTAACTTGGAATGTGGGACAGGAAGGATGGAGTTTCATGCTTCAGGAAGCAGTGAAAAATCACAAAACCTCTGTACTGCTAGACCCAACACTTTTCCAGATCCCCAAACTATCTCTATCACCCTCCTTTCATGGCAAATTTGCATATGCATTATTGTCAGAATTTTGAACTTATTTTACAACCATATACACAGAATTCTTTTCTAGCTTGCTGATTAACTGAACAGATGGTGCAGTTTCCCAGCCCAGCAGCTGGAGGGGACCGAGGCTGCGCTCGGCACACAGTAGGAGCACCATAAACGTTGATTGACTGAGTTCATTGAGGCGGTTGACGCCAGGCCATCCACTCCCACGCGGTACTCTTATCTTTCTCCAGGCCCACACCCCTGGCCCGAGAGGCGGTAGCTGGGAGCAGATGGCGAGTCCCGGGTGCCAGGTGTACTGCACTCCAGGCGCGGTCTGGGGCACTGGGTTCTACGGTCCCTGCCCCACCCCTCCCATCCCTATGAGTTCCCCCAAAGCTGTCTGCGCCAAGTGTGACGTCTGACTACGGCGGGAACATGGGAGGGGAAGGGCTGGAAGAAAGGAGATCGGTTGCCTGGCGAGGGGGCCCGTGCGTCCTACAGTCGCTACCCGCCACGCACGCGTCCCTCTCCTCCTGACCCGCGTCACTTAGCAGCCAATGCGGTCTCCGTGCCTTCCCACTTCCCCGCAATCAAGCGCCTTTCTTCCTCCGCCTCCCCTCTTTCTGTTATCTGACATTTTGCTCTGCTTCCCTCTGCCCACTCCCCAGCGGGATTCCCTCCCTGGCAGACGCGCGCGCCCCAGCCCGCCCTCGCACAACCTCCAATAGCAGGTCAACTGGCTTGTAACACTGGCTTAGGGTTGCTCTTGAAGTGTTTTTCCAAAAGCGAAATCACCCGCTTTCCCCCACGGGGCTAAAACTGTAATTGCAACAACGGGCTGTTGCGTTGGGGGTGGGAAGCCCGTGGGGCGTGCCCCACCTAGACCGCCTGCTGGGGCCACTGAGGTGGTTTTGCCGCCCCCTCAACCCCTGCCACCCCGGGTCGTGTAGGCAGCTCCACCCGGACGCTTGCGCCAGGGCCTGACTGCCGCGGCTGCCAGCGGAAAGGCAGAGACCAGCTGATCCAAGGAGGACAAAGCGAGCCGAGACCTTCCGCAGAGCTTGGCTTCCTCGTAACTGCGCCCAGAGCGCAGCCTCTCCCTGTTAACTACCTGCCATATGTTCCCTTCTCTCAGACCCGAAACCGCCTCCTACAGGTGCTGGGGACTGAATCTGGAGCTTCGGGCGCGGCCCTTGACAAGGGCGCCTGGCACCCTGGGGCGCCTCCGTGGCCCTCGCAAACTCAGAGAGCCCCCACCGTCCAGTCTTTCCTGCACGAGCGAGGGATCGAGGGAAGGCGCCAATGCACGTCTGTCCCTCCGTGATCCGCGGAGAAGGGACGCTTGAAGACTGGGGTGCAATCAATTGTCGACTTCCCTCAGCTCTCAGCCCTTTTCCTCCCCCCGCGCGCCGTGCACGCGCAGCCTGCTCTGCCCTCCTGAAAGAGACGCTGCAGCTGCGCTCTCAATGGGGCCTCAGCCTGCGGGGTCCGGGGAGGGGATGAAGTGGGTGGTTGCCCAGCCGGTGTACGAAGGTCGTGTGCCTGCCGAAGAGTGGGTCCCACACGCACAGCGCGCACCGTACCATCCAAGCAAGGCTCACAGAGAGCATTTAGTCGTCCAGAGCAAAGGATGCTGGGCACCCAAGAGAGCAGGGGGCCAAGTGGCTGTCAGTTCTGGTCAGTGACGGAACTGGACAGCATCTCCAAGGGCCAGGGGATGGGGTAGGAGGATAGAGGAGCCAAGCTCCTGGGAAACGACCCCCCCAACCTATCCGCGACCGGTTGCAAATTCAAAGGAGGGCTGGGAGCCCGCGAGGGTGCGGGAGGTGTCCTCGCTTGGGCTGCGTGTGCGCGCGCGTTTGTGTGTGTGTGCGCGCTCGTGTCTTCAGCTCCTTCCCCGGTCGTAAAACCTAAACGGAAGACGGGTGTTAAAATGCTGCTGACAGGATCGCCTGAAACATGTTTACAGTAGGAAGGACTTTCCTCCAGAAAGCACAGTCTGAGTCGATTCCAATTTATTTCCTCCCTGTAACTGTAAGCGAAAGGAGAGGTTCGGCTGCCGCGGCGGAGCGAGGCTGAGCACCATTAATCCTCGGCGAGCTTAAGCCAGGGAGAGCGCTGTGCCTGCGAGACCGAGTCGCTGCGCTCCGGAAGGCGTTCTGCCTGAAGGAAACCTCTTTTTTTTTTTTTTTTTTTTTTTTTTTTTTTTTTTTTTTTTTTTTGAGTAGGGAGTGGCCTTTGCACTGGCGTCCTTAAGTAAGGCGCGTCGTTTCTCTGCAGCCGCTCTCGGAAGCCGGAGAAACTGCATTCACTTTAGCAAGAAGACAGGGAAACTGAAATTGATAATCCCCCGACTTGGGTTACCTGATCCAGACAGGAAGCTGGTCTAGGCTTCCCCAGTCACCCGGAGCTCCTGACAAGTGAGCAGGAGGCGGCGGGTGGTTGCCCTAAACTTTGATTTATGAAAAAAAATCAGAATTCATCGACATACCCTGTTACTCGTTGAGCGTTTAAGCCTCTAACTAAAGAAGGTACAGTGGTAGGGAGTGGTAGGGGGGTCGGGAGAGGAGGAAGGGGGAGAAGAAAGAAGACTGACTATCCCCACGATTTCCTACCTCGCCTCGCGGGCGCAGGGAGGCTCAGCGATGCCACCTGGCGGCTGCTTCTCCCCAGATTGGGAGCCGGCTGGCTGCAGACAAACCCAGGCTCTCCCCGGGTGCCGTGCCTCTCTGCCTCTAGAATAGAAGCAGAAGCCTGTATTCATGCTTGCAATCCAAGTGGCCCTGCAAACATTCGTCTTCTGCTTGTTTTCTTGAGAAAATCGAAGGAAAGGAATAATGAGTTGGCATTGGCATGAACAGCTTAAGCCTACTGTGTGCTAGTCACTGGTTATGAGAGGAAAATGGTACAATTGTTACAAATGCAGGTTTCTTAACTCTTAGCTTATTCTAGTGATAAAAATAAATGCTAGGTTTCATTTACCCCAGAATCCTATTTTGATATTTTGCAAATATGAGTTATTTCCATATATTATTTTTCAATGCACGCACCCCCACCCCCATTACGCGCTGAGCCCAGTTACAATGCAATGTCATCAGCCCAAAAGGATGAAGTGCAAGTTATGTTTGTCTACTTGACTGAGAAGTAAATCAGCCTCACATGGAGGCTTCTTTTCCATAAAGTGTGGAACCAAAAAAACTGGCGCCTTTCAGTTGACAAAGGCCAATGACATCAGATTTCCCAGGGCTTCTTCCTTGTCAGGTAAAGTAACAACTACACAGTTTTTCCTCCTCTTTATTTTATTTGAACTGAATACTTGTCAGGTCTGACTAGCGCCTACAATCATAGTTTCTATAACCAAGGCAAGGCAAAATCTTGCAAATCAGTGCAAATCCAGATTTGTTAAACTAATTTCCATTCAGGTCCCTCCCTCCATGCCAAAGGAATATATTAAGCAGTGGAATAGAATCTTATTTCATCTATGCCCCATACCATTGTATGGATGTGAGATTTTATGTTGTGTAGATGTGTGAGAGCAGAAGAAATGCATTAGCAGATATTACACTTACATCTCAAATGGAATTCCATCATTTAAGGGAATAAAATAAAATACCTAATTCAAAATTGGAAATGTCTAACATCATTGCTAACAAAGACAGTTTATTATTCTAAACCAGGATTTTTTTTTTTTCTGCAAAATTATCTTGGCTTTCTCTTAATACAGCTAAAAGACTAGCATTAAGAATTACTTCATGTACTGCAAAGCCAGCAGAGGGAACACTGCGTACTGATTTAGTAGGGGCCACCAAATATCTGGTATTTGGGGAAAAAAAATGTCAGTAATGGAGAACTGATTACAGAGCATAGGAAGTTAGGGAATGAGAAGGGAGAAATCTTTTCTCATTATTTGGTATTGAGAGGTCCAACACATTCCAGTGTGCACACACTTAGTTGGTCACAAAGATGACTTTAATAAAAGGGCATTCGTCATATGTTTTCTTACATTCTAAGAGAACTAACCCATTAGAACAGATCTATTTCAGAAGTCTAGGCACTTGTGTAATATATAAATATATATACAGTAATTATAAAGTCAATGGAAGTTACTGATACCATATTTCATCAAGTCTAAGAGGAAATTTTTCTTTTCATTTCAACTCTTCCTGAAATAAGGAGGCATCCTACATCTAGGGGGATATCACAGTTTCATTGGCAGCTTTCTTCCTTGGTGGAATGTAATATAATGGTGTGTCTTAAAATTTGTTGGATTTGTTGAAATACAGAAAATACATGTAACAAAAGAATGAGGCCAGTGGCTGTGTTTTAGTACACCCTTTAAAAAATCCATGTGTTTTAAGCAGAAACATATATGACTGCTTTAACTTCCACTCTTCCCTATCATATTCGATGATGGAAGCATAAATGACTGAGAAATATAATCAATAATGTTGATACTCAACTTGACTGAATTATCAAACTAGCTACACCCTCAAATCATTAGTACAAATTCAAAAATAAATATTCTTTTTTATCCTAGTGAAAATATTGATCTTATAGATAACAGCCCTCTTAAAATAATTTTTTTTTGTCAGATTGGTAACATTTAAGGATGTGTTTCTATGCACACCAGAGAAAATGAAGTATATAACACAGCAACACTGTTATGCAAAAAAGGTGCCTGTGTGTTTTTGGTTTGGGTTTTTCTTTTTTTAAGGATTTGTTTCTCCTTTTTTAAAAAAATTATGTAATACAAGTAGCTAATCGTCAAAAATTATTTGCTTTTACCCACAAAAACAGTTTTGCTTGTGGTTGATCCTTACAGATCCAGTCAGATGGCTACATAGGGTGTTCTTTCCAGTAAAATTCTAAGTCTGACAACCTGGGCCTATTGCCAGACTACATACTTTAAAAGTTTGACAAGATACATAGAAATTTACTACCCAGCACTAGTTTAATCTGAATCAAAAGCTGACTTAATTATTTTGGATTGACTTTACCTAACCACTTATGGTTAGCCTGAAGAATATTAGTTTCCTATTATAGTGTTAAGGAAAGCTGATTTTTACTACAATTCTAATTTTCAGACATTGGAAAACAAGTAATTTCTGTAGCCAACGTTTATTTTGAATACCTTGGCATCCTTTCTTTGCCACATTCTTCTTAGTATTCTTCATGGAGTTTCTTTCTTTTAAAATCAATGGAATGGCAGGGTTGCCACTATTGTCCTTCTATGGTTCACATCAATGATCTGTGATTACTTTTTTTTTTTTTTGAGATAGTCACACTCTATCACCCACGCTGGAGTGCAGTGGCTCAATCTTAGCTCACTGCAACCTCCTGGGTTCAAGCAATTCTCCCGCCTTAGCTTCTCGAGTAGCTGGAATTACAGGTGCATGCATCCCTGCCCAGCTAATTTTTTAATTTTTTAATTTTTAGTAGAGACAGGGTTTCACCATGTTGACCAGGCTGGTCTCGAACTCCTGACCTGAAGTGATCCACCCACCTTAGCCTCCCAAAGTGCTGGGATTACAGGCATGAGCCACCGCGTCCCGCCTGTTATTACTTTTTTACATAAGTGGCTATTCTGTTTTAGCCTCTTGAACAACATGCAGCTTTTACTAGGAGTGTGTCTGGCATCTGAATTAGAAAGGAAGGTATTAGTATTCATTGAGGGCTTACAATACATCAGGTGCTTCATAGTCACAAATTCATTGAACCCTCATAACAACCCTCTATAAAGTAGCTCCTAGTGTTCCCATATAATAGATGAGGAAAACTGAGACTTGGCCACATCCCCATAGTTACAAACCATTAAGAAGGATTAGCAGCCAGGTCTACTATGAATCCGGAGGCCCCATTCTCTTCTGCTACCAGTTATCACCTCCTTCTACAGTTTCTCTTTGCCTTGGTTTTTCAGTTCCCTTCGATTCAAGTAACAGATAAGAGGAAATATATAAGAAGGAAAGGAGGAAGATGGCTTTGGGAGGAGGAGAGGGAAGAGAGTGAAGCAATCTTTAATTTTGAAAACAGGGAAAACAAATATTTAGAAAGTAAAACCGATTTCCATCCTTTACATGCCATTATACATCCTATACAAAACTCTGGAAATCTGCCTATTGAGGTAATTACGGAGCACTACCTAATGTGTTTCAAGGGAAAGCTCCCCTGTTTGGGCTATGCAGGATTTACAGGGAGTTTAAATCATTAAATAACCATAGTTGACCCTTGCTTGGTTAAGAGAGTAAGCAATTATTGCAAAGTCCTCTTCCCTGCCTTCCACAAACAGCACAAAAACGGTTCTGAAGGGATTTACACAATACATCAACATCTGTGCTGTACCTAGAGTTGTTAAAATAATTGTGATGACAGGTGTCCAGGTACCACTTTCTTAATGGTTTTCAATATCCATTGATTTATTGTTTTGTGGCTTTCTCTTCCCCTTTACAGCTTTGGCTTTAAGAAAGAGCTGGGGAACAGATTTTGCACCAGAGGCTGATTCTTTATTCCAATGCTGAAAAGAACTAATAAAAATAATCACTTGGCTTTTAAGCAGAAAGCTTCCATTTACAGTATTTCACCCTTACCCCGCCCCGTTCCAAGCCCCTTGTTATCTAACATAATGGTTAGAATACATTTCCGTCTCTCCCCTTAATAATTTCATGCATTAACATCCTCTTCACACACTATACACACACGCACGCGCGCACACACACGCGCGCACACACACACAGCAAAAGGAAAAAAGAGGCAGCAGAAATCTCAGCTGTACTTCTAGCCCTTTTAAAAAGTTTGCTCTGTAAATTGGAATGAGGTCAGATTTGGAGCTTCTCATTGCACGCGGAGATTATTATTGCATCGGGTTCCAAGCCAATGGGAAGCCCGGGGGAGGGGTTTGGCATGAGGAAGCGTTGGTTACAGCAGCTGATTGGCTGCAGCCAAGACTGTGAAAGGATAAAGAGGCGCGAGGCGGAATTGGGGTCTGCTCTAAGCTGCAGCAAGAGAAACTGTGTGTGAGGGGAAGAGGCCTGTTTCGCTGTCGGGTCTCTAGTTCTTGCACGCTCTTTAAGAGTCTGCACTGGAGGAACTCCTGCCATTACCAGCTCCCTTCTTGCAGAAGGGAGGGGGAAACATACATTTATTCATGCCAGTCTGTTGCATGCAGGCTTTTTGGCTTCCTACCTTGCAACAAAATAATTGCACAAACTCCTTAGTGCCGATTCCGCCCACAGAGAGTCCTGGAGCCACAGTCTTTTTTGCTTTGCATTGTAGGAGAGGGACTAAGTGCTAGAGACTATGTCGCTTTCCTGAGCTACCGAGAGCGCTCGTGAACTGGAATCAACTGCTTCAGGGAAAAAGAAAAAAAAAAAAAAAAGACTTGCCTGGGAGGCCGCGAGAAACTTGCATTGGAAGCTTCAGCAACCAGCATTCGAGAAACTCCGCTCTACTTTAGCACGGTCTCCAGACTCAGCCGAGAGACAGCAAACTGCAGCGCGGTGAGAGAGCGAGAGAGAGGGAAGAGAGAGACTCTCCAGCCTGGGAACTATAACTCCTCTGCGAGAGGCGGAGAACTCCTTCCCCACATCTTTTGGGGACTTTTCTCTCTTTACCCACCTCCGCCCCTGCGAGGAGCTGAGGGGCCAGTTCGGCCGCCGCGCGCGTCTTCCCGTTCGGCGTGTGCTTGGCCCGGGGAACCGGGAGGGCCCGGCGATCGCGCGGCGGCCGCCGCGAGGGTGTGAGCGCGCGTGGGCGCCCGCCGAGCCGAGGCCATGGTGCAGCAAACCAACAATGCCGAGAACACGGAAGCGCTACTGGCCGGCGAGAGCTCGGACTCGGGCGCCGGCCTCGAGCTGGGAATCGCCTCCTCCCCCACGCCCGGCTCCACCGCCTCCACGGGCGGCAAGGCCGACGACCCGAGCTGGTGCAAGACCCCGAGTGGGCACATCAAGCGACCCATGAACGCCTTCATGGTGTGGTCGCAGATCGAGCGGCGCAAGATCATGGAGCAGTCGCCCGACATGCACAACGCCGAGATCTCCAAGCGGCTGGGCAAACGCTGGAAGCTGCTCAAAGACAGCGACAAGATCCCTTTCATTCGAGAGGCGGAGCGGCTGCGCCTCAAGCACATGGCTGACTACCCCGACTACAAGTACCGGCCCAGGAAGAAGGTGAAGTCCGGCAACGCCAACTCCAGCTCCTCGGCCGCCGCCTCCTCCAAGCCGGGGGAGAAGGGAGACAAGGTCGGTGGCAGTGGCGGGGGCGGCCATGGGGGCGGCGGCGGCGGCGGGAGCAGCAACGCGGGGGGAGGAGGCGGCGGTGCGAGTGGCGGCGGCGCCAACTCCAAACCGGCGCAGAAAAAGAGCTGCGGCTCCAAAGTGGCGGGCGGCGCGGGCGGCGGGGTCAGCAAACCGCACGCCAAGCTCATCCTGGCAGGCGGCGGCGGCGGCGGGAAAGCAGCGGCTGCCGCCGCCGCCTCCTTCGCCGCCGAACAGGCGGGGGCCGCCGCCCTGCTGCCCCTGGGCGCCGCCGCCGACCACCACTCGCTGTACAAGGCGCGGACTCCCAGCGCCTCGGCCTCCGCCTCCTCGGCAGCTTCGGCCTCCGCAGCGCTCGCGGCCCCGGGCAAGCACCTGGCGGAGAAGAAGGTGAAGCGCGTCTACCTGTTCGGCGGCCTGGGCACGTCGTCGTCGCCCGTGGGCGGCGTGGGCGCGGGAGCCGACCCCAGCGACCCCCTGGGCCTGTACGAGGAGGAGGGCGCGGGCTGCTCGCCCGACGCGCCAAGCCTGAGCGGCCGCAGCAGCGCCGCCTCGTCCCCCGCCGCCGGCCGCTCGCCCGCCGACCACCGCGGCTACGCCAGCCTGCGCGCCGCCTCGCCCGCCCCGTCCAGCGCGCCCTCGCACGCGTCCTCCTCGGCCTCGTCCCACTCCTCCTCTTCTTCCTCCTCGGGCTCCTCGTCCTCCGACGACGAGTTCGAAGACGACCTGCTCGACCTGAACCCCAGCTCAAACTTTGAGAGCATGTCCCTGGGCAGCTTCAGTTCGTCGTCGGCGCTCGACCGGGACCTGGATTTTAACTTCGAGCCCGGCTCCGGCTCGCACTTCGAGTTCCCGGACTACTGCACGCCCGAGGTGAGCGAGATGATCTCGGGAGACTGGCTCGAGTCCAGCATCTCCAACCTGGTTTTCACCTACTGAAGGGCGCGCAGGCAGGGAGAAGGGCCGGGGGGGGTAGGAGAGGAGAAAAAAAAAAGTGAAAAAAAAGAAACGAAAAGGACAGACGAAGAGTTTAAAGAGAAAAGGGAAAAAAGAAAAAAAAAGTAAGCAGGGCTGGCTTCGCCCGCGTTCTCGTCGTCGGAAAGGAGCGCGGCGGCGTTTTGGACCCGCGCTCCCATCCCCCACCTTCCCGGGCCGGGGACCCACTCTGCCCAGCCGGAGGGACGCGGAGGAGGAAGAGGGTAGACAGGGGCGACCTGTTATTGTTGTTATTGATGTTGTTGTTGATGGCAAAAAAAAAAAAAGCGACTTCGAGTTTCCTCCCCTTTGCTTGAAGAGACCCCCTCCCCTTCCAACGAGCTTCCGGACTTGTCTGCACCCCCAGCAAGAAGGCGAGTTAGTTTTCTAGAGACTTGAAGGAATCTCCCCCTTCCTGCATCACCACCTTGGTTTTGTTTTTGCTTCTTGGTCAAGAAAGGAGGGGAGAACCCAGCGCACCCCTCCCCCCCCTTTTTTTAAACGCGTGATGAAGACAGAAGGCTCCGGGGTGACAAATTTGGCCGGTGGCAGATGTTTTGGGGGAACGCCGGGACTTGAGAGACTCCACGCAGGCGAATTCCCGTTTGGGGCTTTTTTTTCCTCTTTCTTTTCCCCTTGCCCCCTCTGCAGCCGGAGGAGGAGATGTTGAGGGGAGGAGGCCAGCCAGTGTGACCGGCGCTAGGAAATGACCCGAGAACCCCGTTGGAAGCGCAGCAGCGGGAGCTAGGGGCGGGGGCGGAGAAGGACACGAACTGGAAGGGGGTTCACGGTCAAACTGAAATGGATTTGCACGTTGGGGAGCAGGCGGCGGCGGCTGCTGGGCCTCCGCCTTCTTTCTACGTGAAATCAGTGAGGTGAGACTTCCCAGACCCCGGAGGCGTGGAGGAGAGGAGACTGTTTGATGTGG